>NW_027466061.1:1330000-1392500 GCF_046127955.1 Nelusetta ayraudi | reverse complement strand
CTGTCTGTCGTAGTTTCAACGTCCGTTCATTATTTATTATCTCAGAAAGTGACTCTTGCAGCAACTCTCTTTTTTCTCACCTCCTATGTATTCTTTCTCCACGTATGAACACCTTTGCTTATTTTTTTTAACCGGCTGACGTCATTAAATAATATAATGGCTTTAAAATTAAAATTTAAAATCAATTATAAAGGCTGCAACTTAGTGTGTAATTCAAATGTACATTGTGGAATACAAATTCATTTACGGCACTCGCTAATGCCTGTAACCTCCCGACACGGCTTGTCGGCTTACTTACAGCTGTCTGATCAGGAATTTAACGGAGGCCTCATTATAGTGTTGGTCACTTACTGAATACTTCTTTTTGGGCTCTTCTCATCAATTTGTAAAAAAAAAAAAAAACACTCCTCTATTTGCCAAGAAATGTATTTGAGTGGTTTTTCCCCAAGAACACACAATGAGTGTCAATTTGCATGAGCACACAACAAAGTCATCTGACTGATCCGTCTTCACATAATGCTGTACTCTGTGATGTGACTGTTTGCATCATACGTATGTGACCCCACAACCAGGCAAGACAAGACAGTTGTCGGAGTAATCAATCAATTAATCAATCAACTTTTATGTATAAAGTGCACACAGCCAAAGGCATCTCAGAGCGTGCTCATCTGCTTTGGAAGGAAATACAGAAATAAAGTTTTTTTGTGTTTCATTTTGTTTCTTTTGAAACTCTATCTCCATACATACTGTACGTTCCCCTTTAAAATATGAGCGGGAAGAGATGAGGGCGGGGCGACTATCTTTGTCTGTGATAACAATACATTACTTTACACTGCGGCGTGCGGCACAACGCTGCGGTAAGTAATCTGATGTGCTGTTTACATAGACAAAAACTAAGTTGCACCACACCTCCAGTAATGGAATTGCAAACGACTTGGGCCAATTTCATTGTACCAGAGTGTTGACGTGATTGTAACTGGGATGGTGTTTAATCCAATTACTTACAGTCCATTTAACTGGAGCTAATTTAGACCCAAAATCAAAGCATAAAAAAAAAATTAAATGTAGAGTTAAATCAGCAAACATTCTGAGTAGACGCAAAAATTCAGCAGTCTGGGAGTGCACTCTGCATATTATTCTCATTTTAATTTGGAGAATGCTGGAGATCATTTAAAATGCCAAGCAGCCTTCGGTTTGCTGCTACAATAGGAAAAATGCCAAGACCAAAGTTGTGCCACTGTATGTTAAATTCATTAGGCAATGGTAAAATCCCTGTCAAGTCATTTACAGTAGTCCCTGTGGGAATACTACACTAATTTCTGCAGCTCCATCAGTGGGTGAATCCACACGTCTCTCTGATTGTTCATATTGTTCGGTATTTGGTCAGCCAGTTCTGACTCTGCACTTTCAGCGCTGAAAGTACCGGAAGTGTTCAAAGTCTAAAAACTGTATTCTATGATGTCATATTGATGCACAACACAAAGCAGATCCATAAACTCCATAAAAAAGACTTTGAAAACTCAAAACCAAAATAAAACCAAAATATAATATACCGCTAGAAACAAAACAACCAGAAAACATCACATAAAGGTTTATGTGGACAATAGTAATTCAGTCACTGGTGACGCATCACCTTAAATTCTCTTCACTTTTAAACCTTCCCCCCTGAAACAACCGGTGTGCACAATAGCGTTTCACCGTGAGGTCACAATGTAATGGACACTGAAAGTTGATACCTGACTAACCAATGGACACACGATAACAACATAAACAAAGGTGGACCAGCAAGTGATGGAAGCAAATACAATGACCTTCACTCTCTGTAATTCTGGGTAACAGAAGTGATAAACCAAGTTTGATGACTATAACTCTCATGCAATTCAATCAATCAACCAACTTTTCCTTCAAATTCAGCGTTACATCACAACCAAAGGCACCTCCAAGTGCTTTGCACAATTCAAGAGAAAACCAACTGATCCCTGCACAGCAAGCATGAAGCAACAGTATGCAGGAAAATCTCCCCAGTGGGAAGAAACCTCGAGCAGACCCCGACTCTGGAGGTCAGCTATAATATCCCATGTACTTCCTGAAAACTGGTTAAAAAAAAAAAAGGCTGAAAAAAGCTGATTCTTAGCCAAGATTGGTTCCTGGTTTGAAATCAAGGTGACAATGTCAAGATGATTTCCAACACAATAAAGGTCCAGTGAAAAGTCCTTACAGTAGGGGAAGCACAGTAGCAATAGTGTAGTGCTTTCCTGACACAGGCTACATGTGCTGACACAGGATGTGTCACACTAGTTCAAAAGGTAATCTGTATGTAAGTGCGGATATGTGGGGTAGATTTCTGGTCAGAGAAGAAGAATCATAGATCACACTATCGGCTAAATGTTTAAAAACGCTTGGTTATTAAATTTGCGCTCACTCTCTTGTCACACACAGCATTTTTGAAACTCTGAGACACTCAACAATTGTGTCGTCGCCAAGTGCTGTCAGCAGACAGTAAAATGTTGCCATTGATTAACACTTTTCTTCGCTGAAAACAATTCACTTAATTTTGTCATGTCATTATAAATACTTTCAATTACTGATCTTGCATTAATCCTTAGAAACATAGTAACGAGAGATAGTGTCGCTTCTAAGACACATCAGATGGCTAATCCACTTGGTGGAGACTTGTATTAAAGAAAATACCTTCTGCAAAGATATTAAATGCAAATCGTCTGCATTCTCATGTCCTAACTGCATATGAGGAACACATATTGCTTTAGGAGTCTCATGAGTCTGTAAAGGCGCCTTGCAAGCAGACTCTGGAAAGTAGCATACATCTGATATTGGGGCATAAACTTGTCCGTACAATAAATGACACTGATCAGTAAGTGTATGGACCGATTGCCACAGCCCATCTGCCCGTGCGCTGGAGTTTGCTAGCACAGCTCCTACGCTGAAAAATGACTTCATCCCAAGATGAAGAGCATTTTGGAAGTGGCTGTCATTGGCTGCCGTCCCTTTATATAACTTTAAAACCTTTTCCTCCCCCCTCGCCGTTACCTCCCTTCCCTGAGGTTTATCACTGTGACTCTCTCCTCTTCCATTTTTCCTGTCATTTCTCTCTCTCTCTCTCTCTCATACACACACACACACGCTTGTGCACACTCCTGGTTTGTGCGGCTGACAACTACAAAGCAGTTGGCCAAGCATCTCTTGGCTCCGTGCAGAGAGAATAAGACACTCTCATTACTGCCCTTAAAAAGCTCTTGCCCTATAAATTCCACCGCGGACCCAGACGACGACGCAGAAAGTACGGAGAGGGGAAAAAAACCTCGGCCGAGGCGAAAGTCCCCCTCACCCCCTTCTTCCTTTTTTTTTTTTTTTTTTTGCAACTTAATTTCATCTGAGCGTGTGCATGTGCATGTCTGCGGTTGATGGCTTCCAGTCGCCCCCCCCCCCCGCCCGCCACCACCACCTCCACCCTTCCCCTTCACAGTTTCTCTTTAATGTCACAGGGCTGGCTCATATGACCTTGAGCGGCGGTGTTGGCACGGCGAGAGCGAGAGCTGCCTCGCCTGCGGGCGCCCTTGAACTGGATCTGCAAGACAAAAACACACACACACACACACACACACGCACAACCTTCGCCGAGCCTGATAGACATCTCAGCCACCCACCCCCCCACCCCCCGCCAGCCCCTCCTCAGCTCTTTTATTCAATCTACGCCACTCCTTATCTGTTCCCCCTGGTGGGAAGAGATTTATCGGGATGCTGTATCTTTAACCTCTCTATCGGCGCCAGATAGGCACTGAATTTCAAAATGTCTGAACGGACAGCACGGATTTATTTTTAAACCAGCTCCTCCATTTTCCCTCTTCGCGCACAACCTGTATCTTTCAGAAAGAAAGGGGGGCGGCAGGGGTGGCGGGAAGCGGTGGCGGCGATGTCTGGTCGGGGGGTCGGGAGGGGGAGGTGTAAAGAAGAAGTGCACCTGTGCGAGGACATGACCACACACACACACACACACACACACACACACACACACACACACACACACACACACACACACACACACACACACACACACACACACACACACACACACACACACACACCAAAAGGCGTGTTGCTGCGCGGGGGATGGGTTCCGGGGCTGCTTGGCTCCACTATCTGCTCTGCGCTGTTGGCACGGAGTGACCTGTAGCTTCAAAACAAATATTCCAGTGTCTCTTCCAAGGATGAGCGTCGGCTCGCTGGCAAGCCAAGGTCCTCTGACTAAGCGTGGGGGAGGCATCCAGGAGCCAGTCTTCTCTGACATGTTGACAATGACCTACTTGGTCTGATTTCTTTTTTCTTTCTTTTTTTGGTAAAAAAAATAAATAAATAAAACCCACAGAAACTTGTCGTTTTTATTATATAGCAGGGTGTAGGCAGTGCAACAGCGGGGTTTTCACTGCACGGCAGCTCGCACGCCGCCCTCTGTGTACCTGCGCGAGGTATCAAGGGTTCAAGTCAAATGGCAAATATTTACACCGACTCCACAGCCAAAGTGTTGAAAAGCAGGTATTTTGGAATTACACAGGGCGTTTTCTTTTCTTAAACACGAGCCACATCGCAGTGGGCACGGAGGACTGGAGTCGAGGTTTGGCCGCGGCGAGACGAGCCTCGGGCCACCCCCGCCGCTTCTCTTCATGCCTGACCTTTGGAAGCTCTAATGTTATCACATGTCATATGCAGGCCTGCTGGAGACCATCTGCTAAAGGCGCCGTCGCAGCTCCTTGACCACAGTGAGGACGGACGGCCGCCCGAAATGGCAGAGCGTAGGTCCTCCCTTCCCCCCCAGGCCCCCTACCCCCCACCCCACGGCCCACGGCTCGGCGGCTCAGCGTGACTCACCTTCACACGTGCAAAGACAGACGGCGACGCACATGTAGCCCCCTCGGAGGCCGCCGTTGAGCAACGCCAGCCGCACTCCTCTCAATTAGCGCTAAGGGGCTTTCGCGCGGAGACATGAAGTTCTGGGGCTAAGAATAACACCAGACAGGTCCGGCGGTGGCGGCGGGAGCTCGGGAGCCCGGCGCGGCGGGGCGAGAGCCGGGCGTGCTCGCTAACCTAAGTCGCGCTGCTAATCCGATCCCCCGCCATGTTTAGCCCCACCTCGGGATATTATGTTATATTTGTAAGTGTGACACCTAGGCTAATAAGCCTGTTTTTACACGGAGCGAAACCAATATGATTAACGGGAGCTCAGACTGAGACGGATAAGAAAGCCAAACAAAAAAAAAGATAAAAGTCAGGCCTTCATTTATTTGCAATGAAATCACTCACTTCAGAGGGGGAAAAAAAAGTTTTCATATTGCGGAGAGGAACGCGTTGAAATATTAAAAGAGCCTTTTTGGACCGCCCCCACTGAAGAGGCTGAATAAAATAAAGCAGGCCTGCTCGTGGAGACACCAGGGAGATTCATTACAGGCACATTTGTTTCAGATAGTGAAATATGAGGCAGCGGCATTAGCTGAAAATTGCATTGCTCCATAAGCATGCCAGTGTACCAGAATACTCCCTATTTTTTAAGTTTTGAGGTCCAGGCTAAAAACAACAGCAATCAGCGGTTACCCCAATTTGTCTGAAACAGGCTTTTTTAATGACATCATCGTACGTACAGACGATACATAAATACAAAATAAACGATGCCGGCGTACCACCAGGCTCTGTTTTAGCCCAAATGCAATGATGACTTATCTTGGACCAAGGCAATTGGTTGGTTGGTTGATTGATTGATTTTCAAAGAACCGCACCCTTTTTTTTTTTGGCCTAACAAAATTACATCTCACGAGGGCTCCAGCGAGCACATCATCCGTTCACGTCTGGTTTTGGCCCCGGATGATATGCAAAGAGGTCAGTGCAGCTGAATAAGCATCTGTGTGGCTGACTTCCAAACCAGCGTTGAAGTCGGAACAGCAGATAAGATGACCTGGATCAAAATCTGGAAGAAAGCCGACTATATTTAGAGAGCGGCGTGTCGGGGAAAAAGACAAACGCACAAGGATTTCTCCCTCTTCGTTTAAAGCGTGTGTGACTCGGTTTGTCAGGTATGACTGCGGTAATCAAACACTATTACTGGGTACCGAGGTGTGGGGGAGTGAGTGGGAGGAGGGAGGAACTGGCGGGGGGATGGCAGGGCTTCAGAGCCTGCCGAGCTACTGTGCCGGTTATATATGTTTTCTCCGAGCGTGCGAGAGCGAGAGGGGAGAGAGCACGGCCTCGCTCGGCTCGGGGCGTATAATCTATGGTTCATTTGCAGCTTTTCTCCCCCAGTATGACAAGCCGTTTACAAGATGTAGCCTCCGCCGCTGACCCAGTTCTGAGTGGCTGCGTCTCGCGACAAGGCCCTGCCTCCCCATCAGGCCCTGCTCCTCGTCTAACCGACGATAACACCGCCACCCTCTGCCTCCGTGAACTGTGGGAAAAAAAAATAGGTCGCCCTGACCCACTTTTCTTGTTCTTCTTCTCCTTCTTTTTTACTCTCTCTCTCTCTGTCTCTCTCTCTCTCTCTCTCTCTCTCTCAACTCCCCTCCCTGAGATCGTGTGAGCGGTTCCGCGGAGCATGATCGAGGGAGACAGTAAAAGGGAGGACGGGAGAGGGGAAACAAAGGGAGAGGAGAAGTTTAAAAAAAAAAGAGAGAGAAGGAAAGGCTTAAGACCTCGATGCTTCGCGGCGATGACTCCTTGTGTTTTGGCAATCCCTCGCCGTGGCCTTTGAAACAGAGACAGCCCTTATCAGCAGGCCTTTTGAATGTTTGGGGAGCGGGGAGGGTCAGGTGAAAAATAAACCTTTTACACGGCTTGAAAAAAACAACTTCTGTTGAGGTTTCACACCGTCAGCCTCACCTCCCTTTCTAGGTGCCCCCTCATCGTGTCTTACTCGGAAACGCTAAATGGGACCCTCTGCCTTATTTAAGCGCACATGTACGCGGTCATTTAACACCAGCGACGGTATGACCACTCCGTCGTCTTGCCAGAAAAATGATGAGACGCGTTTGGCCGGCAGAGATATTATTGGGAAAGCTGAGCCAGGAGATGCCCTGACAGCCTGCTAGCATGACACCGGTCCCCTCAGATGCCTCTGCAGGGTAAGAGCAGCTCACGACGTATCTATCTAGGATCACGCACGCTCGCGCTCTCACGCAAGCCCCCAACCACCCTCCTCCCCCTTTTGCTCATTAAGCCGCACTCGCTCATGCATTGCTTTTGTAATCCCCCCCCCCCCCCATACATTAGCCGCGGCTCTTCTCGAGCGGGCACGCTCCTCCTCCGATGACAGCTGAGAGCGCCATTTGTAAAAAGCGGAGCGCTCGCCGCCGACTCCGCGACAGCCTCTGTATCACCACCGGAACCCCGCTTGAACCCGATGCGGTGATCAAGGAACACCTTTGGCTCCTAATTCAAATTTAAATGAACGTGTCAGCCCAAAATTATCAGTCATCACTCACACGCTACCCCGGTGTCTCTTAGCAACCTTTGTTAAGCCTCGGTTCAGTTGAGTTCAGGAGCTATATTTGCGGCGGTGAGATTAGCGAGGTAACAATTAATTACTTCCATAGAGCCTTTTCCCCTCATTGAATACAGCTGCCGTCAGTGCGGCGCTCCACGTGTAAGCTAGAGCAGCGATCGCGCCGCAGCTACTTATTCATGCTGTCTGACAGGGCAACAGATCCATCATTTCAAAATAATACTCAGATTCCACAGCAAACTCACTCTTGACAGTGCCGTCATTTCGCACTGCCGGCAGGTCTGGTCGCCCAAGACTTCAAACGGAATGTTAAACATCCATCCATTTTCTATCACCGCTTATCCTGAACTCAGGGTCATGGGCACCTATCCCAGTTGTCTGGAGGTGAGGGCGGGCTACGCCCTGCGCCGCTTCCTCTACGTTCGTTCAGCCACGGATCGGCTACATTTTTCCTGCCACGCCTTCGAAATGCCGTGAATGAACTTGGAATTGAACTTGCGTTGTTCAGAAGTGCGGCGGCAGTGGCCTGCTGTCAGACATCTCTGCTGCACGTGAACGCAGAACGCAGAGCACCGTGGCGGAGAGAGAGGCAAGCCAGGCAGTGAATTAACGTGACGTCAGTTACACGAGAGAGCGAACTCTGAACTCCGGAGAGAGAGAGAGGGCGAAAATTTACTATCGACGTACCATTACAGTAAAGTGCTATTGGCGAACAGAAAACGCAATGCCACGTAACTTATTGAAATTGGAGCCATGAGTCGCCAGAAAGAATTGTGACGTTGATATTGGTAAAACGATCACAGCCGGACACTGTAATGTATTAACCCCTGGTTGCAATTTCAAATGAGCTTGTTATATTTCCCAAAGAAGAGAAGGTCAGCTGGTAGGTAACGTCTGTTCAGGCGACAGCACAAAAAAACATGGAACGTGCAGGACAGTGGAACTAAAAACGATTCCAAATCTTTAACAATAGTCCACGGACTCGTAATAGGCCGTGAAAGGAGTGTGAGTTGTATTGTTACTCATTAGGTAAGTAATGACCAGTAGGAGTAGGCCGAGTGGATGGTGGTAGGTGAATAAAAGTGGGAGGACCAAGAGAAAAGCCCAAAGGTAAGCACAGGTCCTCTGGCTAGGATCCTAAATTGGTTGAAAAATAAAAGAATTGGTTTCACGGCGACCATGGTGAGTGCTCAGCATATTTATACTTTTATTTATTAAGTAAATTAAATATTATATATTCTAAGAGCAACAAGGAGTTCCAACTTGAATGACAATTCTACCTCAATTATCCGTCTTTTGAATTTATTCAAGATGTGGTCCAGACAGACGTTCAGCATACGGTGCCATTCAGTGCCTAAATGTGAAATGGCTCTCTGAATATCACTGCGCCTTATGCTGGGACCTAAAGGTCACGCAGTTAGCGTGGGAAGGAATCATTCCTCACACCAGATGCTACAAACTACACGCGTTTGCATGTGTACTCGTTTGCATCAGCCACGGCTTTAACGCCCCACTTTTAAAAACCAGAGGAGGGCTGACCCGCTGCTAAACTCTCACCAGGCTGGGTGCTAAGCCCCTGCGTGCTAATAGTGACCTCACGCACGCAGATGCGTTTTGTGCCTCGGAGACGATTCGCCGAGCCCGCTGTTCCACTTCTCTGTACCGCCGGACGCGTTGCAAAAACAATTTCCCGACCAAAGTGCGTATTTCGGTTCATTTGGTTTCAGAGGGTGGCAGAGCAGGAAGTCTGGTTTTGTATTTTGTCAGGAGCTGTGCAGAGGTTCTCGCAGCAGTTAAGGTGGTGGATGTAGGTCAAGCCCTGCCTCCTCATAAGCACCAAGGTCAACATGGAATGGATGGATGGTGGCTTAAAGAGAAAGAGGTCCTGGATAAACCACATTGTTCTGGCTCATGTGCCGGCACCGGCCCAGACACGTAAACATGGTTGCGCGAACAAAAAAGCTGCCAGTAGTAGGTGTCGGCGTGTGTGGAGGGAAAAAAATTACACACAAAAAAACCCTACTTCACACATGCTTTACTGAGACATCATATAACCCAAACAAAAGACAATACGGTAGTGCACGGCTGAGCCCACCTGTGATTGGCTGAGCCAAAAGGTCAACATTCAACACACACAAGCTACAAGTTCCTCAGGGCTTCGCCCAGTGAGTGTGCTGAAGGTGTAGGGAGGCAGCGAGTGATTACTTCCCGGCTGCGGGTGTCAAAGGAGGATTTGTCGTGTGTCTGACGAGAAAACACTTTGAACTGCTTCACTGTGTAGTAACTGGGTAGTTTGGTGTTTGGGATGTTTGGGATTTCTGGGAGAGCGTGGCACTACCAATGTCAGAATTTGGAAAGAGATTCCCAGCGGTGCCATTTTGAGGCAGGAACGACATTTCATAGGGGAATGTGTAATGCGCATATTTATATATTAATATATACGTAAACGTAAAAAGTCCAAAAAGGCAATCAGAAGAATCAGAAGACATTCTCGAGCTATAAACTAAAGAAAGAAACATCGTCTTATCTAGCTTGCTCTTCTTGGTTACTGGGGTTTGGCTGTCTGCCCATTCTTGTTTTACACTTGTTTACTGTGTCTTTGACTACTTTGTGGTTCTCATCTGAATTCCACATTCAGATGAGAGACACAGTGTGAGACCTTATGACACCAGTTAAGGAGAGTAACAACAAATTCTTTGTCATGGGTCTTTGTCAAAATGTAATTTTAGATCTCTATAATAATCATTTTTAGATTCCACAGCTATTAAATGCTCCTTATATATATATATATGCTCACAAAGACGATGCATTAGATTTGGTAAATTGCCGTTGCAAATCACTTTCTGGCACGGTCCAAATGAATGAAGTTGTAAAACCAGGTTCACAGCTCTTCACACGTGCCTATGTAAGAACGAAATAAAGAGTCAGAGAGGAGGCAGTGCCTTTCTCTCAGCGTACAACTACTACTAGCTGTGAAGACACAGTGGTTAAATGAAACAGAGACGCTGGTATCATCTCATGCTGTGTCACTGCATGTTTGTACACACTTAACAAAGATCCTAAATTTTACCTGCCACGCTGTCGGGGCATAAAAGGTTACATAGGAGGCAGTGAGCACATCTTTGTTCAGACAAGGAAGCTGGGGGAAGGCAAAAGCAATTGCAGTAGCTTGAATCCGGGCAGCCAGCTCACCCTGGACATGAATCACCCCGGACTTGGAGCAACCTCTCCCTGACATATGCTGGTATCAGTGATTAAGAATTATGAGGATGACTAAACCTGTTATGCCCGTCATCGCGGTCAGATGAGATGGACACCACATTTAGAGAGGGGCGCTGATGGCCGCGGCCAAACATTCTTTCTGACACGACCTTGACCCGGCGTCACCTTGGGCTGATTACCCAACTGAATGACAGGCCCTGCAGCTGCACGGCACGCTCGTGGTGAGTGTCTCCGCCCCCTCGTCCTCATAGACATACAAGGTCAGGAGGGAACACGGGAGGGGTGGTGAGGCTGCGGGTGAAGAGTGTCACATGATTGGATCTCCTTCTGGAGAGTTACTTAAAAAGCCCTTCAGCAATCAGGTCAAGGTCACGACTTAGCCCCGTGAACGTGTGTGTGTGCAGAGAGGCAGTGAGGGGGGCAGATAGGAGGGCAGATGGGACAGTTGGGGACCCCTTCACATGTTCAGTAGTCCTTAATGATTGGAAGACAAGAGCTAAGGTTCTATTGACTGTATTAATCATCCTGCTTAGTTGGCGATTTTATTCAAAGTCACTTAGGCGATTATCACGCCCGCTCATCTCCTCGCGCTTCTACCGCTGGATATTTACTGGAGGAAAGAAGGTTAATTGCCTTGGCTCAAGGGCACAGGGTGCACAGAGTATGAAGCAGCAATCTTCTGGTCACCGGTCCATTTTCGCAAAGTAATAGGTCATGTGGATGCCTCAAGTCATCAGTCCACTGCTCTGTGTGTCCTCTCAAATGGCCTTTTCTGCTACTGCGTGCCCGCTGACACGGCCACAGCAGCTTCAGTCTTGCGGTTTGTTTACCCAACTCTAGTGAGGAGGATGCACTGAATAACACCACCTCGCTAATGGATTGAAAAGTGGCCTGATGCGTTTCAAAAAGGACGGCATGCTTCAGACATTCCAGGAGCTACTTTGGGTGACGGCCGAGACGAATGTTCTCCGTGCTGCGACTGCGGTAAGGGAATGCATTCAGGTTTTCTGTTTTTTTTTTCTTTTCCCAAATGCGTCTTCAAAGTACAATGAGTCATTTATGCACTCATTGACTGGGCAGATTTATGGTTGGTCTTATGCGTTTGATGAAGAATTACCAAAAAATATTAAATAATGTAGTAAACAAAACACACGAAATGAGGTATTTTGGGGGGCACAGTATCATTGAGGTACTTCAGTTCAGCGCCAACTCCCACATTTCAGATTCTCAGCAACCAACTGCACAGGTCAACTCAGCCCATCACTAGCAGTCAAAGAAATGCACTGCAATAGCAAAAACAGTCTTTGGTTTTTGCAGTATTGACACATCTTACCCAGCACCTGGAAGATCTGACTGAATTAAGAAGTTGAGAAACCAAGATCTTGCATTTTTTTCACCGATAAAGGCACAACCACAGTCAAAGTATGTGACCGTAGCAGTGTTAAACTGAAAATAACACAAATATTGACAATTCAAGGTAGACTTTCAACTTTGTAGCACTGCGAAACCGCTCTCAGGTAGACAATTTAAAATAATCTGAATTTCCCCGAACTCTGCTTGCTGGGTGATGAAAAGTAAATCACGGAGGCTCAACCTTTTGGCTCACGCAGCCTTACACAACAACTCCCTCCCCCTCCTTGCTCTCGCTGCTCCCCTGTGCAGTATATCCATCATTCATTCATAAATTCTGGAAACTCCTCTTTAGTTAATTGCCTGGGAAAATTTAATTTCAAATGAAAGCTTTTAAAAAGAGAACGATATAATTAAGTTGCGGGGATCTCGCGGCCCCTCCCTATTTCGGGGGCGATTGGCAGGGTGGGAGACTGTGAGCTGCGCGCCTCTGCACTGCACTGCTCCGTGTCAGGAAAGTCATACACCCATGTTTAAAGCAGGGCGTTACGTAAAGCCTCCCCCCTCTGCACAGGCTTACTGCACCAGACTCTGTGTCCTTGCCTGGGCTGCTCAAGGTTCCCAAAAGGACAGGCTGCTAAGAAGTTGGGAAGGACGGGGCCCTGTGATAGCCTGCAAACGGGGGGGGCGGAGGGGTTGGAGGGCGGGGGTTGTGTATAGAGAGAGACAGAGAGAGAGACAGAGAGAGCGAGTCGCTGTCTGTGACAGCTTTGGACTTTGAATTCAGCGCCAGACAGGCTCATGCATCAATCCCTCAACTTACAAAGACAAGCCACTAACCTTGCCGTGGCCAGGGACTCTTCAGGAATGAGTGGCATTTTCACTTTAGCCCTGGCTTCTCCACTGCACTGCAGCCACATAACCTGGTTAAAATAAGACAGTTAAATAACGACCCAGCTCAGCCTCTGGACTTAGTGACCCATTGTTCCAGCCGTCAACCCTTAGGCTTCTTTGACCATGCCCGGGGAGGGGGTGCATATGTGATAATACATTTGGAGCTAGCATACTGTAAATAGCACCTAGAGCACAAGGTGTGCCCTCCTGGTCTGACGCCCGTCACAGCGCTGCTCTGTCTGAGTGAGGCACAGCAAAATCTCACTGAAATCCAAGTATGTTATCCTTGGGATCGACTTGCGTATTATCACAGCCTTATGGTGCGTGCCGCGCACCCTTGACTTTAGCATCAAAACTATTGTAACAAAGGCTTCAAGCATGTGCACGTGTCTCTCATGCCTTTTTACTCCCGCTTGTGCAATGGAGAAGAGAAAACATGCATATTATTTGTCACACGTTCACACCGACTGGGGAGTTTTCACAGCTATGACATTGTGTCCTTGATCCCACTGCAGACAGCCCACCCTGCCGCTCCTGTGACACTTCCTGTATGTCTTTGGAAAGGCAAAGAAAAAGCTTTCTGCCATCCACCTACAGCAACCTGAGTTACCACGACGATGGTGGAGAAACATTGCCGCTTCCCCTCGACAGCCCAAGGGCAGCAGCTCCACTAAAGGAGTGGGGAAGGAGAGAGGAAGTCAGCTCCACTCTCCTCTCTCCGGGCAGGACGAGAATGAAAAGTCAGCTCTAGTCATATCGCCCAGGAGGAGTGCTACGTCCATGCTAAATCTCCCATGTCCTGGCTTAATGTTCCAGTGGCGGTAAACTACGGAGATGCATTTCGGAACTGGTTGGTGGCTCTGTTATCACAATACAGGCTTGCTGGGTGCCATTTCCTGCGTCAGACCATTCATAAGTAAAGTTAAAACTGCATGGCTGCTGTTTTTTTTTTTTTTTTTTTTTTCAAATGGATTGTGGCATCATATGCGATGTGTAATTTACTTGATCAACAGAAGCAGCCAGCCACCCCACCCCCCTTTCTTTCCTTTCACTTTAGTGAGCAGTTTTAGCCAAGTCCAAATAATTCACAGCAATTGCAATCAGCAGCGATCAATCGGTGAAGATAATTGAGGAAACCTGTCATTGCGCCAAGGCCAAGGTGAAATGCGAAAGCAGGGGGGCGGAGGTGAGGGTGAGGGAGGGGGAGGTTGTGAGGGGAAGGTGTGGGGGGGCGGGGGGAGGGGGGGGGTCACTCAACAGATGAGGTTGGTCTGGCAGGGGTTGAAGCCTGAGACCTCCATCTTTCTTACACGCATTTTGTCATTCTAGCCCACGTCCAGGAGCATTTACCAGATCCTGCCGTGTCATCAAAATCAGTCCTATTGACTTTGGTAGTCTTCAGATTATGACGGGAAGCAACAATATGAGCTAGAGCTCTTATCTTTGAGTGAAATAGTGCCATAATGTAGCCGGGAGCTTGTTCTGTGCTCTGCGCAACGAATGTAGATTTAATTCCACACAGCAAAGCTTCAGGAGTGAAGAGCCTTTTAACGACACAGTTTAATGTCTTTAAATATTCATAGGTCTAAATATTGGTCCAAATACATTGGACTGTAATTTAACCCTTGGAAATGTAGCAAACTTGGAGTGAATACACTTTCAAAGTAAAAAAAAAAAAAAAAAAAAGTTACGCATTTGAAGCTTTAAAGTATTGTGGAATGTGTCGTCATGATTAAATAACATGGACTACATCATATAGTAGTTCTATGTTACATGACTTTGTTTTGACTTTATGCTCAAGCGTGGGGACATTTTGGAAGTCAACAGTATTATTTTACTATTGTGACAGTTTGTTTCATACATTTATTGTGTTTCATTTTGAGATAAGTTACATGAAAATGCCTACAAAAGATTTCTAGTAATTTTCCCTTGACTTCAGCTTTGAGATATTCCTATAGAACATTCACCTTTTTAATTCACCATCGGTCTGTATTTAGACTTGTCTTAGCTGTTTGTATATGTGTGTTTATACACAAGTATTACAAGAGGAATACAAGAGGAGGGCCAAGCAAGTCTAAAATCACACACACACACACACACACACACACACACACACACACACACACACACACACACACACAGAATGATTTGGCTTAATGCATGCTCCAGACTGGTATTATAGAGCCCAAACAATTAGTGAAATGAGGTTGAAGCCAAAAGGTCCCAAGTTTGAATCCTCAGTGGGCCAACAAAGTGCAGGCCAGCAAGCGGATGAGAAATGCGCATCTATTCCTCAACATCTTCTGTCAGGAGTGCCCTTGAACAATGTTCGGCGGCCAACTACACAAGTGTTGGGCAGCTACCAGGTCTGTAATAAATCAAAACCTCTGCGGTAAACGCGTGACACTTCTCCTGGCAGATTGCACATTAGTTAGTTTTGTCATCGACTCTCTCTGTTATCAAAAAGCTAGATGCCACTCTCCATTTTGTCCACCTTGCGCTACTGTGAATGGCAGCAGATTTACAAACACAGGGGTTTGAATCAGTGCAGTGGTACTTAGAGGGAATAAGTGCCTGGGCAGGTACTCAATGTATCTGTGGAATCATCCATTCTAAAAAATGTACCGTTGCTTACAATTATTTTAAGAGGGCAGGAAAGCCACGGAATGGTTGTAAGTGGTATGTTAAGAGTCATCGTTCAACAAAATGTATCATAAAACGAAATGATACATGAAACGCACCTGCAGGCACATGCTCACGCAAAAACAAACAACTGTCGCAGAGCGGACGTTGTATTTTGATGCCAGATAAGTGGCATGACAGGCCAGGGGATAAAAGGGTGGTCCAGAGTCCAGCCTTGTGACTGATCAGCAACCTCAACATAATTTGCATTTGGCAATTTCATTGTCCTCTAGTGCGTTTGCAGATGGCTGCACATCCCGCAACAGAAGTTCCCTTGACCGTTGCTGATCAAAGTCGAGTTGAGTCAAATCAAAGCACAAATCAAAACACGTTCAGGGCACAGGATGTAACAGGACCACAGAACACACATGGGCCAAATTAAAGCGAGGCTATATAACTTTATGTTGTTTTTGTTAACTGTGGCAAAAGAGGATGAGCTGAACTACCTTGAACATCTTGTGTAAGTTCAGGTCAAATAATTAAGCAGCTTAACTGCTCAACAAAAGAGAGGCTAAAAGGCAGACCCCCAGACACAGACAGTACTTACAGGGCTTTAAGAAGTTTGACTTTTCTCTGTATGACTTTGGCTTGTTAGCTAAAGTTACAGTCGCTCCTGTCAAGGGTACATTTTATGTCTAATCCACATACAATGGCATCCTACCATTTTGGTAAAGTACACGCTCAGAGTCCAGGGGAAAAGGTGTATGCGTGCCAAATGAATCCAGCAAACTTGTGCGCCAAAACCTTTAGGATCCAAAGTCCAATGAGGCAAAAGAGCAATCGGACAAATGGACATCCACTCAAAGCCCATTGGCAAAAGGGAATAAAACACAGACTCTGAAGTCTATCAAAACATTTCCAACATGATGACTCAGTGAGCTGACAGGCTGGAACAGACCGGCTGAACGTTAGTCTGCAGGCAGGGCCAGTCTCCCAAAACATGATTGTAGGAGCCAGTGGTTACAGAACTATCTGTGTTTTTAAAAGTCAGGACTGTAGAGACTAAATCAGTCAAACAGAAATTGCTGTTGATGGTGCTTTAGAAAGACCCAATGTTACTACCTACATCCCGCCGTGATATTGACTTGTTGCAACAGATGGCGAGATAGTGCTTAGCAACATTTTTGCCTCTCCTTCCCTGCACTGTATTTAATGTACATGCTCAAAGGCTGGCTGGCTGGCTGACTGCAGCGCAAGTAACTCTGCAAGTGCGTAGGCATGGTCACCAAAGACTGTTTCAGACATTAATACAGGTACAAATCTGCTCATGCAGCATTCTGTCAGCCGCTGCATATGGGGCAAAGCTTTCTTTAAAAAGAAAAAAGAAGAAGAAAAAAATCCCCTGAAACATATGACTCAACATGGCTTCGTCTGGTTCACTTGAAGCCCCGGAAAGCTTTCTTCAATGGGCATGACTTACCAGCAACGTGAAGGATAATGTTAAGTGTATGACGTGCTTCCCAATTGGTGGCGCTACGGAACGGCAACAGTAAAAAGGAAGGAAGCGGTGGCGCTGTGACCCTGATATTCACTGGTGCTAGCGTAACAATACAACTCCTTTTAAACATGGACACCCCCTACTGTAAGCGCCGTCATTGTTAGCCCTCCTGGCTGACATTTTTCATTCAGGGTTCATGTGGTCAGTGCGTGACAGCAGCCAGAAATAAACTTGGATATCGCGCGGAGGGGGAATTCATTCAATTTAGCAGCGCTAGTGTCGGGTAGGCGAGAATCTGTATGGAGACGAAGCCCGCCGCGGTCGCTCACATACGCACGCACGCAGTTTGCTAGTCCGCGGTTGTCAATATTAACCGCCTGTGCGGGCTGAAAAAAAGAGATGGCCAGCTCTCGCCTCGTTTCCCCCACCTCCACTTCTTTATGCAGCCTTTTTTTGTCAGCCCTCCATCCATTTGAGCCTCCGCTCTTCGGGCGCCACACCAACAGCCGAGAGAGAAATACGTTAGCAGCCTACCAGCACCGTCGCCACCGCGCCCTACAACCAGCGACACCGTATTTTCCACTCGGCCGCGTCGAAAGCAACACAAATAAATATATAAATAAATAAAAATGGGAAACAAGACAAAACAGACATATAACCCCCCGCCCTCGATGTGAAAGCGCATTCGCCGAGAGTCCGTACCTCTGTCGTCCGCCCCACAGTCAGCAGCCGGAGAGGCGCATCGTTGTTATTCGACGGGAGGCAAATCCAATGGAAGCGGTCGCATCTCTCCGTGACACCGCAGCGGACAGGCAGAGAGGAGGCGAGGCGAGCCGGGGCTTTTACGGAGAATGGGGAGGATTTAGTCCCAAAAAATAAAATAAAAAATAAAAAATCGATAAGCGCCACGGTGAGTGTGGTTCTTCCCCCCCCCCAATTGTTTTTTTTTTCTTCCCTTTTTTGTAGCGCCGCTGAGTCGAGGTGCCTGTGCGCGCCTATCATGTGTTGAGGGAATTGTTTATCCTCAGAGTCCCCTCGCTGTGGAGAAGTGAGCGGAGACGGTCACACTCCTCCTACTCGACAGCCTCTGACACCAGCCTTAAAGGTACACTCAGCCGCTGCCCTCGCTGCTCACCCGTGCAGCGATACCAATGCTAATACAGATACAGGACAGACTGTAGAAACACATAGTTCCCCCCTCCAACCCTCTCTCTCTCTCTCTGTCTTTGTATATATATATTAATTGTATTTTATTGTATATTGTATATTATTGTATATAATCGTTATGTATATGTAATGATTATATACATATATATCATATCATTAATTAGAATTTTGAAGTTACAATTATCATTATTGCTGCAGAAGAAATGAATAGAGTTGTAACATACCTTAGCATATCTTGGGCAAAATCATGCTTGTCAAGTAGGCAAATGCTGTTCCATTACAACAACAAAAAATGGTGTCCATGCCCAAAGTTCTAATAATGTTCAAGAGTGACACGCCAAGTGGTTTATTTATTTGTTGGAGGAGAGCTTATTATTCCAACAACAAAAAAAAGATGCAAAATAGTGCCTTTTGTACAACCTCGACATCTGGAAACCAAGAACTCACTGTCCTCAGTTGGTTCATTCACTGTAATGTTGAAATTCTCAGACTTTAATGTAACCAAAATAAAATTCTATGCGTTCCTTTGAGCCCTGGTTGATTGTTCTCTTGTAAAATGACATAATAATGATTATGACACCAATTAATCAGCATTATGAAACAACAAGCTTCTATCAAAAACAGTACAAGAATTTCCTAGTCTCTAAAAGCCCAGCCAAAATGTGATGTCGTTCAATAAACTGTTGAGATCTAACCAGTTGAAGTGACAAATGGGCTTGTTTGTGTGAGAGGTGAAGAGAAGTAAGAATACATGAGCTAGTGCTATCTGCCCCCTGCACCACAAGTCAAATGGGAGGAGTCATCATGACATCAGGCTGTCCTTAATCAATGCACTGGAGTAGCTCACAGGTGTGAAAGTGTGTCACTAAGGCATTCAACGAAAACAATGTGTCAAATGCAAGCCAACAGATGCATCAGATGTGTGATTTTTTTTTTTAAACAAATGATCTACACCTCATCAAAA
Organism: Nelusetta ayraudi; assembly: GCF_046127955.1. Lineage (NCBI taxonomy): Eukaryota > Metazoa > Chordata > Actinopteri > Tetraodontiformes > Monacanthidae > Nelusetta > Nelusetta ayraudi. The sequence goes on along the minus strand of NW_027466061.1, from coordinate 1,373,282 downwards.
CATGAAGAAGAAAATGTTTCCACAGAGTTTCATTAACTTGAGAGAAATCATTTGCCAAATACAAGCTATTTTTGTTTTCTTTCATTACATACTGTGTGCTAATCTATGCTATCAGGTCCACTGGCCTGCAGCCTGACATCTTAACATGGCCTTGAACAAACAGTCCCTGTGGACCTGCGCAACATCAGTGTTCTCATGAATAAGAACACAACATAACCTACTTCTACCCATTCTTGTCACTCTCTGTTTTCCCTTGCAGAATTAGAACGGACTGGTGTGTGTGTGTGTGTGTGTGTGTGTGTGTGTGTGTGTGTGTGTGTGTACACGTGCGTGCGTGTGTGCGCTTGAATGCGTGTCCCTCATCTCATTGCTTTGCTATCAATTTTTTTTTGTTATTGCCTGCTTGTATTCAGTTAGTGGTGGATAATGTGTGCCCTAACCTGCTGTAACCTCGCCGTGCTGTTTAAACAGTAATTCAGTTCATTGCCAGCAGTATAAACAAAGGCGGTACTCAACTTGTCAGTCAGGTAAATTGCATAGTTTTCTTTTTTACAAGGCTGTTTTTCACAGCAGGTATTGCCCACAATTTGCATTTTGAGCACAGTGGCCGTTAAAAGTCTGCCCAAAGTCCTCGACAAAGTGCCGTTTGTAAAAAGTTGATGTTGCCGTGTTTATTGTTGCCATACGATCACGCTACGAGCGTTGCCCTTTTGTACTCGGCCTCAAGTCAAATGATTCGACTGGCTCAGCAATTTGGACGGCATCTCACTTTGTAACCTCTGAACTGGAGTGATCTTTCATCTTTGAACCCTGAACTTTGAGTGCTACATAAATGGAGATACAATATCCTCCCTTTCATTCCTTGCCCCAGTCAGAGCAGGCTGAACTTTGCCCCCAAAGCTTTCCACAGAAATGTGGTTCAGCACACTTTGTCCTTTGACCCACTGAAGTATCAGCACGGACTATTTGTAACTAAATAGTCTAAGGCTTTTTCTGAATGCATTTGTTTTTTTGTTTTTTAAAACTGTTGCATGCCACCCAGCAGGAAGAAATACTCGGTTGCAGCAGTGAGAACATTAGGTAATTTAAATGTTAAAGCTAAATGATCAATGTACAGGTGAAAAACTCAGTGAAAGGCTGTGTTGTGTTTAACAAGTCTAATTTTATACAGTCTTGTAAATGCTGTGCCTTATTGCTCCTATCCAAAAGAACAATAGGTGCAGAGTACAGTGGGCATAAAAAAAAACCCTGAAGAATGTGAATTAACTCTTGCCACTATGAAAGCAGAAGACGCGCTAGGTCACCAGTGCACATATATTTTGTTATTAACCCCATACGTTCCTGGCACTGCCTGCCGTACAGTCAGTTTATCTGCGACTCACTTACGTCAGTCAGAGTTCAACCAGTGGTTACTGGGCCAGATGATTATGCAAATCTTTTCGGGATATGCAGATTTGATTTGTTTTGCCACTGAGGAATAGAGTAATCTGACCCTAGCCCACTTCCAAAATTGGTTTTCCATACACTGCTTCACTGAATATTTCAAAGTAAAGACCAAATTTATATGGAAAACATATGAAGGTTTGGGCAAAGGTCAGCTCTGAAGTGGTGTTTTCCTAGCCCAGCAGTACAAACAGAGAAGAGTTTTGATCCAGACGCCTGATTGTCTCAGAGGGAGGGAACCCAAGTGTCAGCAGACATTAACCCTCCACCTTCGACCTTTACTCCTACCATGTTTCGCCTCCCAAGGTTGGGATTGAAGGAAGGCCCTCTTGGGGAGGAGGCAGGTGCAAGCAGTGGTGGGAGGGCCGGCTGGAAGTCACACCATACTGTAACCTTTGAACTGGAACGAATATGGTATGGTTGTGACTTTCCTCACGTATACAGCTGTGTGACTCAACTGTGATGCAGCAAAACCTGCCAGAAAAAACAGCAGACAGGGCACATTTTGATTCTTCATCTGCGTGGCCTAAATAAAACCCTGCCAAGGCCGCATGTTTAATTCATCAAAGAAAGGGGAAAAAAAAGAAAGATATCAGCAGCTGTATTTGCTTTATTGGGTTTAAAGTAACGCTTGTGAAAGTGCCATCTTTTAACATATTAAACCAGGGGTGGGAAAACTTTTTGACTGCTTGGCCACAAAGGGTTCTAAAATTTGACAGAGGGGCCGGAGCAGGAGCAGACGGATGGAGTGTTTTGGTGGCCCACCTCATAGGAGAAAAAATATATCATGGGATATTGTTATGTTGGAATAAGTGTTACAACAAAATATCTTTGAAGGCCCAACGGTACTTAGTCCTTTATTGAAATGGCTCTTAAAAGCTATTTTATGACTTACTTGCTATTAGTGTAATTTCTTAAAATTCAGCAGGCCGGATTAAAAAGCTTAACGGGCCGCATATGGCCCCCGAGCCGGAGCTTGCCCATGCCTGTACTAAACAGTCACCCTGAAACTGAGCATTGTATACTGATAAGTGATTCTGCGCCAATGGGTGCAACAAACTACAGATGCAGCGGAAAACACGCGACCTCTCGTCGTAAAAAACAACCAAAAAAACCAGACTGAGTGATTATTACTGGATTATGGTGGACATGCTTAACAGCCGTTGCAGTCACCTTAGTAAATATTCCACTTTTGCCCTTGAGGAGTGTCAGGGAGATGAAATTGTGTCTGATAAACAAGACAGATTATTCCGATACAAGGCAGCAGGCCATTAATAGAGGTGAGATACATGAAAGTCAGAGCCAAACTGATGTTTAACATGATGACCCTCATCTCTCCTCTTTGCTGCGATTGCTGTTTTTTTTTATTTTTTTTTATTTTTTTCCTGGACACTAATCTTTGCAAGTGTATTAAGTTTGTGCAACAGGGAAGCAACATGACAGTGGGCTGAGGTCACGGAGGGACGCGGAGACGGGTCTTCTTGGGTGTCTCTGTCACTGTCCAGGTATTTCAGCGTTATTTAGTGCAGCAACTCCGTGTTGGGTTTCTCCGGGAGAGTCAACGATCAGACTAAAAGGATCCACGCTCTGAGCAGCGCTCTGCAAAGGGATATCATACCGCTGACCTCACAATAGAGATGGTGTCTGCTTTCACATCCAACTGTTCCTTTTTATCCGCTCCGGGCCAGCAAAGATCCGAATCTGTAAATATCTCAAAAAACAGTGAAAAGACGGGAGAAAAAAATAAATCTCCATTGCCATTTTTGCCCGGAGCTGTTTTGTTAAGAGTGTAAACGGTGAAACTGTTGGGATGTAATTCAATAGTCCGACATGCCCTGAACAAGCGGCGCGCAAAGTTGTCTCACACAAATGAGTGGTAACTAAGAAGGGACGTCTTCACTTACTCTGCGTTTCATCACTTTGTTTTGACCCAGCGAAGCAAATGTTCTGCCAGGGAATCAACTGCGGGGCTGCTGACAGCACTGGGAATGTTTACATCTCCCTACGCCTGTCCTCATATCTAATGCTTAACCCGTACCCACTCGCTCTGAAATACGGAGGGGAAAAAAGAGAGAGAGAAAAAAATCAAGTGGAATTTCGGAGTTGTTTTTGGATAACTGTCAAAGTACAGGAAAGCAGGTCACTGCTTATGCTCGGCAGCCTCTTTGTGAGCGCATGACTGTGTGTGTGTGTGAGTGTGTGTGTGTGTGTGTGTGTGTGTGTGTGTGTGTACGAGCGTGAGCGGAGAGAGACGCACACGCGTGTGCGTGTGCACACACACACACACACCGCAGTTCACGCATGTGAATCGGAAGGCAGGCGAGACTGGGTCGGCTCCTGTGTGGGTGAGCTGCCTGGAGTCCTCCTGCTCACTGCGGCCCTGCGTCCTGTTGACCTACTTGGTGCTCTTGACTAATCCCTGACGATGGTGCGGGTGGTCTGGGAGGAGCTCTCCCCCGGATTCGTCTGCGTTGAAATATCAGATGGCAAAGGCGGGGCCTTGTGGAGTTACCCAAAAAAAAAAAAAAAAATACAAAAAAAGAATTCTGAACCGCTGAAAGGATTTGTAGCAGAGCCCTCCTGCCAATACGACAACACACTGTGTTTTTGGTGCTGCTCCCTGCTGCACCTTCTGATCAACCTCACACTGATGGTATACACTGGAACTGTATTGTTTAGTTTCCCAATCCAGGATTAATAAAGTACATCTATCTATCTATCTCGCTCATGTTGTTCTTCAGTGGGAGTGTGTTAAATGCTAAATTGTCATCATGCGTGACTGGCCATTCACTGGATTGTGCAAACAGATCTTATTCGCTCATCCTGCACATGAAACAGGGAGGTTTTCTATCAGTGGTGTAATCTATGTGATCCAAAGGTATACGTGCTTTAACCACTAGAAACTGTTTCGAATTACCGCACAGCCACTAAAAAATGCACTCAGATACGTATCAGTCTTTGTTTTTTTTGACACAACATTCACTTTCCCATTTAGAAATCTGATTAAAGGGGTGTTTTATGTTCTGATATGTTTGAGAGTCAGCCATTGCTTTAGTGCTGCTTTAGAGAATTTATTTGTGTTTGCACCACTTTTTGCACTCAATTGCTAAAACGTTATTTTTTTCTACGTATTTTTTCTAAGTATGTTAATTATTCATTCATTTTTTTCTTTGTTTTAACGAATTTGTCTTGTGCCTGCTATTCGTCAGTTAATTTAAGTCTAGCTGTAAATAAGTATGTTACATATCTTGTGTTGCTTGCTATACATTTACGTTTAGACAATACATAATCAGTCTTTCATGATGTCACTTATTTGTGTTCTTATAATAAGTGCACTTATATGTATATTCTTGTTTTGTGTTGTTGTGAAGTAGCTGCGGCTGGACAGATGTGTACAAGGCCATCTGACCATCTACTACATCTTGTTTGAGGTTGTCCCTTTTTCACTCTTTACCTTTCTGTGATATGTTGTTCCTCCAAACCAGGATTTACTCTTTGACAGAGGTGGCAAACGTTTTCACATTATGTACTTATGTAACAGTATGGATAATTCTGTTTTAAAAAAGGTACTCTGGTAAAAGGGATTTCACTCCTTTACTCAAGTGAAGGTAACAAAGTACAGGTTCTGAAATATACTGGAGTAAAAAAATGTTTTTGTCAGTCAGCCATTATTGGATGTTTACACTTTTCAAAACAATAATCAATGGTATTTCCTACATGTTTCATTTTTGTCTGTACTGAAAATGTATTGAACAGTGACCCCCAACGCTGAGGTACCCTAAAATAATCTCCCTGTAAAACATCATCCATTTTTATACTTAACTAGACAACGGCATAGTTCAAATAGCTCCACTTTCTGCAATAACAGTCATTAATTATGAGTGAAATAAGATAATTACTTTCATCACAATATGTATCTTTTAAACACAAAAGTAGCAAGCGTGCTTTTTCATTGTAAGGATTAGAAAGACATAGATATATGATACAGATATTTGTGTAGAAATGTAGGGAGTAAAAGGAAAAAGTCGCACAGATTCCTGAAAAATCAAAAGTACAGTAACAAAGTTTCCTGGCACCTTTATTTTGGAATCATCTTCCAGCCTCGGTGAGGGGGGCAGACACAGTTAGTTTATTTAGGAGTAGACTTAAGACTTTCCTTTTTCTTAAAGCTTATAGTTAGACTCCATCCACTGTCAGTTAAGCTGCTGTAGGCTTACGCCGTGGAGGGAGATCTTTCGCTCCCGTTACAGGGATCGTTGCTCTGTGTAGGCGGAGCCTCTATTACTCTCCTCACCCAATCAACCTTTGGCCCTGTTTGCACTTGGTCACCTGTAACTGTTTTGGGGGATTGGATCACGAGAACGGATCTCGAAGCATCTGTTCGCACGTATCATTTAACGACTGGTGGCAGTAAAGCGCAAAACCACGGCGAGTTTTACATGACAGCGAATAAGAATCAACTTCCTGTTTGCGGACTATATCAAGTCACTCGTTTTAATTCAACTGCAGCTCGTATGGATCCGAACGAGGAGTAACCACTGGTGGGACAGAGTGGTGACGATGATGATGATGATCAACAGTGGCTGGCAAATTTTCGGATGCAACGTCGCACATTTAATCTCATATGTGGGAAACTGCGACCGCTGCTCCGCTGACAAAATACGCTAATGCGGAATGAAATTTATTAGCATGCTAATAAACGAGTCTAACAAAAATGATTTGTTTTGGCTTCTTGTTTGTAACTTTATAATGACGACGCCGGGAGGTGGGGCGCCGACCAAGTACGTACACGGGAGAGGTGAGTGGAGTAGGCGGTCGTTAATGTGGACTGAGCTGGAGGTGGTTTTGGTATTCGGATGACAAAACGGATTTGGACTGTTTGCACTTGGTTACTTTGTGTGTTTTTTGCCAATCGGAATACGAAAAACGCATGAAATGACCAAGTTGCAAACAGGGCCTCAGACTCCATCTACTCTGTCCAAACAAGCTCTCATTGTGCTTTGTACAGTATGCTCGATATGCATGATACTGCCGCAGTCTCTGTGTCCCCGGCAGGTGATGACCACTGCGCCAGGAGCTGGATTGTGCTGTCCTGGGGGTCTTGGTGTCATCGCTTTGTCCCACCACCACGCCCAGGACCTGGACTAGTCCTATCGGCAGATTGTTCATCGAGCTAGGCTCTTGCCTTCCAAAGCATGGACACTTACAGCCCACGTGGACAGCAGCCTTGAATTATTTCCTATTCTTTGTATGGATATCCGTTTTGTGAATGGCTGGTTGGTGTATCTGTTTTTCACTCTGTCCTGTCTGCCACCCTGGCTTTCTCTCGTTCTCTGTCTCTCCTCTATTATTGTATTTCACCCCAACTACTCATAGGCAGATGATGGCCCTCTGGAGTCTGGTTCTGCCCTAGGTGTCTTCCCACTGGGGAGTTTTTCCCAGCCACTGTCGCATCTTGCTTGCTCCGGGGGCCCGGTTGGTTCTCTCTGATTGTATAAAGCGCTTTGAGACGCCATTGGTTGTGATTTAGCGCTGTACAAATAAACTTTTTATTTATTTATTTATTTTTATTTATTTTTAAAATATTTGTACTTGTACGTGTTGTACAATACTTCCCAGTGTTCCTAAAATCCACATACACACATAGCTATTAAGGGTAATAGGGTGGTAGTGGGGTAGTGGGGGGCTATAGGCTAGCACATCCCGTTGTTGTTGTTACAGTGGTAAAACAGTGCATACTGTGTATGGTGTGTGTGTTTGCGCAGCGTTTGTGTGTCACAAATGAAGCGGCGCAGTCAAAGCTGCCGTGTTGATACGAGTTTTCACACTGGATGAGCGGCTTTGTTTGACTTTTGCGGGGAGGACACAGCAGGGGCTGTGCTAAAGAGTCAAATATCAGGGACGGCGGCGGCACCTAGCTGTCCCCGCTCCACACACACACACACACAAACACACACACACACACACGCACACAGATGGAGGCGAGGACAGTGAAAACAGCCTGCTGTCCCCGCGCCCTCATCCTTCCTCCACCCGTCCACCGCCGCTGGTTCCCACGGGGCCGTTAACATCCTATTGACCCTGCTCACTCATTATCAGATCAGCATGGAACACGCCGGGACACCCTAACCCGCTCTGTATGCGCAAACACACACACCCACACACACACGCACACACACACACACACACACACCGGTTGCTCTGAGAGCCGTATTTTGGCCCCTGCTGCACCATAGCAACCATACCCTCACTCACACACACACTCACACACAGGCGGTATGAGGCTCACCAGCAAGTATCAGTCCTCGGTGGCTTTGCTTCTTCTTCTTTTGAGTTGCTGTTGCTGCACAGGGACAGCAGTAGTCAACCAGGAGGCGAACAGCCGCCCACTGGTTTGTATCCTCCACAGATGCTGCGAGGTCTCGTGGGACAAACCGTGGCTTCCCAGCATCCCCGGCACTGATTAAACGAAGTGTGTTGACATAAATGTAGGGTGGCCACTAATGAGCTGCCAGCCAAGCAGCCACTGTCTCCTTAAGACCTGTCAATATGAGACAGGGGCTGATTTTAGCTCATTACGCCGAGACGTCTAACAATAGATTAAAGCATTAAAGCTGACTGCCTTTTTTTTTTTTTTTTGCTCTCTATCTCCTCTTCTCTCTCTTCCTCCTTTTCAAATCATTTGATGGCCAACTCAGCAGCTGCCAAAATGTCTCCCAGACATTAGAATGCAGCATGGACATGTGTGACAGCCACCCTCCACCCCCAACTCCCCCATTGCAGCAATTGAAATTCATGACAGGTCCGAGGTAGTGTGATACTCGTGTAGGCACAAAGCCTGCACATCTAATGTTTATTGATAGCAAAGCCTACACAGGCCGTTATTATTTCACGGCAGCGTGGCGGGGCTTAGTTTTGCGCGCGCGTGTGTGTGTGTGTGTGTGTGTGTGTGCGCGCGTCAACGGCCGCCGTGTTTGTTTGTGTCACACACAAAAAAACAGATTAGTGAAAACACCGAGGTAAAATAAGCAGCCTGACCTTGCTCTGAAACTGAAAGGCAATCCTCTGAATGATCCGTGGGTCAGTGGCTTTGTCCTTCAGACAGTTAAAGTCTATCCCTCTCTCACCCCCCCCCCCTCCAACCCCGCCCCCTCCTCTCGCGCCTGTCTCGCAGCTCCCTCCTCCTCCTCCTCCCCCCTCCTTCCCTCTACACTACAGCCCTCGCTCAAGTCCTTCCTCTCCTCACACCTTACGTAAAAACTTGTTTTTCTCTGCTCTCTCTCTCTCTCTCTCGCAGCCTAACTGTCTGTTACTCCTGATGCACGTGTCGTCTTTTTATGTCTGCTCTTTGAACAGGCGGCTGTTTGTGTTATTTCAAGACGTGATTGTTCCTCGCGACAGGCCGCCGCGCCACTGATGTGTTTGATCAGCCGCCGCGCCTCAAAGGCAGAGATGAGCGAGACGCAACGGGAGCGGCGCGAAGCTACCGACGATATTAAAGACCACACCGCCCCTCCCCCACCTCCCCCTCCTCCCCGCAAATTTTTTTTTAAAAAAATTCTTTGAGTCGTTGAAAATCTTTGCTTTGACGCTTTAAGAGCACACCGGAAGCGGGGCCGCTGCGGGAGGCAGGTGGGGGGGGCGGGGGGCGGGGGGGGGTTGACAAGAGCGGACCCCCCATCCCCCACCCCTTCGCTGTAAAATCGGAAGGCTTCCTGGCACTCGCGCCACAAAATTGTGAAAATGTGTCAGCAGCAGCGTCCATATGTGGGTTATGCAACGTTTCACAGCGGCGGGAAGTGTGCCACATTATACACAGTGCCTGCCGCGGATCTGTAGGTTCCTTTGTTTGTCTTCACTACACATTAAAACACTGATCTGACAGCTCAGATCATGAGACAAATGCAGGAGAAAGTGGATAAAGAGGAGGAATGGATGAATGAATGAATGAATGAATGAATGAAATTAATCGCAAGGGCAGTTACTGGAGTTCACAGTTGCAGTTTACTTTGTTGTGTACCAGTCAATCGTGTTGTAATACTCGAGATTGGTCTTGGTCTCGTCTCGAACTCTGCCATTTTCTCTCGGTCTGGTGTCAGTCTCAGGCCCTGTTTGCACTTGGTCACTTGTAACTGTTTTGGGGGATTGGATCACGAGAACGGATCTCGAAGCATCTGTTCGCACGTAGCATTAACATGCGTCTCGAGCGTGCCATTTGTGATCGCATCACACCCCCCCCCCCCCGGCCCTGCCGAACCTATGCAAATGCAACATGCGTCATTTCCGTTTTTAACGACTGGGGGCAGTAAAGCGCAAAACCACGGCGAGTTTTACATGACAGCGAATAAGAATCAACTTCCTGTTTGCGGACTATATCAAGTCACTCGTTTTAATTCAACTGCAGCTCGTATGGATCCGAACGAGGAGTAACCACTGGTGGGACAGAGTGGTGACGATGATGATGATGATCAACAGTGGCTGGAAAATTTTCGGATGCAACGTCGCACATTTAATCTCATATGTGGGAAACTGTGACCGCTGCTCCACTGACAAAATACGCTAATGCGGAATTAAATTTATTAGCATGCTAATAAATGAGTCTAACAAAAATGATTTGTTTTGGCTTCTTGTTTGTAACTTTATAATGACGACGCCGGGAGGTGGGGCGCCGACCAAGTACGTACACGGGAGAGGTGAGTGGAGTAGGCGGTCGTTAATGTGGACTGAGCTGGAGGTGGTTTTGGTATTCGGATGACAAAACGGATTTGGACTGTTTGCATTTGGTTACTTTGTGTGTTTTTTGCCGATCGGAATAGGAAAAACGCATGAAATGACCAAGTGCAAACAGGGCCTCAGACTGGGTGGAATTGGGCTTTTTGATCAAGAGACTCAGTGGAGACTCAGGAAACAACAGACACCGTATTAACAGGAAAAAGAATCCAGCTGCTTTTGTTTATCTTTTTTTTTTTGTTTCCGTTGATCTGACGAAATGCAAGATATTGCGTCCCCGAAAGCCGAGGGGTTAGCCGAGGTGACGAGGTCGAAGCAAGTTCAATCTCGATATAGCGACGCGTTAACATCTGTGACACGTCATCAGACCTGTCTAGGCTAGATGTGGATCATCGCCACCCAGCATTGCGCACTTGGCTTAGCGGAAGATAATCTCCAGATATGCCCATTCATTTTCAGCGGTAGGCATATGACTATCAGCTGCAGGTCTCCTCCCACTTTGGACTTTTTGTCTTATTTATCAGAAAATCAAATATGTAATGAAGCTTTAGAGAGGGCCAATCACAGCGTTAGTTTTGTTCAGCGATAAGAGTCAACCCTTCTAGTCTCCTTATTTAGCGGTGAATTCCGCTTCCTTCAGAAAACATGTCTTCAGTCTGCAGTTTTAATGGAAATGTTGACCCCGGACTCAATGGGTTTGTGTTCTGTATATTTACAGGCGACGTGCTGCTGTTTCTTCAGCTGTACAATAATATCATGTGTGCAGTGTGCACATGCTTCGATGTCTGTTGTGAGTCATACACAACAAAAGTAGTTTATTACATACATGAATTTTATTAGAAATTGACCTTTTTTGTATTGACGAATCCAGCTGACCAGAAGTAAAAAAGATGCCATTACTGGAGTGTAGCACCTCCACCTCCCTGAGTGCTCTCTGCCTGTGAATTGAACTGGTTCTGACTAGCCATTAATGTTTCTTTTCTTATTTATGATGTTGAATCGGAACGCTGATGCCATATTCAACTGTGCTCACAATAGCGTAAAAATTAAACTGTGGAAGAAAACAGAATGTAAGAAACACACGGAAAATGTGCCTCTACTGCACAAAGAATGTCCCTATCTGCTGCCATACAGTGAACAAATGGATAAATTAACGGAGCTTTCATGCACTTGCTACAAAGTTAAAATGGCTTCCTCGTCATCTTACTTTTTATTAGCTTCCAGACATGTTAGAACAATTTTAAATAAAGATTTCCTGATGGCTTTCTTGTCATCTTAAGTTGACTTTAGTAAATGTTTGCTAGCGAAGGTAATGCTAGCTACCTACTGAATAAAAGCAAATATTTGCCTAAATTGAATTCTGTCCCTATTTCTCTATTTCAACCCATTGCCATAACCAACCACTAAGCTCACTGTCAGGCCACCTTGATCGGTAACTAGAGGCCACTGTCAAACACCATCCACCCGACTAGTCATGATGACATTTGCACTGGCTGTCACTGACGCTAATGAGACGTCTTCAGTCAACATACCAGTAATAGTGGCGCCACAAGATGGTGACATGCATAAAGCACCAATCAGTTGCATGTGTATTTTTTACAATAATTGCAACATTTTTGCTTTGTTATTTGATTCAAAAAGTCCTCAAGCTTAGTAAGACCAGAATGCTTGATGATGCTCATAACATAGCTCAGATGATGCTCGTAACATAGCTCACCTTGTTATGCATAGTAGGCTCATAATATAGGACTACCTACAAATATCTGAACATGAGGTATGGGGTACTTATACAAATGCTCTATATTTGCTTTGCCAGCATTTTGTTTGCAGCGTGCCTTGCAAAAAAAACAATTTCTATCCATCCATCCATCATCCATCCATCCATCATCCATCCATCATCCATCCATCCATCCCTCCATCCATCCATTCATCCATCCATCCATCCATCATCCACATCCATCCCTCCCTCCATCCATCCATCCATCCTTTTTCCATCGCCTTGATCTAAATCTACGATCTCATTGTGTTTTTTATGCTGTCACAACAAGTCTTTTGTGGACGAGAAACGAGACAACAAAGTTGGCTTTCGGAAGCTGCTGAGTTTTTTTTAAAATTTTTATCACATAAATATTCTCACCTCTCTCTCTGTAGCAGTCTTACCCTCTGCCCTCAAGAGCCGATAAAGATAAATGGTTTTGTTGAGTTTAATTAAGCCTATATTTTTCTTAAATGGAAAATGTGACAGAATGAAATAGCAAGGTAATAAAGCTAAACTTTACTGGGCTTGAAAGAAATTAACTTGAAAGAATTATAAGGCGTTGCACAACTATTTCTACCATCAGTAGTGGGTAAAATTGGTGTCAGAATGTCTTCATCCTGTACAGGAGATTGCTTGTGAAATGTGGCTCATTTGCCTTGTGCGCACACCTTGCCGCGCACGTCAGAAGATGTGGCTTACACACAGAAAGCTTGAGAGGAAAGCCTCTACTCTCCACTTTGTTCAGTGTATCAGATCTATTTCCATTCCGTGTCCCCAAAAAGTGCTGACGAAGGATTATTTATTTGTTTTCATTTCCAATATTCTCTGCTCTGAATTTCATTGGGCCTGCAATAAAGCAGAATGTTGGCAGTTGTTCACGTCCCCCTTCCTCCGTTTTCGCTTTCTGGTGCGCACGGCAGGACTGCTTGAAGTAGCCGGGGACGATGGAGTGTTTTATTGCAAGTCTGGTCGCACTCGAAATAAACAAAATCCTTCTTGGTGAGAGACACTGACCTTTAGCTGCATATGGTCTGCCTCCTGCCCACAAGTACTGCCCTGTGCGGATTATTGCAAGCAGAAGTCATCCATCACTTTGAAATGAATTCAGCTAAATTGACATTTTGGAGCGAGCCTGCGCTGCCGTCCAGGAGGTCACGTTGAATACACAAAAATTGAGCAATAGAATTATAAAAAGTACTGTCAACTGGATCATGATACCATTGTATTAAAAAATACCTCAGTGGATGTCTGAATGACGCAGCACCTCCCCGCCCCCCCCCCCCCCCCAAAAAAAAACAAAAACAAAAACTACCGGAAATGATGCGACCCCCTCTTCATTTCCACCAGTGCTGCAGAGTGATGGATCGATTGAGGAGTGACAGCAGTGAGGAAATAGAAAGAGATTCAGGATTTACATCGTCCTCTGACACCCTCATATAAACGCCCCCCAATGATGAAGAGACGACATCCTGACAAGGACACTGTTTCCGAACAGCGGCTGCTTACAAGTTGAAAGATCTGCTATCTGCCCCCCCACCCCCCAACCCTCTACCCCAACTCCCCCACACCCCCACTACCCCTCCCGCCCACCCTTCCTCCTCCCGCTCCTCTCTTTTTAGCAGATTTCAGTGCAAAGCATATAACCTTTGTGAATTATTTAGTTTATTGACCTCTGCGGGGATTTAATATGAAGGTCGTTTCCCGCTGGCAGAGCGAGTGCCGGCGGGGTCCTCAGGTGACATGGCCAAGGTCGCCTGCCTCCCTCCAGTTAATAATATATTTGTCACACGCAGTGTGTTCGCCGGGCAAACGCGGGGCGGCTGCTGCCTTCCACTTGATTAGTGCAACCAATAAGGACTGCCAAAGATAATAAAGTAGACGTTGGCTTAAGGAGATGTGTCAAATGTCCACAGCATCTCTCTCTCTACACCCCTCCCCCGCCCCCTCCACAACCGCAGATACTCGGAGCACGCACACAAATTCACACCCTCGACCCCTCCCCTCCTCCTCCTCCTCCTCCTCTTTCTCTTCCTCCTCCTCCTCTCTTCTTGTTTTATTGTTTCCTAGATGAAGGTTAAAAGGAGATGCTGAACAGACAGAACAGCCCGGGGGCCGTGGAGGGCCTGGCTGCGGCAGCCGGCGCTCTGGCTACCAGAAGCCGCCTCAACCTCTGCAACCCCCCCTCCCCCTCTCTCTCTCTCCAGTCACGGAGAGCGTTCATATGTCAGAGGGGCAGGAGTGTGAGGCGGCCGGAGCCACCGGGGCAAGCGGGTCGGTAGTTGGTGGGGGGGCAGTAAAGAGCTGGCCCTGGCCGAGGCTGTCACTGATCATAATCACAGAGAGCTATGGAGGCTTATTAGCGCCACTGCTGGGCTGAGACAAAATGGCGACCCACAGGTGAAACCTGGGTGAATTATAGTGCGGCGGAAGGTGGGTGGGGGGGAGGGGCGGGGGTGCTTGAAGGCCGGCAAAAAACCCACAAAAATACTGGCACGGTGCTCGGGTGAAGCCCGCAGAGTGAATGAGCGTAAAAGCGACAAGCGAGCCTGAAGTCAGAGCCATTACTGTACTTCAGTAGACTTTTCAGGTATCTGTACTTTACTTGAGTATTTATTTTTACTTTTACATTCGTACACAAATATCTGTACTTTGTACTTCTTACATAGGAAAATCATGCTGGCTACCTTTGTGTTAAAAAGTGTTTAACAAGTCATTCACTTATTATTCCAGTTGTTGTTGTTGATGTTGCTTGAGGTGGAGCTCGTTGAACTCTATATATAAATATATAAACGTGCATAATATTTTAGAGGGAGATTAATAAATGAGTCAACATCCAATAATAGCTCACTGCTCATAACTATTACTGATAACAGTTTGGTTGTGTTGCAGTTGAAAAAAACAAAACAAAACTACAGTATTGAGGATAAAAAAGCTGTTAAAAATTATCCAGATGCTCTGACCTCTGACCTCTGGTCAGTTCAGCTTATTCTGTGACAACCTTTTCATTTTTGCTAAATTATAATTATCAACAAATTTAATCTGTCATTAATGGCAAAAAAAACCCCTAATAATCATTTTTTTACATTTATTTCACTGCATTTCAGAATTTCAAAAGCAGAGATTTTGCCACTTCTGCCCAAAGTGCAACATCATTGATCTGACTGCACGAGTGGTGGTGCCAATGGTGGTGAGACGTCAATTTGTAAAAAAAAAAAAATCAATCGATGCGGCTGAACTTTTAAAAGTAAACCATCTTCGTGTTTGTGTGGTTTTACAGATTGGTTATCGCGACGATGAGGACCAAACAAAGCCGGCAGGAGTCTGAGAAGAAGGAAGTGGACCTCCTGCCAGGACAGGAAGTGAGAGCTGTTACCGCTGGCGAATGAAATGGTGCGGCGCATTTTCGCAAAACGGACCTGATCTGTGTCTGTTAATGACTTTTTATTCTCCACATTCTTCTTCATTACCTGAATCGGCCGTCGCCATCCATAACGCAGGTGATTGCCATCGAATAAATCCTTGTCCCTGCACCAGTCTGACAATTAGGCCCAGTGCTGCGATTCATCTTCATGTCATGTCCCCTCTTTCGTATCTGGAAAACATTTGAGGAAGACAATACAGTCCATGGTGACTGTCGCGGTTCATGTATTAATCAGAATTAACATTAGGGAGATCCTAATCACCGCAGAAGGTTCAAAAGCAAGAAGCTGAGACAACCCTGAAACTGTGAAAAGACTACAGATGCAACAACATAAAAATAATAAAACTTTATTTCCCCTAATAGGCTAATGTCACGTCCAAGTGCATGAAACAACAACAAACAGAATACATTAACATAACGCATTCATGACATTAACTCTAGCTTCTCTCTTTGGTCAAGTCCAATATAGCGGCCTAAGATAATAACTACAGTAGAACTATAGTCGTAAAACTCTCGAGTGTTGCTAATCCTCCATGTTTGTTGTTGTTGTGGTGCCGCTCAGTGCTTTTGTGATGTCTGCGTCAGGGCGCATGCAGGTTACATAACATATGCATAACGTATCAACACTCAATTACTGAGACCATTTTCCAATATTAACAAGTGTAATAGTTATTTTCAGTCTCTTAAAAAAATATTTCACCATTTGTTAAATTAAAAAATCCCATCATACATTATTTGAGCCGTCCCAGCCCAGTAAAGTGAAACTGTTTTAACTCGGCTGTGAGTGGGTTAAAATGTTGTTTATTTTTATTGGGCAGTCATAAACTTAATAATTAATTTGTGTTGTTTTATGTTTGTTTCATTTGATCAGATAGTGCACTGTTTTTTTTATTATTATTATTATATCTGTGCTTACTGTTTTTACAATACAATATTGCCTTTGCTACTATTTCTACAGAGTATTTTTTTATTTTTTTATTTTTTAAATATTAAGATATTGAAACCGTACTGTTAGCGTGCCCCAAAAAACCATGATGCGTGCCGAACTGTGAGAAAACTGAACTGTTGCATCCCTGAAATAGACATTTTGTTTTTTTTTATTTAACTACTTCTACCACTTGCTGAAAGAAAGAGTAATTGCAAACATGCCTCTTGCAGATCTGATCCCGGGGTTATTGATAATGGCAAAACCCCTGTGGGGATCCCTCCTGCAGCGACTGGAGAGGTCACTGGTGCCGACACTTAATGGCCTCTTCATTACGGCGGTCTGGGGGGCAGGAGTCCAAGCTGAGGTCTCCACTTCCAAAGTAACTGTGCGGCTCAGACCTCATTTGCAACCAGACAAGCCTATTGTAACAGCAAATAAAACAATATTGATTTTTTTTCCAAGTGGCAACGGGGCTGTGGATCTTATTGATCAGGATCAAGCACTTATCACTCTCCGGACCTACAGTGTGCCGATGCTGAAGCGCGCGTCTCAGGTCTTAATTACGCCGGTGGCCTTTACATGGTACCCTGCCTAACGATGCTCCTGCTACACTGCTGCGTTTGACCCCCCAACCCCATCCGTCGCATGCTCAGGAAATCATTTTACTGCTCAATGATTTTAGGAAGGGCAGCATGGTGGCGCAGTGGTTAGCGCAGCCGCCTCAGCAAGAAGGTCGTGGGTTCGATTCCGGGCCTAGGACCTTTCTGTGTGGATTCTGCATGTTCTCCCTGTGTCTGCGTGGCTTCTCTCCGGGTTCTCCGGCTTCCTCCCACAGTGCAGAAACATGCCTGTGAGGTGAATTGGTAACTCTTAATTCACGGTAGGTGAGTGTGTTAGAACAAAGGGTTGTTAGTCTTTCTCTGTAGCCCTGCCATGAACTGGCAACTTGTCTGGGGTGCCAACCTGCCTTCGCCCTATGACAGCTGGGAGAAGCTCCAGCTACCCTGAGTTCAGGAGTAGGCGGGTATTGAAAATGGATGGACGGATGGATGGATGGATGGATGGATGGATGATTTTAGGAACATATCTGATATGTTCCTAAGGGTCTTTTTTGTTTTAGTTTTTTGCTTCACAACTGTTTATGCTCTCATGTCTGATCGCGGACTGTGACATCAGAGATCCCACGAAGATCACTGAGCAGAGCAGCATCACACCAGTCTCCTTGTGCCCAGTGTCTTGATAGCTTTCAGTTTCGATACCACAGGCCCTGCAAGGCACTGAACTCGCAAAAGTAAATCATACCGTGCGACACAATCAAGTCATTTTACCCCAGTTATTTTCTTCAGTGTAATTTCATGGTAATAATGCGCTCTTCTCTTTGGAGAAATACTGGATGTTTGACCCAAATACATTTGTGTGGCAACTAGTTTGCTCTACAGTGCTTTAACAGCATTCAAAGTATGCCCACACACACACACACACACACACACACACACACACACACACACACATTTTTGGACGTTACTTCTGTAAACAACATTCTTAAACATGACAACTTCTAATAAGTAGTCTGTCATAATATAAATTGCAAGTGCTCTATTTAAATAAAATGTGAAAAAAAAACATTTAACCATATTAGACCAACAGTCAGACTATTAAGTGCATATGACATATTTGATACATAGTTCCACATATCTATGCCGTCTATTTGTGATTATCATCAAAGGCGTTCTGATACTCACCTGCTTGGCGGTTGTTATGGTCGGGTGCAGCTGCCTTCCAATTTTGAACATGGGACTTTGGAATTGGGCTTCATTAGTAGCACAACTCTCGAGATCTGTGCTTGATTTTAATTGTCAGGTCGAAATTCAATTTGGAATCAGGAAAGCCATTTTACAGATACTTACAAGATTTTTTTTTTCTTTCAAAGGGCCAGTGTGAAAATAAATTGGCTTGATTTATGATTTTTATATTGGTTAACGCTTAACACACTGGCCATAAATACATTAATAAAAGTGTTTAATTGCAGTACAATAAAAGTAATTTTTAAGGAGGCTCGCCTGACAGTGGCCCGCTGGCGTCCTTAAATACTGGGCTTCCTTAAAATCTTTTACACACTGGACCTTTAAAGACACAAGCCATTAAGCAACTGCCTGTCGTCATTATGGGCAAACAAGCACATTCCACTTCAACCCATCGCCAAGTGTTTGTGCATTTCCACCACCGATGTTAACAGCCACTCGTTGTGTTGAGGAATGACCTCACAGAGGGCTCCATGATTCAACTCGTTTATGTTCACCTTCTCATCTGCAGTGCTTTGGCTGAAACCTTGGCAGCCAGTGAGCCGCAGACTGAGCCGCAGACTGAGCGAAGCATAATGATGAGAATGAAGTTTTCCTTTAAGACTCTTAGCCATAACACAGTTAAATACCACTGTATCTTCTAGTAATGACATGCAGCTCTGACACGTTTGGTAGTATTATCAGAGGTAAAAGAAAAAAGAAAGAGAGAGCGAAAGAATATTGATTTTTTTTTTTTTCAGTCTTGCCTTGCACTTTGAAAGATTCACTGAAAGTAAAAATATTCAAGACTCGTGAATATAGTCAGTCAGGGCTGGATAATGAGCCCTAATAAGACCATAGAAAAAAAGTCCTACATTTATCTACAATAACAATCTCATGTATAAAACATACAGCGTGGTTCCATTGGGATTGTTTTTGAAGCAGAACAGCAGTTTTGTTTTGTTTCTCTGTGTGACCCGACGTGTTTGCTTAAGAAGACTTTGGCCTCTGTCTTTGCGGAATTACGGAACAGTTGTTCCTGAATGCGCGAGGCATTTCTGCCACAGATTAGCGGGCTAAGAGGGAGCATTGCCACTCCTGGTTCAGTTGTAAATTGTTGAATCTCAGCACTAGGTCAATCGATGTTTCCTTGGCCTTCTCTCCAGACCTGCCCACCCCCTACGCCGCTCCCTCAACCCCCCCACCACCACCCATCTATTTCTCACTCACTTTCTAGTGATCTTCTCAGATCAGTGGAGGAGGGAGAAAAATCAATGGGGTAAAGTAATCACTTGGCGAGAGATACAGCGGCCCGAGGCCCGCCCAGCTACCTGAGTTCCATTTCATGCATCAGCAGCTGCAACACAAACACGCAACGCCAGCCTGTACTCCCATCTTAAACAACAGGAGCCGCGCGACGCTCCGCACCCCTGGTGACCTATCCCTCCCCAGAGGAAACTCCCAGATTGCACTGCAGCACACCGCCGCTGTCTACCCAATAGCCGGTTATTGATCCGCACTCCTACACTCTGGGGCTCTGACAACGGTGGCCACACCGCATTTCCAAAACGCCAACTGCCGCTGACATGGCGCGCTAGCGCACCAAAAGCTTTGTTACGCCGAGCTGGAGCGTTAGCGCAATGCTGCGGTACATTTAGCTAATGAAAGCAACAAGAAAAGGCTTGATTTGGGTAATAACCCAGGATAATAGGCAGAGCTGGTTCAGCTTTCATCCTTTCTGATGCATATTTATTTCCCAAGTCACTCACGAGAATGGTTTCGACCTCTGACCCCTGCCTTCACTTGGTAATATTTGGAGAGGTCTTCACCACATGCATGCTATTACCTTTGGCTGCTTTGAGAGGCAAGTGGGCGTGGGGTCACAGTGGGTGGCAGGAAGAGGGTGCCATGGGTGGGTATTTGTTTAACAATTCCGAAATGCAAATGACAGCACACAGTGAAAGGCTAGTCGACAAACAGAGGACCTGAGGGAGAGGTCAGCCATGATTTCGAGGGGTCACGGCAGGATGGCCGCAGCATTGCATCCGAGCAAGACACATTTGTCAGGATCTCCATAGCCATTTTTTTTTTTCTTAATGTTTGGGCTCATTATTAGCCAGTTATCTTTGCTGGGGTTATCATTTTTTGGATTCCCTTGTTCAGTTGCATTAGTTTGCCTTGGAGCAAATGGAGGCCGCTAAGGCTGCAAAATTATAAAGTGTATGAATTTGGATTTGGAAGGGAGACCAAAAAAAAATAGACAAAAAATAAAAGATAGATAGATAGATAGATAGATAGATAGATAGATAGATAGATAGATAGATAGATAGAGACTTGGGTTAAACCAATGTATCTTCTAAAAATGCTGTGAGTAGCTTAACCCATTATTGCGAAAATAAATCAGTACCAATGATATTTTTGTGCACCCTTGTCAGCCAAGACATTGCTCAAAATTAATTTTCAGTCAACCGCCCTGTTTTGAGTGCTTTGACATGGATGACAATTTCCATTGTAGCTATAAAAAAAAGTCACATTAACAATTTAACACTTCAACTCTCTTAACCGAGGAGTTGTGTTTGTTGTTTTGTTGCATGTGTTGAGCATCTAACACATTTCTCGCGCTGCTTTTTTTAATCTCACTGAGCCGACCATTTTGTTGTTGTTTTTTTTTATTACGCCTAAATTATGACTTGCCTTTAAACAATCACATCAAATATATTAACATTTGGGTCAGTGTCGACAAACTCCTGTTTCATTATTTCAGCCTTTGTTGTTCCTCTACCTTTGATGTCGGCGGTGTTGAAGCACAAATGCCATCTGCTGTAGCAGCGATAGGAGTCCCCACCCCCTCACGGACCAACAAATGAATAAATAAATAAATAAATAAATATTTCCACGTCATAAAAGTTGCTTTGAGAAGCTTACAAACTGTGTGCACGGGGGTTAAGGGCTGCTGCATATTTATCATTCTTGAGTGTCTGCGCTGCGAAAGAGAAGCGTGTCAGGCGGAGCTGTGAGAGCAGAGTGGCCCTGCACTGTCCGCTCCGACACGGTCACTGTCAAGGCCGAGTCCCCAGGATGTTGACAGCGGAGAGATTACTCAGTGGCAAACTTTAGGCTTTTCCTTCAGCTTATAAGCAGAACATGTTCCTGAGAGGCGCAGGGTCACCCTGATCTCTGACGACTCTCCTCCTCCTCCTCCTCCTCCTCCTCTTGCTCCCTCTCCCTCCTTCTCCCCCTCCTCGTCTGTGTTTTTTTCTCTCTTTTTTTCCCTCCCTGCCCGTGATGTTATCTTTTCGCTCTCCTCCCACTCATCGCCGTTCTCTGAAGCTGTCTCGGGCATGAACGCCTCATTGTTTTCGTCCTTGCCTCGCTTTTCCGAAAGTGCATAGCTGGATGTGGATGTTGAGCAGCTTCGCACTCTGGCTGACCTTTCTTAGTTTTTAATGAGAAGAGCAGGTCACGTCTAGGCCAACTTCATTTCATCTCGTCATTTCCTTTTGACCGCGTCCAAATTCAGTATCAGTCGCCGAACGTGCTACCGGAGAGTGTTCTCCGTTTGTGGGTTACAACAATTTTTTTTCTCTTCTTTTCCCTTGAAGCAACACCTCTACATTTACACCACACTGCATGAGTGAAATTGTACACTGGCAGTTACAATTACAGACACCCAAATGACGTGTGTGCCTTGCGCTGCCCGAGGCCCTGCAGGAGCGCCACATGTTGAGGCGCCATCAATCTGTATACCCTGGCCACGTCTATTTATTTTTCATTCCAATCATGCATGGAGCCCGCTTTTACACAAATCAAGTGCACCTTCAGATGTCGTGTCTCTGCAGGGGTCTGAGTGATCGAAGAGGGAGAGCAGGGAGCGCTGCCTCCTCATGAGGGCTCTAAAATTGATGTGCCCTTTCAGTTCCAGCAAGGGTGACCTTAAAAAATCAGAACCACTCAGCGAGTGGCCCAGTCACTGTCCCGCTGTTGATCAATCTCAGTCCTCAACCCAAAAAGCTCTTCCGCGGTATTACTGCGACTACTACTGCGGAGTCCTCGTTGGACTTAGATTCCCGTTCTGTGCAAAGCAGGTCACTCACTTTGTCGGTTGCTCACTTTTCTTCTGTTGCAAACTGCGTGAAAGCCTGCTGTGCATAACTGCAATGTATCAGACAGTGCGACGGAAAATGAAAGCTATTAGAAAGGATGCGTAACACAGCAGATGGTTGCTGGATTCAAATGAAACAGGCTCTGTCAACGGCTGACAAGGAAGCACACATCTAATATTGTTTCAGAGTTGGTGGTAATTTGAAAAAATTAGATACAGACTGTATATCCATGTGTGTGTGTGTGAGAGAGAGTGAGTGTGTGTGTGTGTGTGTTTGCGTACGGTGTGTGGATATATATCCACAAAGGGCTAAAAACATTAGAAATGAATTAAAAATGAAAATTAGGTAGTGAACTTCTTGCAAGCAACATTATTGTCGTTACTTTCACGCAGTAACTAATCACCTAATCTGATGGTAGAGTTCAAAATAAGCGACTTATTTGCCAGTCTGCAAAGTTAACGATAATAAACAGCCTAGCTGTGTGCTACGGAATGCTAGCTTTTGTTACGTAATGCAAGCTTTTGTTACGTAATGCATTTGCCACGGAGCAAATGTGCTAGTTAGCGGTTATTTTGCTCGGATTGGCCAGTGAATGGGGTGCTTCACACTGCTTACACCAAATCTGACATTTCTCCTCTTGCATTTTGGGCTTTGGAAATGGAAAAAAAAAATGCAACACCACTTCGGCACGTTGACTGTGAGCACACGCTTGCCTAAATACTCTTGCCTAGTTACGGTTGCTACGGTGTGACTGGTCAGTAGCTGTTTGGAGGCAGGGCTTACCGAATAGTCAATAGTTGTGAATTGTGCATTTGGGTGCTTCCAATTACTTTGACCAAAATAGAATGCATGCAATCTAAGCACATAATGAAGGTAAGCCCAGGAATAGTGGCCACACATTAGCTGGCTCCGCATCACCTTATTTGATAATTACTGTTGTCCCAGGAGATTTCCCATTTGGGCATTGACCTTGGAGAGGTACACACACACACACACACACACACACCATTGACATCTTAATGCACATGGAGGGACACTTTGATCGCTTTGTCTGCCGATTGGCAAGTGGAGCAGAAAAGGCAGCAAAAGTTCAGGTAGCCTGGATGGAAAAAAAGAGTAAAAGTGTCAAAGCGTTCTGAGTGCAAGACATCTTCCACCAGTCTGCTACGTGCACGGACACACACAGAGTGTGATTTGAAATGCCAGGACACACACACACACACGCGCGCTCCCTATAGCCCATTACCTCAACCAGCCCCTGCACCTCCCCCTGACCCTGTCATCCCGCTCTCCCCCCTCCGACTCATTACTCCCTGCCCACCTATCTGCCGCAGCTCGGCGGCCCTCCACCTGTTCCCTCCCTCGGTTCGCCTCCCCGCAGGTCGGCTCTCTGTAGATGTCAAGGTAGGCGGCGTGGTGAGTAATTCTCCCAGTGATACCGGGCCGCTGACCTTTCGCTGCACCTTGAGCACGGAAGGGATTTCTCCGCCTCCTCGCTTGTGTCTCTTCTCATCGTCCGTGACGGCCGCCGTTGCATTCTGGGGGCTCCGGCCTGGCCCGAGAGGTCGAGGGGGGCGCTCTGTGCTGTCATGACGCAGAGTGTCAGGCTTTGACCCGCACACAGGCACATGGTTCCCCCGCCAAGCCGCCGGCCTTGAGGCCGACGGCGGACAGACCTGCTATTTGTTGCCTGAAAGGCCTCTAAGGAAGTTGTCAGGTGGCATCACGGCCACGCGTCACCTGCCCCGGAGCTCTTCTCCACGCACCCCGCCTTCACTTTTTTACGAGCAGCCTCCATTCAAACACTTGAGACATTCATCACACTCTTATGTCATGCAGAGACAGCCGCGCTGAAGGCAACCTGTACAGTGAGCGAAACCCTGTTTTTCCGCCCTTTGAAATAGTTGTATGGCTTAGAATATTTATTGGATTTGTTGGAAATAGATTGGCCAATTTGTCTGTTCTTTCATTCGAACGCACCACATATCACAGTGGAGGATGAAAGAGAGCGGAGAAATAATGAAAATAAATCTTACTCCTCCTCCTTCCTGCTTGAATTGCTGTTCAGAAAACAGGTTTATTTTGCTATCCAGTTAAATGCAGGCGCAGTGACAATGCCCCCCTCCATGGGATCAAAGAAGCAGCACTAATGCATGTCGCTTCACTCACTTCAATGGTCATGTTGGGGGTGAGAATCTCAAAATTAGGAATAGGAGCCGCTGCCGGTTTAACAAGCTACACTTTCCTTTCAGCTTTTTCAGGAGGCATGGAAGGTAAACACCTCTCTTTCCTCAAGGGCCCTGAGTTCTCCATGGTTCCAATAGTTATGTGTGCCCAGGGAAGGATTTAAAGGGGGTGGGGGGGGATCTATATATTATTCTTAACAATAGTACAGTGACATAGTTTGCCATCACTGAAGCTCCAAGGAAAAGGCTCTGCTTTTACATTGTGTAAATTGTAAACGGCATGCAGTCCAGATGTGCTGCTACAGTTGTAATTTAACACATTTCTGGACCTAATTTGTGTTCATATAAATGATCCCTTAGCATGTATTTTATGAAAATAAGTGTCATGTTTGTGTCTTTTATTCACACAAGTCCTGTTTATGTCAGTCGACTGTGTTGCACTATTTTTCTGTAAAAAACAAACAAAAACAAAACAAAGTGAATCAATCTAACGGGTCATGTTTGTTTTTAACGGCAGAACAGAGGCATGGAAATGTAACTGGAAAGGTAAAAAAAATGAAGACATATATACATTTGGCTTGATATGTGATTTTGATATTGGCAAAAGCTTAACATACTGCCTATAGATACATTTATTCTTCTTCAACAGTGTATAGTCACAGCATAATAAAAGGAATTTGTTTTTCCTACCTTTAGAACAGTTCTCCTATATATCAGAATATACATAAAGCAATAAGGGGTCTTGCTTCAAGTTAGCTGCCATCTTACGTCGCCATTTTTTAAGGCAGTCTGGTATTTAAGGAAGCTGCCTGACTGTGACCTCAATACGTGAGGAGGGCTTCCTTAAATACCGGGCTTCCTTAAAAATGCTACACACTGGACCTTTATTGTGTCAGTTGGCATGCCAGTAATGCAAAAATAAAAAAAAATTTAAAAAGCAGTTATTTGAATAGAGGGCCTTATAACTCATCTCTAGTGTTTCACGACCAAGATTTAAACTTTGTTAACCCATTCCTTTTTGAACACGTAGGCTTGAAGGCAACAGCAGTGAAGCAACAACACAGAGTCTTGCCGCATTACAGCTGTAACTCCATTCAGGGCTTTCGCAGCCACGCAGTGGGTAATTAGCCTGGGTGTCCCCACACCAGTGGGAATGAAAGGGCATCTCGTGACCCCAAGGTCAAGCCGGATCAAAGGTCATCTCAGGTCCACCGCTGAGACCGGTGCCACGCTTCCAATTGAGCACAGGAGGTCTGCTCCATTTTTCAACACATCTCCGAGGTTCCTGGCCAGCGGTGCCACGCCGGATTATGTAAAAGAGGGGTAAACAGCAGCTCAGAGGGCAGGAGATGAGGTCTGGGCTGCCCCCTCCACTTTGCTTCATTACTGTAAGGTTGAGGGGTGAATGCGTCCCTGGGGACACGAGGCTGGAGATGGTGACGGGCTGGCTGAGGAGTGACATTTAGGTTGGGACTGACATCAAGTGTGGCACCGCTGTGCCCTTTGGCAAGCCACCACATGGAGACAATGTCAGAGTGATCCGACTTAGCCCCTGAAAATACTCTGAATACCCCACCCACACACGCACACACACACACACACACACACACACACACACACACACACACACACATTAATCTCTTGCACATGTCTGCTGCATTTCACGTTCGGCGACGGCTAACAAGATCAGCCACCTTCCAGATGTGGATGTGTGCTCTTCTTGCCGCCAGGCGGATTTAACCGCCCAGTCCTTATTGAAATGATGTGCAATAAATTTTCTTCTCCCTCTCGCAGCCCATTTTGTCAACATTTGTTTTATTTTTGTTGCGTGTTGTCTTGTGCAAGCGGACAACTGTAGCCGGATCTTCTGCCAACCATTGGTGGTGTTGGTGGTTGGGAGGGTCGCAGCTTTATCTCATCTGAGGGTGTTTGGAACAAGCAGAGGCGTGTTCCAGCCAGTGCTCTTTGGGAAAATCGATCTCACGTCATACAAAAGCAACACAGTCAGAAAAATGAATCACACTTGTTTTGGGGGTGGGGGGGTCGCGGAGCTGCATCAGCCGGCCCCGGCGAGCTCTGTCTGCGAGCACGCCTGGAAATCCAATTATCTTATTCATACATGGTACGGTGACCTTTGACTGAACATTCAAATGGTCAATTTCCAGCAGAGAATCACAGAGCCTCTAGCAGAAGGCGCGACAAACAGCGCTCTCTCCTCCCGAGAGCTCAGCCGCAGCGGCGGAGCGTATTTCACCAGGGATCTGTTTTGCGCCCTTCGTAAGTCATCGGAACTACAACTCCCAAGGAGAGCAGGGATCAGATAGGGAGCTCCGGCATCAAGGCCAGCCGAGCCATTTGGAGGTGACATTTCAGTCCAGGCGGCAGATGCTGCCAATCTATCTTTCACTGGCTCCGTCTCCCTTCCCCGTTACACACCACCCCCCTCCCTCCCTCCGCCGTCTCCTCCTTTCTACTTCCCCTTCCAGCTCTCCTTCTCTTTTTGGTGTCTTCTTTATGCTTTGTCCCCCGTTTCTCCATTTGCCCCCCCCCCCACCCGCCGTGCCTTTTTCACGACACACCCTCTCCGATCCTGTGACGTGCTGACGAGGCAGCGCCGAGGAAGTGGTGCAATAAAAGGAAGCGCTAATGAAAGGCTGAGCGGGGTCAACGCACTGACATACCTTTCTCGGACAAGGGGAGGGAGGTCGTTCGCTCCGGTAAGGGTGGGGGGGGGGCTCACTGTTTCACTTTTTTGGCTCTGAGGCGTCAAAGGTTCATGAGGTCACAGTAGAGGACAGCAGGTCACAGCCTCTGGGTTGAGATTCTATGCCCCCCCCGGGGTCGGAGGTCAGCGCAGGAATGCCGGGTGAATGAGAGGTCACTGGAAGGGGTCAGAGGGCAGGACCGCCCTCGCCCTCTGTCAGTTTAGGTGAACGCGTCTGAGCGAACGCAATGCGCTGCTCCTCCGACTGCAGGTCGCACTGTACCTACAGCAGCCACAGGGTTGGGAAGAGCTGCTTGAACACACAGTGGAGATCCTCCGCAGGGAGGCCATGGATCATCTTCTGTCCAAACTGCCTCAGGGAGAGTAACCGTTTTTAATTAAAGTTTCCCATAATAACTGTTTCTGCACTGGGCAAAATTTATGCAACTAATAAATAGAATCCCATGGCAGCCATTCGTACGCAAAGTGTAAAATGCTGCATATTGAAACAAAAATGGGGAGGGTGGTGAATAATTAAGTTAGGACATCTATACATTTTTGCTTGCTAGGCTTGAAGGTAAAGTAAAAAAAAAACAAAAACGTGAGTTTCTCTCCATGAACCCCCTGACGACAGAGTTGGGAGCCGTTTGAAACTCGGCAGGTCCGACACTGCCCTCTACAGGTTCGGTTGTTAGTCCCAGGAATTCCCGCTTGTCAGCTTCAGTGTCGTTCGAATTTACAAACGCGAAAGAAAAGAAAAAATGTAATGATGATCAGCGTCAAAATTTAAAATGTATTTTATGTCATTCAAGTCAAGCACTCTTAAATATCTGAGGGAAATAACTGAACATCAGTCAAGTTGAAAAGTCACCGTCCGCTCTTTTTAATTAGGAAAAAAAAATTAAAATTAAAATTTGGACACAAACCGTTTTTTCTTAAGGTTAATTGTAATTGGTAATTGACCTAGCTTATAAACACATGGACATGTTTGAAAGACATACATGAGATATTTACAAAACACATACATTATATATCATATATGTAAATAACAACATTTTCAATAACAATGAGAGCAGTAATACTAAATTCTAACATAACATAAGATATATGCGTATGAATACTTGTATATATACGTGCATGTGTATGTGTAGAAATGGCACAAATGATATACTGCAGTATCAAGACCAAACAAGAAGAATCTGATGCTGTGGAATATAGAGATTTTAAAACGCTAATGCAGTTTGGACCAACAGATCTGAGGTTCATTCTCTGTCTTTGAAATATTTCACTTTACACTATTTTGTTAAGAAAAAAACATCAGCTCACATGGTTTAAGCCCTATTGGCTCAAGGTAAGTGATGGTTTATTATTGTCTGTGATTTTACACATTCAGGCATAATTCACATCTGTGTATCACCACCAGCAGAAACATGTGTTTGTCAGTTTTCTCTTTTTAGGATGGGAAGTAAAGGGAAGCACGACAGTAGTCATGGTCTGACACGTTCACCAGGCAGGTAGAGGGAGGAAGGCAAAAGCAACCTGTCTGATGTATGTTTTGTTCAAATGTGTCCAATCTCATCTACATTCACCATCACATGCTATTAGCTGCACTACTCAGTCTAAAGATAATATTTACCTTTGTTTTGTTTTTATCTCAACATTAAGAAAAATAAAATAAAGGCCAGTTCAAATAACGGTATGGCGATGACGTAATACAGTAAACGTACAGATTGAGTTTGAATCTGAGAAAAAGCAGGACTCCAGAGTGAAGTGAGTTTGGTTGTTTCTTACTTAATACCAGGGAAACAGTGTTCTCATTCTCTGACCTAGTTCTACAAAGCAACTCAGATCACAACAACATGAAAGGTCCTCTTTATCTCGACATAAGAGACAAAAAGACAGCGGGGCAGGAGTAGGTGTTTGCCACTGTATGGGGGAGGGGGATTTCAAGAGATTAGCATGGAGTCTGACATTAGTAATAATCGGAATAATGCTGTTTTGTTTTTCAGAAGCCGGCACTGTGGCACTGTGGGACCACAGTCTGGTAAAAAAAAAAAAAAAAAAAAAGAAGAAGAAGAAGCGGATGCTCAAGAATTAAAGTGATGCTTATCGAAAGAATAGATGAAAAAAGTGCATTGAAGAGTCTGGTGAACGTATCAAAGGGAGATGCAGAGATATAAACACTCACACTTTCTTTGCAACTCTGTGAGCAAAACCATAGGATGATAAACACCAATGCTCATGTAGAGCATTAAAAGGCTTTCTCAGGGAAATAACAACACCAATGATGACTATTTCTAAGTGTTTCTGTGAAATTTCCATCTGAATAACCCCATTACTCTCACATCGTTATTGTCATTTCTGACGCTTCCTACACAAAGTCAGCCTGTGTTGCTTTTTGTTGTTGTTGCTGGTGGCGTGGCTCTGTCTTTGGCCAGTGTGATGGGGAGGGCTCACTGTATCTATTGGATTATGTGAGGGATTAAAACAAGGATTAGACTATTGGACAGAAGACAGCGTGGGGGCTGCTTCAGCGTTAGCATCACAGGGGCTTGTTGGGTTGCACGCGTGTGTGTGTATTTGAATGGGAGAGTGGCATGCTTGTGTGCATGACAGCGCGTTAGTCCCGTGGCAGACGCTTGTCTGACTTGATGCATCTCAAAGCTTTGGCCTGGACCTTCAAACATGAACCTTTTCTGCTTTACGCTGGTAAGGTGCATCATCTTCTAAAACTTTTAAAATGTTGAAAATGTTGTGGAGACGGGGAAAATGTTACTGCTTGGAGGGGCCTGAAAAGTTCTTTGGAGAATCTGAAAATGAAAACAACAACAAACCTGTAATCCAATCCTGTTGTTGCTAAACTTTCATTTAAGCGACGTACATTTCGAGTCATCGGCATAGGTTTGGCAATGCTTCATATCATTGAAAACTGTTTGCAACTGAAGTCATATTTGGTGTTAAAGTAGAGAATATTTGTTATGTATTTGCTAGGTTTAACCAAGACAACACCCATGGAATACTACTGTAATACTACTGCTGACAACAATCCTGAATTCTTTGATAGTGTTTGATAGTAATTGATAGTGGTTTATTACAGCTCAGTTGTGTGATTACTACACTGGTAACTGTGTAACTGATGCTTTCATTATTTTCGCTGAGACACTTGCCGCTGCAACAGCTCAATCCAAATGACATTATTTGTAACTCTTTATTGCTCTTGTAATAATATATTATTTAAACCCATTGCCAGATTTTGGATTTCATTCAGTAGAAATAATTAAAAAAAAAAATAAAAGCAGCCCAAACCCAGCATTCTAATCAGCGGTTACATAATTGCCATTCTTACACTTGAATAGTATCATAAATATAATTTAAAAAAACATTTCTTAAAATTGATGATATATGAATAATAAATACAGAATCTTCTAAGTTGAGGAGTCTCAAGGCAAAAACTAAACACCTGACTTCTAATCTCCTTTCTCTCAAACACACAGCTTACAGTATCTGTGTCTGATTTAAGATTTAGATGATAGATGCTGATTAATTCCATTCAGTTGAGTGAAAACAGAGCAACTGCTGCGGTTAACACTGCAATGTTGACTTATCAGGGTTTTGACAGATGTCAAAGAAAAACCCCCCCACAAAAAACGAGGAAAAAAACACAAACGCATTTGTATGTTATAACAGTTCAATCAGAAATGTCCACACTGCCAGTTCTATGGCACAACTATAATTAAAATGTGTCAAATGTGAAGCAGCGATACAGTTATCTCGCAATGTCACTCCCACATCATAGGACGTATTCTCTTATTCTGCACGGTTCAGGCCCGGCGGTGGTGAGCGTCTTCATCAACAACTCACTTCAAGCTGTCAGTGGTGTTAAACACGTGCTGCTGGCACCCTGAGAAATAACGCTTCTCGCTCTCTCCTTAGGACGGCTCCTCGGAGAGTATATATGAACCGCCTTACAGTCCATCATTGAAGGACGTCCAACCCAAATACCAGTGCAGCCCCCTTCCCTTGAAGAACCGGCTTGAATGGGGAGGCTCAGATCCATCCATTCATTTTGTGAGTTCAATATCTTGTTTTTCATAGACATGGATTGGGAAGCATTTACTTCCTGACACCCAAAGACACCATGAAATGCAGAGTCATTGTGTTGTGTTTAGCTTATTTCTCTTTGACCCTGCCTCTGATTGCCATTGAACTGTGCTGGTCTTTCTGTGTCTCATTTTGAGATCCCCATTGATAAACCTATTTAAATCATTTACTTCCTAAGACGAAGTCATCAGCATTACTCTACTTTTTTCTGACTGTGGTAGTGTTTGGGCATCGGTGCTGGCCAGCTGGTGATAGCCGCCTGTATGATCACCAGCACTCGCTCTAATGGTCTGTACTAGTACTTAGTTCTCCTTACTCCGACATTCAAATGAATTTTGCACTCCTTCCTGTCAAATTCCCTTTGACATTTTCAAACGTTTACTTCAGAAATTATCCTACAATTTACTTTGGAACACCTTTCACCAAAATTGCTGAATGAAGCAGCAGTGGAAGGGTGCGAGAGTGACAGTAACCATGGGGGACAACTGCAAATATGAAATGCTCAGGCTGTATTGTCTCCTAATCACGGCAGTGCAAGATGTCGACTGCCTGTGAGCAAGACTCTTCCTATATGTGTGTATAAAATATGTCTTATTTCACATTAATGGTTCACTTGCACAAACATATATATGGCTAGTACATTGAGCTTTTGCCAATAAATCATGCCAGGTTTTACAGACTACACATTTAATACATTTTTTTGTCATACCACAGACTATTGCAGTTGTAAAGTGTCTTTCTAACATAAAGTAACTGCAAATGCAAATCACTGCATACTGACAAACTATTGACAGTACTGACTTGGTTTTGGACAGGAGTGTTATTAAGGAGATAGCCGACTTAGTTTTAAAAGGATGATGGCGTGAGCTGTACAACGTTGACAGCAACAGAGAGCTCATTGTCCTTTAACGGTCTAAACTGAACTGGTGACAGGAGAATGTGCACTGGGCTCCAACAATAAGGTCACACAACACAGCAAATGTGTTAAGAGTTTTTTAAAGATTTTCCCTGTTACTTTTCTTTTCTTTCCACTTTTTGATCCTATAAATGAGTATTGCTGATCTTTATGTCCCAAAGGAACGACCTCAAAATGGAAGTAAAGCAAAAAGAAACAATAGAAGGTGAGTTTGCTTGCTTGCTTTGTCCACTTATATGCTGTTAAGTGAGGTTTAGGTTTGGTATAAGTATTAGATAATAATGACCTTGATTTCATTTTATTTGTTTGATCAATCACTTGTCATTCTAGGTCATGCCTGTCAACTAAACCACTGAACAGTGAAACATCAGGTTAAGTTTGTTTACCTTCATTTTGTTGTTCTTTGTATAAATATATGTATATATATATATATATATATATATATATATATATATATATATATATATATATATATATATATACATATATATATATATATATATATATATATATATATATATACATATATATAAATACACACATACTTTTTCTATCCTGTTGTTTGTATACTTTAGTCTCAGTGTAACAGTTTGTTGGATGTCCTTTCCCTTGTCTTCTTCAGACAAACACATTAATCATGCATGCTGGATGCTGCCATGTGACAAGAGAGACTTACTCCAGCAAAGCAATCATCATCAAGTAAAAGGCCAGAACAGAGGTGGTGTCATTTATCCGATCAAGACCAAAATCTCTTAATCACAACCTGACGAGATAAATAAAAAAGAAATTGTTGGAATATCAGAAATAGCATCAATTAAAGAATCATGAGTGTGCATTATTCATATATTCAAGCTAATGATGACCTGAATACTTTGTGACCTTCGTTGTTGATTTTCCAGAGACGTCTAAAACTCCCAAACTGAGCAACGTGTTGAACTCTGACAGCAGACAGACATCAGCTCAGGTGAGACTGAGACTGTCACACTCTCTGGAGCTGCCACATCATGGATGTATGGATGGCAATACATTATATAACATGATAATGCTATTGCATTGTGCTTCTTAGATTGTGTTCACTGTAGAATGCCTTTACAACTGTTAGCCTGCTTCCTTGGCCCATGCGATATAGACATATCAGGTGTAGCATCTGGCATGGTCCAACAGTGCATGCTCAATAATTTAATGATAATACCACCATATTGCTGGTGCTGATAAGACTGAAGACACTGTCATCTATTAAGCTTCCATAGCCTTTTGTCTGCTGGAGCAGCCAGTCACCTGCCAGAATTCATAATCAGAATAGTATTTACCGCTTTGGAGAAATTTGCTTTGTTACAGCTTGTTACAGTTGCACCTCACAGAATTGGAATCTGCTTCTATCAATTACAGCTGGCAAGGCGAAATGTTTGTCATGGCTCTGCCTTTGTCCACTGCCACAGAGCGCCCCCTGCCCAGGACCACACAATCCAAGAAGGGAATCTATTTGTAGCAGTGTGTTCTGGGCTTCAGACAGCATGCTCAATCCGACACGGGCACAGCAGTGGGTTGAACGCTACACAGAGTGGCTGAACCGTACAAGGCTGTTGTTTCAGCCAAAGTAGCAGGTTAAAGTCCCCCTGACCGTCACATCCCAAAGGATGCAACATTTGTCCTCTGCATTTGACCCATTCCCTGAGGGAGCAGCAGCAGGGAATCATCGCGTGATCTAACCTGCTAAGTCAACCCTAAATACTAAGAGCCATTCAGGGAGACAGTGGTTAACATTTTATCGTCTTTGGGGATTGAACACACATCCTCCCAGTATCAGGGCCGGTGCCAGCACTTGGGGACTGAGCTGGTGGTACACGGTAGATCCCAACACTCTCCATCCAGTCGGAAGTTGTGTTGTCCTTTACTTTTCTTCTAAATGTAGACTTGCTTTAATATAATGTATCTTTGGCCGCATCCACACTGTGGTCAGCATCATTAACAAGCTCTCAAAGGATGTTGACTGGGCGTGCAGAGCTTGCAAAGCCCTTTTTTGAGATGCTTCTGAGAGGCCTCTCTTCAAAACCTCAGTTTCCCTGCAAAACGAATTGCCAAGCAACAGCCGAAGTAGCGGCAAGGCGTCATTTCACACTTTGTAAAGAGTACCTTGTCACCAACATGCGAACACGCTCCAGTGCCTCAAATGATAATTATCTGCAAAGCTGCGAGGTTGGCAGTCGGCAGTAATCCCGTGCCTACACGACGGCATGTGCCAGACAGACACACACACGCGGGTGACACCTGACCTACCTGTATTCTGGTGGCACATGTCGATGCACGTGAAGGAAATGTCAGTGGCTGTTTAACTGTGGAATGGAAAGGGAAGGATCCTGTTACAGCCATTCGCTCACACCGCATCGGTGCCTCTGACAAATTTAGAGTGGAAAATCACAAGTCGTGTGTAGTGTTCATGCGGTAAGGGCAGAGGTTACACAGGTTCAAGAGTGACACTGAGGTAAATCTGATGGAAGTTTAGCCAAATAAGATCCACCGTCCGCTTTAATCTGCTTTATAATCTTGCATCACCTTTATTTGCCCTCCCTTTTCAGTCTCCCCTGTTCTCCTCATTAAACTTGCATTATGTACTTTTTAACACTTTTCACGCTGACGTTGCAGTCAGCTTGCGGTTTAGAGGTGAACCTGATGACAGTAGCAGTGTCATCCATTTGTGAGTAGTATCCCATGAGACAATGGTACCCTAAGCCATAACCCAAAACCCAATTAGAAGAAATGGACTCACAAGGTCATTCATTTTAAGTCAGTAAAGTAAAGTAACAGTGACTCCACAGTACTCAACACCAGTCTTGATCACAACTGTGTGATCTTGGTCTTGTTTTGGCCTGGACGTTCTTTGGCTTGGGTCAAATCTCAGACAATATCTTGGCATTCTGCTCCAGTTGATGTCATTATTATTATATTTTGCTGTACATTACACATTCATTTTAAAAAACATATTTCTCTGGTCTCTGTCCTTGACATGACCTGTCTTGGTCTTGATACCCCTGGTCTTGTTGGTCTCGGCTAACAGCGGTCTTGACAACAAAGCTAAAACTTTTCACGATGAGTCAAAATTGGAGTGATTAATTAATGATTCATTGTTAATCAAGTTCTAATCAGTACCAGTATTATTGCTTTTGACTGTATTTTTGGTACAGTGAGGGAGGAGGTAGCATGTCACAGTGAATAGTACAATTCATGAGACTAACCTCCAAGTCCTCCAGTCCTCCAATAACACTGTCAGAAATATTTGGGTTTCTTTTTGGTCAGAATATGGCCTTGTGTTCCAAAATAAAGCAAATCTCCAGCTCTGTCTTCTTTCATGCTTTCATTACTTGTAGATAAGATCACTGTGTTTTCCTTCTATCTCGCTGCTGTAATTAACCCACCGAGACCTTCTCTGGCTTCAGAACGCTGCAGCTTGTATATTGCCAAAAACTTGTAAAGGTGACCACATGTGTTCTGTATTTGCCTCACTCCACTGATTATTGCATTCCTCAGCTATATCTTTAAGAGCTACTCATATCTACGTTCCACTGTTCCGCACAGTGGAACCATTGATGTTGTTTCCTCCACATATTTGCAGTGTGATATTCACAATTAAACATCTTGTATATTGTTTTTTCTTTAACATTTTTAATGTGACTTGATGCATTAAGAAGAAATTTGGATTCCACTCTTGACAGGGTGCTGGCACCACACAATCAACGTGCATCACAAGAAGGCTAAAGAATCTGAAGATGCAAACAAAAGGGGGACTTCAGTGTGGAGCAGGAGAAGGGATGAAAACACACCATGGTGAGTGCTGGTCATGTCTGGAAAAGCTGCGTTCAATCCTTATTTTATGTTTTGACAAAGGTGATTTCTGTCTATCATCAGATCAGGCAATCACGTCGGGTGACATCAGTCCACTTTTCACCTGCATCAGACTGGGAACAAAGACAGAGGAGCCATTTACAAACGCTTCATCGCCACATCAGCAGCGACAGGCCAAATACATAAATGAAGATTCTGAAGCGGAAGACATCTGGCAACCGCAGCTCGGGAACTATCGATGGGGTCCATTTGAGTGTTCACAGCCCTGGACTCCCTTCTACCACACCTGCCAGCAACCTGCATACGACTCAAGGGTCTGTGGCAGAACCTCCTCCCTTTCTTGGGCTACAGAATGGGATCAATTTGAGGTTCTGATACAAGAGCTGGAAAGGAAGCAGTCGGATCTAACACCAACACCAGCGCCAACAGCCGTGACAGATCTGCCACCTGGACCCACCAGTGTAAGTCTTTCCATCACTGTCAACAAAGAATCATCTTTGGTATAAAAGTTTAGCCTGTGGGGGAATGTGTCATACCATTTCAGCATGAACGCAAAATAACTTTTAAGACAAAGGAGAGCTGCCTGTAAGAGGCCAATAGAGTGTGAAGGTTCTATTGACGAGCATCCTCTTCAGCTCCATGTAACACTCTGCAAGGTTTGGTTTCAGTATAATGTATAATCCTAGATTTTATCATATAACAATATCCATATGTACTATGTGTAATGTGTAATGCCGTAAACAGTGGGTGTTTCATGCTATTAAAATAGATAAGGGATTAATTTATCATTTGGTTGAAACAGTGGAATACAGACGCTGTGTGTATTACTGTTTATATGTTTAACTTTCAAATTGAAATGAGTGGTTTCCTGCCTGATTGTGTCGTGCCTCACACTGTTTACTCTGGCCTCTGTTTGTTAACGGTCATTGTTTGGAAGGAGGCCAAGAGTCGGCGTGACAGATGCTCTGACAGGAGGGGCTGAACAAACTGGGGCTTGCAGCCACGGAGGAAACCCTCCGTCCTCTCACTTTTATCAAATGAAAGTGAAACACGTCATAACATTTTCCGACCAAATACAAAAGTGTGCATTTTTTTTTCCTAAACAGCAAGTCCACAATAGAGCAGCCCTTGTCTCCTCTGATGGAGCATTTCTAAGACCTGCACAGCCACCTGGGCTTGGCCTAATTCAAAACGCGTCATAAACAGAGAATTAACATCCAACTGGTAATGCTGCGAGGTCACAGGGAGTACATGCCAAGCAATCCCGTAATGTGACCGTCTGTCTGCAGAAAAACCGTCACTGTAATTCCCCCTTTTTCAAACCAACAGCCGACCAGACGTGGGAGGTTTGACGCCTTCGGACGGCGCTCGCCTCCAACCAGGCTGCAGGACGACGGAGGATCTTTAGTAAGACAACCGCGTTCTTCAAATGCTCTCCTGTCCGTCCATTATTTCATTTCAAGGGAGAAGTCCATTTGCAATGTGTTGTGCTTTCAAGCAGAAGAGAGACGAGGGCCAGCCGAGTGTGCGGACGAGGGGGGGGAGTTGGACGAGCGGCGGCAGGGATCCCGTCAAGGCCTTTCCCCCGACGACGCTGGCGCCCGTCCATGTAAGTTACGCACTCCTCAAAAACCAACGTACGAATGAGAAGCAGCCACCTTAAAGAGATCTCGTCATCTTAGGCTGATGACGTCATTGTTTCCAAAACAAAACACAAAAAACAAACAAACTAGCGATCACCATGTTTACACAGACCCGCACAAAAAGGCGTTTCAAATTTTCCCGCTCTGGAACCACATTTCAAAAATGTTCAGTTTCGGTCTCTGAAAGTGTTGCAACCCCGATTCCTCACCCCTAAGATGAATGGATACAGAATGTTACAGTTTACAGTGAAAACAGGGCCTCAGTCTATGGCACTTTGTGGCTCCCACCAAATGACGGAACATCTGTCACGGAGCAGATGCAGCCCCACACCTGTTCTCCCGGCCTGGGAAGTCGTAAAATGGACGACTCCATTCACACGCTTGCGGACAATCTGTCACCTGTCACTGCTATCAGCTTGAAAACATGGCTTATAACAACACAAATAGGAAGAAAAGATTTCGTTTTTTTTTTTTTTCAAAATCCAGGTTTTTACTCTTTACGCGGCAAATGTGATTTAAGATAAATCCTTAATTGCAGAATGACCAAACAATCAAAATACATATCAATGTTTTAAATATTGATTGAGAAGATCATACAGAATTTTGCTCCCCCCTCCCACCTGCCTAAAAATAAAAAAAATCCCAAATAACCCAAAACACAGTAGGATTATCCACCGTCCTGGTAGTGGGTCCAGTATGATTGGTAGGTGGGTTTAGGTTGATCTGTAGGGCTCTTTGGCCAGACAGTTTGTGGCAGTTGGTTCGAGCATTGGCAGTTTACTGTGAGGTTGCGATTAATCTGTGTTTCTGTGTGTGACTTTTCCCCCCGGTGCATTGAGGCTGTTGTAAATGATGCATTTGATAAATATTCAGTTTACCTAACTGAACGACATAAAAAATAAAAGAGTAGCATTTTACAGTTGCTTGCAGAGGCATCTCGGGAGTGTTATGAATTAATTTGTCTAAATAGTTGTTGTCAAATCATAATATATTCCAATTCATCAATTTCATACGCTCATTTTTCCAAAATTCTCGAGGTCTACCAGCCTGTTTGTGTCTCGGAGAAGCCTGTCCAGAGTGTTTTTCTTTGATGGGTTGAGGCAGATATGGTGGGAAGTCCCGGGACAGGACTGTGAGAGTGCTAAGCACAGGTAGTCGGGGATTAGGTGCCCCGCATACATCTTGTTGCAGCTATAAAAAGCAAATCAACTCTTGAAGGATTAGGCTTTTCTTGCCTGAGGAGCGGCCTGTCCTGGCATAAACTCACAAACCGAGCTCTCGGTCACATGACCCATCAAAAATCCATAGAGTTCTCTTTGCAGTCGGTTAACTTTCTCTGCAGTAAAAGGTTTTGGAATTGTCACTTTTATAATGTCGCAGAGAAACACAAACTGTACAAAAGAGAAACTGCAGACTGGACTTTAAAACAAACAAACAAACAAACAGACAAAAAAATAATAATTTATAATAGCCAGGCAAGAGGTGGCGACGTTGATGTGTAAGGTGTGAGTCATGATCTTGCATCAATTGTGTGTGTGTGTGTGTGTGTGTGTGTGTGTGAGTGTGTGTGTGAGTGTGTGTATACATATACATATATATGTGTATACATACATAAATACATACATACATACATATAGATAGATATGTATGTATATATGTATGTGTATATATATATATATATATATATATATATATATATATATATATATATATATGTATGTATATATATTTATATATATATATGTATGTATGTATGTGTATACATACAACATACATATATACATATATGCACATTTAAATACATATCTATATACATATATCTATATGTATGTATGTATGTATGTACGTGTATATACACATATATAAATGCATATGTATACATATACATATTATGAAAGTAACCATTTATATATCACATTTATATATAGACATGTATGTATATGTATTATGAATATACGTATGTAAATAAATATATGTATACATACATACATATTATAAAAGTAATAATTTATATATATATATATATATATATATACATGTATATATATATATATATATATATATATATATATATATATATATACA
This sequence comes from Nelusetta ayraudi, assembly GCF_046127955.1. Lineage (NCBI taxonomy): Eukaryota > Metazoa > Chordata > Actinopteri > Tetraodontiformes > Monacanthidae > Nelusetta > Nelusetta ayraudi. The sequence goes on along the minus strand of NW_027466061.1, from coordinate 1,333,642 downwards.
TATATATGTATATATATATAGATAGATAGATAGATAGATAGATAGATAGATAGATAGATATAGATATATATGTATACATACATAAATGCAAAAATTTGGTTTTGCTCTTTTACTATGCAGCACAGAAAGACTCCAACAGGTGAACCAGAGAAAGGAGAAGCTGCTGATGGGAGGCGCAGGCTATCCATGAACTCACTGGAAAGCCTCTACAGCCTCGCCAGTGGACAGAGCTCCTCAAGTAAGCACCCAAAGGCAGGCGGCCAAATGCACTCCTCACACACCACCTTAATGAATTATGCAACCCCTCTCAGGCAATCTCATTTCACTCCTCCCTTAACCTCTGACAAAGCTAAACCAAATCCCCAACTCTTCTGAACAACTGGCCCGTCGTACTTTGGAAATGTGGACCGTCAATGCCGAAAATCCATTCGGACTCAAATGTAGATTTGTTTACTTGCGGTCGCCAAGGTGGAGTCACAAGCACCTCGGACTACTTCAGTAACAGAGACAGTCTGAGACTGGATGACGACATCTTCGCCAAGCAGTACTGTGGCAGAGCCAGAGTCCACACAGACTTTGTGCCCAGTCCGTACGACACTGAGTCCCTCAGCCTCAAGGTAAACAAGTGTGAAAATAAGACAGACTGCTCAGTGTTAATAGTTGTCTGTCGGTGTGAGTTTGAGTGTGGGTGTTTGTTTGTCTTTCTGTGTGGAGTCCCTACTTTCATTAAAGACCATTTGAATGGCACTATAGATACCAGTGGGGTTGATTTACCAGGCACACCACATTTAATTCACCATTTGTCAGATTGAATCATGAATATTCATAAACTTTATTATTATTCCAACCTGACTTTATGACTTTAAGAGTCCGACTCATTTTGATTTCCTTTTTGCCCTCGTTCCATTTCGATATCTTATAGATTGCAACACTTTTATTCGTTGGGTTTCAAGTTTTCTGTGTGTGGTAAATTCCCGGTTGTCTACTTTTTGTATGCTGCAGACATGATCCACACATAGTCATGGTCAAACACATGGGATCAAACCTGACAAAAGTGTTTGTCTGTTTGTCCTAGGTAGGAGATGTGATTGACATCATTGCCAAACCACCAATGGGAATATGGACTGGCAAGCTGAGGGGCAAGATTGGAAATTTCAAGTTCGTTTACGTGGATATGCTCTCAGAGGAGTGTCCCGACAGATACCAGGAGCCGTACAGCGTTAGGCAGAAGTCCACCGTCCGGGAGGTGTTGAAGCGCCTCAGTTTGGAGGTAACGGCTCTCGCCGAACATCTCAGCAGGCTTCACGGTGGTCGAGTTTGCAATGACGCTGTGCTTCTCCAGGAGTACTCCTCGTCGCTGCAACTCTACGGCTATCAAACGGTGGACGACTTGATGAGGCTGAGGGAGCGCCACCTGACAGAGTTGAATGTGACCGACCCGGAGCACAGGCATCGCCTCCTCGCCGCCGTTCGCTCCCTGCAGCAACTGGACTGTGAGTAATGGGGGGAAAAAACGGAAGCGAAGGGCATTCAAGGACTCTGTCATGTAGCACGATTTGTGACATGATAAAACGGGGAAGAGAACACGGAAGACGTTTGGATGCGGTCAAGAAAAAAAAAAAAGAATGGGTTGGAGAGGGGGACAAGTGACATTGCACCTCAAGTAGATAAGAGCTGGAGGCTTTCCGGGCAGCAGCTAAAGCGGTTCAGGATAACAGGATAACTCAGGGAGCCTTTCTGAGAATAGAGCAGGATACATGAGATTGGCTGCGGGCAGGGAGGTCATTAATGTGCGGCGACGACGGCCGTGAAGGATCACTTACTATTCATCTGTTTGACTCTGTCGCAGCGCTTCAAACCGATCCGTCTCCTCTGCTTTGCAGCTGGCGATCAGTCGGAGGCTAATCAGGAGGCCGAGGTGCCCAGCAAGAGCAGCAGCGGCTCCACCAGAGATTCGGGCTGCCACATGCCGTCCGACAGCAGCCCAGAGGACGGCGACCTGGATCTGATCTCCCAGTGCTCCTCACCAGCTCACGTAACGGCGACATGAGAATGAGACGCTCATTAAATTGCCGTCTCCATACCTTATGGTGCTGCCAATGAGGCTGTCGCATCAACACACAGAATTACCTCTCGCAACTGTGAAGTTATTGTGGAATATAATTACGGAGCCTTTTACCCCTGCTCGCCGTAGCAAACTCCTTTGAGGCTGAATAAAATATGACTCGCTGGCTTTCTTTGACGTAATAAAATATATTACCCTGCGGTCAGTTAAAGAGGTTTTGGTGCCTAGACAGAGCAGTTGCGTTCTTGATTTTGTCGTTTTGCGACATCTTAAACCCGGGATACGACAATGAGGTTTGAAGTTCAAAATGAAACGGAAACGCTGCTGAAGGCCAATACTTGTCCTTCATATTCTATTGCGTCTTTTGTTTGGCTTTGAAAAAGACTGCATTAAACTTGTGTTCACAGTGTCTTATGGCCCAAGCTAAAACAAACCAATAATAAAGGACTGAGGTCAAATCTTTTTGAGCAATCTAAAAAGAAAAGAGAGGACGGCGCAGGCGTCAGAGACATTGTTAGGATTTATTTATTTAATCTGATCTGGATCCCAGTGTTAAATGGCAAAATATGAACATTTTAAATCAAGTTAGGGATGTATTTTAAGCTGATTGAGAGTTTATGATGCCTTATAGATTTGTTCCTTAGGAATCAAACAATTTGATGAGAAATGCTTTCCACTTCTTTACTATTGTATTTATTACTTCACAATAAAGGGAGAAAATGCATTTTTTTCAGAGGAAAAAAAAAATCACTTTTATTGAACACGTCAGCATTTTAAACGTAAATGTATGTCTGTTACCTCACTAAAAGAACAAAATGTACTACAAACTAAGGATTGTTTTGAAAAAAAAGGCAGCCATGTGAAGGTTTTCTAACTCATATGACTTTGTATAATCAATCAGAACAAGACAAAAAAACAGATATAAACATTATCCATTGTGTTCTCATCGTCCAATAAAATTGTTTTCATACTTCCCATTGTGCCTTTTATACCCTTCAACACTTCAAACAGCAGTCATATTAATTATAATAATAACGCAAGCTCAAAATATACAGTAATAAAACATGTTTAAGAATACATATTTACATCATTATATGATAAAGAACAACACGCAGCCCGATTCCTCTGTTAAAAAACAACAACAGTGAGGTTAATAAATGCATGATTACTTTTGTATCCTCTTACACATTCTCTGAAAGCGTCACATAGTCGTTATTCTTCAGTCCCAAGTAAACAGCAGGTCAACATTAAAATGCGATGTCGAGTCCTTTTGAAATTTTGAAAAGTTGAGTTTTGTCGCGGCAATCTCAATTGACATTTTACACGTTACAGTATTACAGCGTACACAGTGCCATGCGCTCCTCATGGACGCTCCAAGTTCACGTGTAGCACCCGGGTTTACAACATTAAAAAAAATGTTTCCACTTGACATCTTATTTTAAAAATGTAGAGTTAGGTCTGGCTTTTTTTTTTTGTTTTGTTACAATACATGTTTTTCATGTTTAACACAAAGAAAAACAGAACTTATTATTATAGTACGATGAGTTAAGGCCAACTAAATAAAGCTTTTATCGACA
>NW_027466061.1:897500-1325000 GCF_046127955.1 Nelusetta ayraudi | reverse complement strand
TAATCTTGAGACACATTGATTAACTTCTTTTGATCTGTTATTTAGACCCATTGTTTGTTTGAAATCACTTTCTGGCGGATTCAGCTGAACAGTCTGATAGAATCATTCTCTGTCATTAAATCTTAGAGTTGGCCTTTTTCCAAATTCAAATATTTTGTCAGTTTGGGCTCATTATATTGTGTTAACCTCATGTGGCATAAAGGGTTCAGTACCTCCAAAAACCACCCGCCTGCGTTCAAAGAGCGTATTTCAGTCCAGTTGAAGAATGAGGCATCGTCGTACTGCCTGGACGGAAAGATCTTGGTGACGTCTGTGGTCCGTCTCAGAGTGCGGTCTCGCATCAGGAAGGGGACGCCATCCACACTGAGAGAGAGAGAGTGTTTTCATTCACCATCGCTTCAGTTCTAATACAGTATACACATCCGTATATCATCCAAAACTATCCAAAATGCTTTCTGTGCATAAAGAAAGCAAGAATTTTCACACACACACACACACACACACACACACACACACACACACACACACACACACACACACACACAAACAACTGCTTCTGTAAATGGTAAGGTATTCTTTTTAAACAAAGTACACTATAACGTAGGATTTCCAAGTCTTTTAAGCCAAAAAAAAAAAAAGCAGGATTAAAATGCAAGTGATAACCTGATGGTGACGTCTGCCTCCAGGGAAGTGGCTCCTTGCTGCAGGGCTCTATTGAAGGACACAAGGGTGTTCTCTGGAGCCAGCTGGAAAGCAGAGAAATCAGTCAAATCAGTGGCTGTGAGTCAAAAGCAGACAGCAGGTCTGAACTTAGAAAAACAAAATAGCACATGCATACACACGTACATACACACATACATACATTTAGCATTGATTGCTAAATGCAATGATGCAAGAATGACAAGTTTCTTGTCTTAAAGATGTGAGTTTTCTCTTTACTCAAGAAAATTCATATCTTACTATTTGTTTTTCTTTTTTTTTAAGTCTTGTGTGTCAAATTAAGATCTGGACAAAGGCAACAGCAGGTTTGGAAATTTGCACACCTACCGTGTTTATTTGTACATGAGTGTGTGTGTGTGTGTGTGTGTGTGTGTGTGTGTGTGTGTGTGTGTGTGTGTGTGTGTGTGTGGTTTAAAATGTTTAAAACCAAAAACAGTCATGACATATTTGGTTGTCGTTATGTAAACAGCTGATCACAGCCAGCCAATGCCCGGAATTAAAGCACTGGCACATGAGTGAATAATTTCCAACAATAACAAAGAATTCTCAACAAAGAAAATAACAATCTGTTATGTATGCTGTGCAGAAATAGAAAGATTTCTGCACTCTTGGACGACTCACCATTGGAGCTCCACGCCGGCCAATGATGTCTGGTCGAGGTCTGAGGCTGTGGCGGTCCATCACGCAGGGGCAGGTGAAGGTGAGTGGTGCCAAATAGAGAACCAGGAGGATAACGATGTAAAGCAGCAGCACTATCATCTGGAAATCTGAGGAGGAGTAATCAGTCTCTTTATTCACCTTAGCACTTGCTATGGAAAAACATTTACATTTGCAAACAAAAAAGAACCGTTTTAAGGGTAGGAAAACCAATCTACTTTTATTATACAGTAATTATGCCCTTACAAATACATATTTATGGGTAGCATATTAAGCTTTTGCCATTAAATCATGCACAATTTCACACACAGCACCTTTAAATTGCTAATCCATCCAGCCCAGTCACAACAGAGAGTTTTACAAGAAACACAAGTGGGCTCTTACTGGATCTCTCCCTGCGAATCACATATCCAGCGACCAACCAGCTGATAGCGGTGACTGTTGCCAGGGCTCCGAGGTGCAGGAAAGGTGCTGTGGCCTGTTAAAGCACAGACACATGACACACAATGTGTTAATAAGCAGTTCCTTGTGAGAGACTGGGACTCGGTTGGTAATAGGCAGCGTCGGAAAAGAACACTGTGCTCTGTACTTGTCACAAAGAATAAGACCAAAATAGAGAGGACCTCTGGTAGAAAAAGATCAATGAGATTAGATTTTACTCAGCCCTTGTGCACAGAGTGTAAGAACAATGTCAAGAAACAGCAGTTTTTGTCTCTTCGGAGAAGTAAGACGGAATTATTGATGCTTAAATGAGGGCAGTGAGTCCTCACGTTGCTCACTTTTGCCCTAAATCTTTTTGGATTTCTGATTTTGGTCGCTACTCATCCAAGTGATGCCGCTTTTAAAAGACTTAATAAAGACTGAAGTAGATCTAACCTGCAGCGATACCAGTAAGATGTCCCACTCACTGCTCCACATGTCATCAACAGAGACAACACCAGAGACAGTGGTCAGCAGTGTAGCCAACACTCCAATCTGTCCAGACAGAAAAGGCAAAGAGGATGTCAATTTTTATTAGGAGTGACTGGTAAAAAAAATAGGACCTGTGTGACTCACTGCACCTTGTGAACCCAGTAGAGGTTCAGCTGCTGGCCCAGTGATATATGAAAAAGTGCTAACAACTGGGGAAAAGAACAAGAAGAAGAAGAAGAAGAAGGAGAAGAAGAAGAAGAAGAAGAAGAAGATTTTGTTAGAGGTCGTTAGAAGCAGTCGGTCACATTTTATTCTGGAGAGATCAGAGAAGGACCTTCACCATCAAGAATGTAACGTAGGTGAATCCCACAGTTGTAGACGCCAGGATGGGAACTGTCTCATCCCTCCATTCCCCAGAGCGATTGTACACCAGCCTGGAGAGGTGAGATGGGAGTCATTGACGCTGGGGCTCAGGCCACCTTGACCTCGACTTTCTCGCTTTGACACGCAAGGAAAAACAATTCCAAAACAGCGAGACAGCGGACTCACCAGTTGAACTCGTTGAAATCATTTTGAGCGACCAACCAGAAGTAAGCCCAACAGAGAAGCAGAAGGAAAGAAGTGCTCAGGATGGAGAACCATGCACACTCCCACTGCAAAGAAAAACAAAAAAGATGGCAAAGTCTCAGAGTTAGAACAAAAACAGAACAAGTTTTCACTTCAACAGCCTTAATTCAGGAGCAAACCTTGACAAGGCCACCTTCTGATGTACTGTACAAGCTATGACCTAAAGTGATCAATGTAAAGTAACACAAATACTTAGAAAGTAAGTTTTAATCTTTAAAAACCATCCCACTTGTTATGTTTAGTGCTCAGCCAATCAGAGTGCTCTGGTCTCAGGCCCTCAGTCTGTTGTAGTTCAGTCATGCAGACTCACAATCTACTGTTCTGTCCTCACGCTCCTCATGCATGGATTCATCTCCAACCAGAGACTCTTGTGTGTTTGACTCTTTCAGACACACATAGCTCTGCAGTCACATCGCAAAAGGTCACATTTTTTTCAAATGTGTCCTCAGTTGACTGCACACGTTGCTGTGGGCTCTAGCGTTGCAGTTCTTCAGACTAGTCTTGGTCTTGACACTGGTTCCAAGACCACTCTTGTCTTGTCTCCATCTCGACACTCTTTGGTCTTGGTCTCTGATATAACAAGCCGGTTTATCATTACCCGCAATTTTTCAAATCCAAGCAACCAAAAGCAAAAAAACATATTTACAAAACACGTTAGCTAATTCCTTGGTGAACAAATTCTGCAACACTGACTATCACAAGCTACACTGATTGTGATCCTGTTGACTTCAAAAATATTTGGGATCTTGGCCTCAAATCTCGACATGTTTGGTCTCGGTCGTGGCCTTACATCCCTAGTGGGCACCGCCTGTAAACAGGATAATAATGAGACCTATGTCTGGGAGGTTGTTCTTATTTTTAGGCCTGTTCAGAGTAATTGTTAGAGTGACTGCAACATGGTCAGTCCATATTCACAGAGAAGGGAAAGACAGTGAATCTATTGTTTGCTATGCTACAATACATAATTGTACTGCTTGATTAGGGATCTTGATAGCTGCTAACCTGAACACTAGCACCTCCACGGGTGGCGGCTAACTGGGTCAGTGAGGCTCAATCTGCTAAACATAATGACATTTGAAGCAAAAAGCTGATGTTCACATTACATGTTGATATTGGAATTTCAATACGCTGTACGGGCTATTAAGTCCTCCTGAGTTTTTCTTCACATTTGCATTACATTGCATTTAAAAGCAGCAATCCTTTCACTTTCTGCAAAATGTCTAAATGCACATTGTTGTGACGTCGCAGTTGGTGCAAGCCTATAAAGGGACATCAACACTGCATAGCACATGACTGCACTGTTGTTTGGAGGTCGTTTTTTTCACACAACTAATTCAGATCTTTATTTAAATTCAGCAGTTGCTTTGGAAGCACTTAAGCACTGCGTAATGTAGGTCAATTATCAACATATGGGACATACTGTATACATATACTAATGTAGTAAAAGCAGTTGAGTTAAATGTATAGTGAAGCTATACATAGTGAAGACTGTGGCTGTGGTTGGGGTTTTAAAAGATTAAAGAAACAAAATGAACTGTCCTAAAATGTATTTTTTATTGGTGACAGAATATCACCATGGCACCAACTTTTGTGGCAATGTACTGAGAGATACTTTTCCATTCCAGTTCTTGGCATGTGGGACAAAGGTACAGAGGTGAGCTTCCTCAGCCCTCAAGGACTCTTACCTTCAGTACTTAACAAGATTAGTGGCTAATGCTATGTGAGGAAGGGTGAAGAATATGATAGGCTAGTCAACATATCTTGTTGACCATTGATCAGCTTTGCACCGCAACGTGCCTGGCTCACAGTTTCGAGCAACTTATGTAAGAGTTTAGGAGATTGTACCTGTTCTTTACCTGAAAGAACTGGCACAGGGGATGACTTTCAACTGGGATGCCACTGGTGAGGTGAACATTCCATGACTGGGAACCATCGGACCAGATACAGTTGAGGAACAGCAGGACAGCAGAAGTGGCGAAATGACAAGTTATAGTGGCTGATTTTAATTGGTTTAGCGAGTTATTTAAGGTCATGTGACAGTAGGTTGTTGTGAGGCACTCAGCCAGTCACGTTGTCGTTCAGCCGAAACCAGATATATTACAGAATGTGTTCCTGCTCTATTTCCAAGTGTAATTCATCTTCTGTTTCCTTTATGATTATCATTATATATTCTGCCACTGGTAGATAAAGAACTGCATGTCACCAAATAATCAATTCCACTGTTCTAAAATGTTCAAGAGTTGGTTGTTATACCCCAAATTTAATTTTAGGATGCTAAAGACTGTTTCAAAAGGTTCAAATTGCTCTTTTTAATTATTATCCAGTCGAGGACTCCAGTGGCCATTGGAGCGTAGCATAAAGGCAAAGTTGAAAAGGAATGTTATCGTCGGTTGTAACCCATCAGCACAACTGTGTACCACACACCAGTCCTTCTCCGCCTCTCTTCATAAATACTTAACAGAATGGTTAGAATCACACAGAGTCGGGTTCAGCTTTATGCTGAAAGAAACTGCTGTCTGGCACTTTCATTGGATCAATGAGCTGTAAATAGCAACAGCAACAACAACAACAACAAAAATCATAACAATAATGATGATCATCATAATAATGATGGACACATTTAAAAAAAAAAAAATAAATATCCAGCACACTAGGAACCATTATTCATTCACACCACACTCACACAGGTGGTGTTTAGCTACATGTCTGTCGCCACAGCTGACACTCGGCGCCAAAGGCCCCTCCGACCACCACCACCGTCATTCACATTCATCAAGAAAATGTGGGCAAAGAGACAGAGAGGCTGGGATGGAGCAGGATCCAAACCCATAAATCTGCGGCTACGCAATAACATGGCTGCCTAACTGATGAGGAAGCTGATCTACTGAGGGGCCACCGTGAGGGTTGCATTTGTCAAGCAGACAAAGTCCAGCCCACTTAGTGTGTTTGGCTAAATGAATATGCAGATTTGGGTGCAAAATATTGGCCCGAAAAGATGCTAGTAAATTATTTAGCACACGCAATGTAATTTGATAAAAGTCAAACTGATTGTGGCCGTTATTATTTAGCCGCCTTGTTAATCAAACCACCAACAAGAACAAGCCAAACTCTCGGAAACTCTTGGGTGCACAATATTTATCTAAAAAGTGCCGTCTGCATCACTTTTGCACCTGTTTTTGTTTGCGTGTGCAATCTTAGCAGGCTGTGTGCAGACTAATAGACCCCACAATCTGTAGTCTGTAGTGTGTGCAATTGATTTTGTGCACATTATCTGGAATCTTAGTAAATCAGGTGCACAGAGTAGTACAGTGCATCCACACTAGCCTTTTTGCCCAGGTGTGTCAATGACATTCTGTAGAAGTTGACACAAGGGGGTTCAAATCTGCTGTTTGTTTGTGTTTCTTCTTGGTCCTCACAGTGGCAAATGCACCCCCTCAGTAAACAGACTCATTTATGGCTGAGTCACTTGGTCTTTGTGATATCAAAGACGTGCAGCACCAGTTGCTGTGGCTGCCCAGTTGGTATCTGACACAGCTGGGTATCTCGCTCTGCTTTTCAAATCTAAAGGCTGCACTGTTTCCTGTCTGCCCTTTACTGCAGCCACTGGTTTCCAGTTACCAGGCTCGGGTCGACAGGGTTCTTAGGAATTTGAGTTTGTTTGAGGCTAATGTCGAGAAAAATATCTTCATGATGATTAAGCAATAACTGACAGCCACTTTTTCTAAAATCCAGTTTCTACATTCTCAAGCAAAACTGATGGTGGAAAGACGATGAACTGAATTCATAAATGCAAATCTAAAAGAAATCTGTAATTATGACAAATAAGGACCTCAGAAAAATGAAATAAGCCTCAAAGAAAGAGCTGATCTGCATTGTCAGAATATAAATGACTGACTGTGCATTGCCATTCAACCACTGGTGTGCGGTTTTGTGTTGCCCGACACAAAAGCCTGACCTATTTTTTGGCGGCACGAAGCACAGAATGGAAAAGAGTTCTTTTATTCCTGAGGTGCGATCATGTTTCAGCGCAGCCTCGGCCCCGTCTGTCCTGTCTCACTGTCAGCCTCTGTTTGGCACATTATGTTCAGTTGGCCACATTCAAGCTGTCTGTGTTTATTTACAAGGTCGCTGGATAAGACTAACAAATGCATAATACCACTCGCACTTTGTCTGACATATTTCTTTGCTTACTTTTATTTCCATAGAAACTTAAACAAAGCAGAACTAATAGGCAAAAAAGTAAACAAACCATCACAAATCATACACACTACCAAGGCTATATGAACAGCATGACTTGCAGTGAGACACATGATAAACTATGATACCTGAGTGAGGTACCAATACTTAATGTGAGGTATAACTGATATTAGATATGACTGAGTTAGCAATACTTAAACTTTTTTTGCTTTTGCACTAGTTCAACAGTGACAAGCAGCTAAAAGGAGAGGTAGGAAACTACTGGTCACAACAAAACCAGTGTCAAAGAATATTACACACAAGCTGGACCCAAAGATTTTTAAAGGTATTCCTAAAGAATCATAATTATGTGTTTCTTGTGGTCTTGATGTTGTTGAGGGTGAATTTCTTTGGAAATTTCATGAACACATGCGCAGTGAAATAAGAATGACCTCCTTTTCTGAGGTTCGAACTCAAGAATTCCTCACTTGTTTTGACTGTTTGAGGCTGATATGAATTGTGGAACTAGATTGATATTATTTATCACACGGCCATCTCCGTTTTTATGTTTGGTGTTTCGTAAGCCAATATGGGCGGGGCTTCAGTGACATGACGAGGTACATGACACGGTAATGACGCATAATTAAAAGCAATCAGTCACAATAGCCATGGTTATCAGTTTCCTCATGAGGTTCTAGGATGACTTTCCCCCAATCTGATCATCAGTTTCTAAGTCAATTAAAGCCCATAATACAATGAAGCAAATAAATAAAATAAAAAAAAAAAAAAAAAAAAGCTCACATATGTATTGTGCTGGCTTTTTTAAAATTTTTTATTCAGTCTCTGAGCATGAAAACCTTAACCCAACTGAGATCTGTTGTGAGCAGATACTCAACAACAAATGGCAATTTGCATCTGGTGTATACTGAAGTCTGTAGCATATTGAGATACCTGGATCACAGCAAAGCACAAATGGTATCAAAAAGTAAGCAAGAAATCAATAAATAGTCATTAAAGAGGTTTAGTCAAATGAATATCATACCAAGTCACTTCACGGTCAAACCTCCATCTCTTATTGCATGTGTTCACATTTGAACTTTTGCAGTTGGACAATCTCAGGTAATACTTTCGGGGCTGAAGAACCATGGCTATCCTCAGGGGTAAATACATATATATAACATATACATATAACAGCTGGACAATAGGCTGTTAATCAATACTTCTTCAATGAGAGCCACCAGTTTCATTATTCAAGATTATGTCACTGTATCAAGAGGTAAAGGAAAAACATTGGTATATATTTCTTTTTAACTACAGTGCACACCGTGACCGCTGACATTTGCCTTACCCTGGAGCTGTCTTCTTGGGAGCGCTGGTAGCGTTTCCAGCGGCAACCATAGATCCCAGTGACAAAGGACACGAAGAACTGCTTCTCATAGACCTGCAAGGGTTGGTGTTTCACCATGCTCCTTCAGCCTCGACGCTCCGCCAGTCCGATAGCATCCCACAAGCGGCAAGGAACCCTGAGAAAAGATCGGCTTTCAAAGAGGATTCGGGCTGCATCGGCTCAAACACAACTGCGACGGCGTGCGACATCACGTTACGGAGGCATATTTGTCACAACACACAGTGAAGGTGTTTGCAGGGACGACATCACCGAAAGGACACTGGTCAGAGTTGAGTCATGTCTGAGGATAGACGTCGCGCAATAACATGCTGCAGTGAAAGGACGGGTCAACAGGAGATTTAGAACTTAGCCCTTTGACAAGCGGAGCAACACTCAGGAGAGAAAACAGTGGATTAGAGCAGAGAAGTTTCCATTAGGTCGACAATAAAAACATGTCATTTGTCGTCTCACGTCCTCAAGATAAACTCGGTCTGATGAGCTATGCTTCCCCTTGTCTTATCCTTGTCTTATGACGGCATAGCCTGCAGATAGCATCGCTAATTTTACCACTTAGGGCGGCAGTGGCTTTTGGTTTGACAATATATTATTATAACCACCACTGACTGCTGGCACTCACATCTTCACAACTGAGGGGTTCGAAGGCCACTTTTAAAACGCTCATCTTTTGCTTTTTCAGTGGTGCTAAAGTTGCAATGTTGTGCTCGTCCTACAGTAAACAGATGAGTCCAGGAATCACAGAAATCTTCCCTGGTACACAAAGGATTCAGCTGAAGCGTGCGAAGGGTGTGAACAAATGTCTAGTGTAGGTAGATAAGGGGCAGAGTTTGACTTGTTCGCTTTTAAACATTTAAAAGGAATGAGAATGTTCATAGTGCACGCTACAAGAATGTATCAAGGCAAAAGGTGAAATGTGAGCAACACTCAGACGTGGAGCCAGAGCTGAGGAACCTGCACTTGCCTGATGATACGGCATCACACCAGTAATACTGGCAACTTGGTGAGACAGGAAAGTGAAGGGTTTTACTCTCAGTAGCAGGTTGTTTCAATCAGGCATGTGTTTTCTTATGTGCTATTTATTTTAACATGATGCCTATGGTTTTTTCTTTGAGCTTTTACAACACGCTGTCTGAAGGAGCGTCTATTAGGTTTCATTAGAAAGAAAGAAAGATAATGGACTGGAATGTTATTGCTGCTTTTACAGCCACTCTCGAGCTTTCTAGCTAGTGCTCTCATTCAGCCGAGCTCACCTGCACTCAGCCCATGACAAAGCACTGTGTTGTGGGCTTTCAGCTGGCCTGGCTTTAGGCCAGTTTGCTCTCGTGAGTCTGACTTCCACCTCAAAAGTCTCAACAGCTGGAATCACAGACCATATATATATATATATCTATATATATATATATAAGTATATATAGAGATATATATAATGATATATTTCTTAACCAAAACCAGGTATGGACTCACTGAATGAAAAATAATTGAATAATGAATCATATTTCACAGATTAATTAATTTTTCCAACCAATCAAAAGATCAGTTATGCTAGGTTATAATTAGCCCTCTATTTCAGTCACTGTCGCCTCTTTCCATCGTCCATCTTTTACTTCTTCATTAAATTTGGATAAGAATTAATAGCATCCTTAATCTTTCAGCGGATTTCGCCGAAAATAGTTTCCTCATTATCAGCAGAATGGGGCAAACTCTTGACAAACCTGTTACACTTTTCTTTTTTTAAGCGACAACCGTCTTTCAGCAAGACTGAATTTCAGCCATCAATAAACACGTCAGGCTGCTGGTTACCCTCCGTTTCCTGACGTCCACAACGTTAGCCGGAGGAGCTTCATCAAAGACGGTGTTATGGCCCAGTGGACAATGTGAACGACTCAGCATGAGGAAGGACACTGCTAGTTAGATAGGACTAAACAGATTCAGGAAGACAAAAGGGCAGACCGGGAGGGGGGGGGGGGATTAAAAGGTGGATCCATCCAACGTTGCTGCCTCTCCTGTGAACCCATTCTAGTCAAGTGACCCCAGTACAGTTGGAAAGCTACAATCAATCTGTAATCTGTAATCAAGAATTCCCAGGTCGACTGTCATTCCAAACACTCCACCCTCAGCCACCTTACATTTGATTCCTTCCAGGAGATGTTTCTAAATCCTCTCTCACTCACAGAGGAACCAATTCTCCAATCATCCTTTTAAATAATGAGGTCCTGCAAACCATCAGTGGAACCCCGTTCTTATCAACGGCTCGCAGCTCATGGAGCTGCATTAGAATTTGATTATATGTGACCGATCAAATCTACACACTATAATTAAGACTGATGTGTTTGTGCCTTTACTCAATGTTCCGGATTTAAACTGCCATACGAGTGACTTGGGCAACACTTGAATTTTCTTAAGCAGGTGGCAGAGTGCAGCGGCATAGTAAACAATGAATTAAAGTCTTGTTTGCATCTAGGACTCGTAAAGCCTGTAAAGAGGATGGACTGGGATGATGAGACGATGAGAGGGGACTGTGTGTAAACTCAACCAACACAGAATAAAGAAAGAAACACAAAACAAATGAACACAATTTTTTTTTTTTTTTTTTTTTTCCCCAGTTGGTCAAGTTAAGTAAACACATTTTTAAAGCGGCGCTACCCCATTCTGTCAAAGTGACCCAAACATATTCAAGCACACACCTGCTTCGACTCTTCGACGTGACTCGCGGACGGTGCTGAAAACGACGAGTGGCCAACCGGTCGATCACTTTTCTCCCGTAGGTGTCGACATGCTGTCCCGTCGCCTCCTCGCCGTCACGCTGTCCCGCAAGTCCACAAAGTTTCTGTCGGCGGCCGTTCGACGCACAGAAAAGGTCCGCATGAGCCCACTTTGAAAATGTTAAGAGTGCGAGCTGAATGAAAGATGGCAGACTTGGATAAATGATGGGACTGAACCTGGAGGAGTCTTTGCTCCGTCGGCGGCTAGTTAGTCCGTAATCCTCGCGCTCGGCACGGCGGGGAGGGGGGCGGAGCTGAGGTGTGGAGGGTTGGGGAGGGACACACACGCACACGCACACGCACGCACGCGCGCGCGCGCACACACACACACACACACACACACACACACAAAGCGAGAGAGGGGATCTGATGGCAGCCACGTGGCCAGACAAATGGGTTTTAACTCAACTCTGCCTATAGTGTAAAATTCTACACTATTCAAACTCTTGGAAGGACTCTCATGTTTTGCTTCTAGTCCACGATAAACCATGAGAGCAGCCTAAGTCCTCAATCTTGTCTGTGTTTCTGGTGACATGACAGCTTCAATTCAACCAGAGGAGAGCAGAGCATGAGTAAAACCATGGCTCAACACTAGGAAGGCCTTTCACCCTCTATTCACTCCACAGCATCATAAACCTAAACTTACATCATAAAAAAATAACTAGTGCACGTAAGAGTAATAGCTGTTCTTTCTTCGTGTTTTTCATTTTTCCAGCCTCTTCTTCATCACTTCAGACTTAATTTGCCATATCATTAAACATATCACATTTTCTTTAATTATTCTCACAGGATCAAATATTATAGACATATTTAAAAAAAAAAAACAATTATATTTGTTTGGTTTGTAACTGCAGTGTGGCTAGTCTTAAGTGATAAAAAAAAAAAAAAAAATCAGCAACAGTCGCTTTAATGATGGTTCGGCTGTCTGCAGTGCCGCTACTGTGTACCATCAGACGTACAGTAATGTCACTGTCCGTCAGTGTAATGACAGCGGTCTTAATGTTACGCAATGCTGTTCTGATTGCTGAGCAAATGCATAAAATAATTCAAATGTTGCTATTTTCTCCTTCTTACTTTTTGTTGTACTGGGATTTGGAGTGCCACTGTTTACTATTCACTTCATATGAAGAAAATTTGCAATAAACGCAAGTCGTCACGTTGCAACAATAACTGAAATTACACATTACACATACTTTCATGCAAAGGTCAATGTCATGTGTCAAATAAACCTCTTCATTTTCAATAAACTATATAGAGAGGAATTGGGAAGGACATCATTTAGAGTTCACCTTTAATATATGGTGCTCATCATTTTTTTTAAATGTACATAATACGTAGTTAATGCAGTCTTCTTTGCTGTATCTTCTTCCTTCTCCACACTCTGGGGGACGTCACAATACAAGGTCCGAGACACCAACCAGGTTCCTGAGGCAGTGCAGATGAGTAGCGCCTTGTCGGTGATCTATTCCAGGCGCAGCACTCAGAGATTAACCGTTAGCTTTGGATAATTACGTCAGATCCCTTTAATCCTAAACATTTAGCAGTGGCAGTGATTGTACCTCGACTGGAACGTATCTCTTGCTGACAATGTGCTTCTGGCACTGTGATGGACTCATTTGCTGGGGGGTGGGGGGGGCGGGATGTAAAGAAGTATCAAATGTAAGAAGAAAGCAAGCAAAAAAGGAAGCAAGAGAGAAAATAAAAACAAACTTAGATGTCATTATAAACTGTTTTAGTTTTGGAATCTCTATAGTCTACCGTCGTCCACTTCACATCTTCTAACACAAAAGTCATAAAGAATGAACAGTTAGCAGTGGCTATCAAATTCCCTGTAACATTTCAGTTACTGCTCTAGTTACATGAGCCAGCGTACTGTTCTCTTTTTCATTTGTAGTTCTTTGTCACCCTCTAGTGGTGTGTTCTGCTGCAAGTCACCTTCTCATCCAGCAGGGGGCTTTTTTTTTGTTGCTGTTATTGCGTGTCACAACTGAATACCAAAGCAGAATTCTGTCCTGATCATTCCGTTATTTTCAATAAAGACCAACATGTTAAGATTCCAGCAGGGGGTTTCTAAGTAGGTCCAAACACACACACACACACACACACACACACAATTGATGCAAGATCATGACTCACACCTTACACATCAACGTCGCCACCTCTTGCCTGGCTATAAGAAGCTGTATATAAGAACTTGATTGTTAATTAGAATCCTTAAGTTCATTATGGCAGAACAGCAAAACATGAAATCAAACTTTCTATCTTTGCTTTTCTTTTTCTGGTGTACTCTTAATCCCCAGGAAAACCCATTAGACATTGTTGGGACAAAGAAACTTATTTTGTCGTTGTCGGGAGAAGAACAGCTTTATCGATATTCATTACAGATCAAAGTGCTAACAATGCATAAGATTCAAGATTCAAGATTCAAGAACTTTATTCGTCACATGCACATGCTGGCTGTGCAGTGAAATGAAGTGGCAATGCTTACCAGAGACTGTGCAAACAACAAAAAAACAACATTCACAGTAAAGAAAGACCAAGAACAATCTAAAATAACACAGCCAATTTTTAAAACATTAATAAATACATTTCCCTAGGGAAAATAAACAGTTGAATAGCAGTAAATTAAAAGCTGGGTTACTTTCGAGAGCCCAGACGGTGTTTCTCCGGACATGCATCCGCTGCATCTGTAACATCCTGTTGTCTGCTCAGACTTTGTGTTTCCCACACAGGGGGAGGTCACTTGAACTATCACAGGGATAATGGAGAGAGGCATTCATGGGGGTTGGGGTGAGAAAGCGAGCGTGGGCGGGTGGTGCAGCCGGAGCATTCAGCTCAAATATGTCCTCTTCCCATTACATTCATGCATGCTGATCCGACTGCAACCTTTTCTAATGATTGAGACTAAAAGGTCGCTTCTACCTTACATGCCTTGTATCATATGCTGAGTGGTGTCATCAGGTGGTTGTCTCAAAAACATCTCAAAACAAACTTCTACTTGAACAACCGGGAGAAAAGACACAGATAACAGCGGCGGCAAAAGACAAAGCTAAGGAAACGTTGGAGGACCAGGGTTGCACGGTCGAGGTCTCCGACCTGTACAAAGTTTTGTGTTTGTGTTTGTTTTTATATAATTATGTTCATATATTTCAATTCAGTGACAAACTATAATAATAACTATAACCTTAAATGTACTCGACGAGTCCAGAGCTCTAGCTGAGGTATTATTCAGGCTTTAGGACCTTGGGGAAGGGGATTTTTCTCCCGGCCCTGGAAACCATGGGCGGGACAGGACAGGAAATAAGATTCCAGTGCAGGGAAGAACTCCATACGACTCAGATCACTCTGCTATCAACAAGTACAACTCTTCACTTCATAACACGTATTTTTGGCGACTTGCGCTTGAGAACAGCCAGCTGAAGCACCGAACAAGCCTACAAAGAAAGGTAAGGTACTGAGAGGAAAAGAGAAAGGCAGGAGAAAGAGCACCCAGTCCAGTGCTGCACTGGTAGAAAATGCTCTGGTCTTTAAAAAGAGGCCACAGATACAGTTAGCAGCTAGTCAGAGCAATAAATAAGTATTTTGCATTGCAGATAATCTGCAGTGTGGAATTGTGGCATGCATTGTGGCTTTGCATTTTTGACCTTAATGTTTAACTCATATATCTGTCTAACGTTGTCTATCTAACACCAAGTCTTACACTATAGCCAAACAATGTTTGCTTAAAACTTTGCAACATACGTTGACATTTTTCCAATTGGCTGAAATAGTCCACAGTCTGCCCCATTGTACTACTATTATCACTAAATATCCTAGACTAGTTCATAAGAAAATTAATGAAATAGGCTTTTATCGTAACAAACAAATGAGCAAAATAGCATTAGTTTTTACTCCAATAATGAGAGAATGTTATTTATTTAATCTTTATCACACTTAAATAAGCCAATCAGAATCAACAACACATTAGTTCTAGTACCTCTGCAGTAGCTTGCCAGTGATTGTCCTTTATAGTTTACAGCTGCCTACATGACTCTAATGTAAGCCTTTATGAACCGAATCAGATGTCTTTGCATGTCACTGGCTCCCTCTGCTTCTATGATTAAAATCTCTATGCAGGCAACACAAGCTTTAACATTCCATTCTTTTTTTCTCTCTTACTCTGGTGCCAGGAAGACCATTTATGGAGTTAAATGTCTAGAGACTGCATTTTCTCCAATGTTTTAAAATGATCCATTATTTGCCTTGTACAGTGAAGCACCAGGAAAAAAAAATAAATCATAAAAACGCATTTGTCACCAAATACAATAGAAATAAAAAACAAACATCCAAATTGCATTTATTCTCAGTAAAATTGTTAGCTAGCTTAGCTACAAAGCATCCGGCGTATAGAGGCAGACATTTCTGATTCTGCAGGTGGATGGACACAACTTTTGTTCTTTATTTGTTATGTTTGTTTACTATTGTCTGAATGGTGCAACAAATTGTGACTAATTGTGACTTTCAGATTCATTTCATTCTGACTTCAGCAGGATTTTCTTTGACAATGCCTGCATCCCTAAATACATATAAATCCATAATTTTTTTTTTTACTAGATGCTTGTTAAAGTGCAGTTAAGCAGAGCTCTCTAATGAAAGTCAAACACATCAAAACTATTTGGCTGGATTAACAACACAGTTACAGTTGAAGTAGTTTTTCCCCTTAAGGATGATCAGTTGCTATTGGTTAATGAGTTTCTTTTTGTCTTTAACAGGTTTACCATATTACCATAACACCATGTGGTTGGCAGTCCTGGTACCTCTGGTGCTCTTGGTCACCTCAACCTCAGCTGCCAACTTGACTTCAGCTGACAAAGTCCTGAGTAACCATGCAACCATCCTGGCTGACAACAGTGCAAAAATGGCTTTCAGCCTCTATCAGAGAATGGCCAAAGACAAAAGTATTGAGAACATTCTTTTCTCTCCTGTTGTAGTAGCCTCCTCTCTGGGTCTGGTGGCTCTTGGTGGCAAAGCCTCCACTGTTTCTCAAGTAAAAACGCTTCTGAACGCAGAGAAGGTGAAAGATGAGCAGCTGCACTCGGGTCTGGCTGAACTCCTGACGGAGGTCACTGACACAAAGGCTCGCAATGTCACCTGGAAAATTGGCAGTCGTTTGTATGGACCCAGCTCTGTCACCTTTGTGGATGATTTTGTCAAGAACAGCAAAAAGCACTACAACTGTGACCAATCCAAGATCAACTTCAGAGACAAGAAGAGCGCTGTCACCTCCATCAATGAGTGGGCAGCCAAATCCACCGGCGGCAAACTGCCTGAGGTCACGAGGGACGTTGGGAAGACAGATGGAGCAATGATCATTAATGCTATGTTTTTCAAAAGTGAGGATTTATTCAAAATGACCTGTATGCATCATTTCTTTCAATTACATGACTAAAATCTATTTACTGCCTACAGCTCACTGGGATGAACGGTTCCACCAAACGATGGTGGACAACAGAGGATTCATGGTGTCCCGAGGATACACTGTTTCAGTGCAGATGATGCACCGCACAGGTAAATAGAGGCTAAATACAATCAGGTTTGTCCAAACCACCTGCAGACCTTCACTGATAGCCTTCATTAAATTATTTCAGACATCTTGTGACATTCAAGGTTCAAAAAAGGTCTTATGAGAAGCTGAGAACTATGGAAGTCAAGGACTGCCATGTATTTGTGTTATTTGAATTACTTTGTAATCCATGTAACCACAATCATTTGCTTATAACAAGCTATTATTTTGTTATTTCAATTTATCAAAGATAATGCCACATCAGTTCATCCTATATACTGAAATAAATTAATTTGTTGCAGGTGAAAGTGCCTGCATTTAGACAGAGGGTCATGGATTCAATCCTTAGCCAGGTCACACCAATGAAACAGCCTCAAACGGGGCTGCGAGTGTCCTCCTTGTGCTGGCCTCTAAGCCTAGATAAATGCACGGGTTGTATCAGGAAGCCAAGCCATGTCAAAACCTAAGGCAAACTTAAAATGCGAACCACGAAAAGAACAGCAGAAAGGATTTGCTTTGCAATAATTGATTTGTTATGAATACAAAACTGTCTTTGTCACTCGTAAAACATTAACACTGATACAAAATACCAGCAGAGTGGAATATTGATAAATTCTGTTTTGCTTCCCAAGGTCTATTTGAATTCTATGATGACAAAGCCAATAAGCTGACCATCCTGAGCATGCCCCTGGCTCATAAGAAGTCCTCGGTGGTATTCATCTTGCCCTACAATGTGGAAACCCTGGCGACACTGGAGACATCGCTGAGCAAGAAACAACTGGACACGTGGATGGGCAAGCTGCAGACCACAGCAGTCGCTGTGTCTCTGCCCAAAGTCAGCATGGAAGTCAGTCACGAGTTGCAGGTAAACAAGGCAGAAAGAAGGAAAATGACTAAACCATCCTAGTCTGAAACACAGCGGCCAAAGGACCTTCTAAGCATCTTCTTTCTTCTTTAGAAACACCTCAAGGAACTGGGACTGACAGAGGCGGTGGACAAATCCAAAGCTGATCTGTCCAACATCACAGGCAAGAAGGACCTCTACCTGTCCAATGTTTTCCACGCCTCTGCCTTGGAATGGGACACTGATGGGAACGAAATTGACGTCAGCATTTTTGGCACAGACAAACTGAAAAGCCCCAAACTTTTCTATGCTGACCATCCATTTATCTTTCTAGTTAAGGACCAAAAAACCAATTCTCTCTTGTTTATCGGCAGGATGGTCAGGCCAAAGGGGGAAAAGATGAGAGATGAATTGTAACTGTGTGGATTTTCTTCTGAAAATGCTGAGAAATGTTGGGACTAAGATTTAAATATCTGTGATTTTTTTTCTTTTTTTTAAGCAACTGTTTTCTTAACAGAAAAGACTTATCTGATGTTGTGTATAAAAGAACCAACAACATGTCTGACATGCTCTAGTGGTCCCTAACTGAATCAGGCAGTTTTCCTCTTGTCTTGTCTCTCTCAAAGTGTGTTTGAAATCACAATCCACCCCACAGGCAGGTTTGTTGACATTGAGTCTTCAGTGGCATTTGCTTATCTAAATAACAGAAGAATGCACAGAGGGCCTCCAGGACATCTCCAACAAGAAAACAGGTATTCTGATGGTATGCACTACTGCTCGGCAAAATACTTGAGCAATTCTCGGAAGGTTCTCAAACTGCCACAAATGCTGTACACTGAATCACATGAAAATACAGGCAAAGTTTTCACAATAAAAGACTTCAAAATGTGAAGTTTTTTGTTTTGTTTTTAATATACACACACCCACAAAAAACACACATCATCACTCCCTGGCTTTCGGATTGGTTCCCCACTGCTCACTGTCCTGCTGCTGTTCTTTCGCTCAGTAAGATAACTGTACATGCACTAAGTGTAGTTTATCTCAGGCTTAGTGAACTGGAAATGCGGCTCGGCTGCCCTGAGACCAAAACATTAGCTTCAGTAGATAGCCAGACCCCTAAAGTCCCCCTCACAGCCCGAACACTGCAGAATACAGAGTGATTATCTCACCAGTTTATCACATTAGGGAATTTGGTAATTTGATGACGATCATTTCCCCGTTTTACAAATACTATCTAATTTAGCATAAAAGGACCTTAGATTCAGAAAATATTTGAAAAAAAAAACCAGCTTAATAGACTACTGAGCTATTTTGTTGGTTGTATCTGATTGTGTTCTATTGTATTGAAAGAACCACTTATCTCAGTACGTGTCAGCACTAAGGGAAAACCCAATTCCAAGTCTCAACACAGACCACTACACTGTCAGTTGGGCGGGGTGGTTTACTAAATGTTCTTTGCAGCTTGTGAAGCAGATCCTCAAGCAGCCTCAATGAGAAATGCCACTGCCTCAAGGGTACTGTCTGCAACTGAAGCACAAAGGGTGAAGGGCAGAGAGGGTATTTCATCCCCATATAAATTATCCAGTGCTTGGATGTCTACGGTTTTACTATTCAATTTATATAAAGAAATATCTTTTTTTTTGCATATACAGGTACTACCTGAAAAATTGGAATATCAAAAAAAAGTTAAAAGTTGTTCTATTTTGGCAATTTAACATAAAAGATGAAACCAACAAATTTTATTGAGCCATTGCACGCAAGGCTGGTGCCTTGGTCACCACGGTGAATTGTCTGCCTCTATCTCAACCTATCCTCGGCATCCTTTTCCCTTACACCTACAAACTTCCTGTACATTCCTAAATAGCCTCTTTGATCTTCCTCCATACGCCTCCTTGCTGGCACTTCCAACTAAATTTCCCTCTGACGTTCCTGATCCTGCCTGTCCTCCCAAAGAGGCCCTCATCGTGTCTGCTGCCTCCAGCTGTGCCTCCTTTTTATCCTACAGTGCCACTGTCTCCAAACCATCCACACCACCGAATCAAGATCATCAGGAAGTTCAAAATTCAAAAGTTTAAAAATTGGCACCACTTCTCACCTCTCCTGTCACTCTCTTGCACGCTTGAACGAGGGTGTCAAAAATTCTATTGCCACCTCCCACAGACACTTCCATAATTCCACATATGTATCACCAGGATTGACTGTCTTTCCACTCCTCTCCTCACTTTACCCTTCCTCATCCTTGCTACCTTTTGGTGCAGAACGTTGACCTTTTCTGCAGTTTATCTATAGATGAGATAGATATTTTTTATACATATTTCTATCAACATCTATACTATGTGAGCTTTGTAAGTATTTTGTTGTCATTCTGCCCTGTCCACCACCCTGACTAATTCTCTCTCCCTCTCTCTTTCTCTCTCTCTCTCCTTACATTTTTTGTTTTTCCTTTTCATAGCAACCAGTAAAAGCAGATGACAGCTGGCTGGGGTCCAGATCAGCTCTAGGTTTCTTCCTACAGGGGAGTTTTTCCTGGCCAAATATTGTTGACCGTCTGGCCTACATATGGGTGAAGGGATTTATCAGGCAAATTAGGTGTCAACGGGAATTTGCAATAACATTTTACTAAACTGAGGTTGGTGTCTCATAATCTGGGTGCATCTTAAAGCAGCTCTAGGTAACTTTTCGACCATAAAATTATGATTCCAAACTCAGTAAAGCAGTAGATAAACGATTAATAGGATCAATGGTGCCGCCTCGGCAGCGAGAGGGGGGTTGTGCCGGCTGTGACTGCACTGTGTAACTTTCAAGCACGACCCGACACCACTTTCCGGCAACGTCAGTCGTTTATTTAGAGGCGGTCTTACATACTACTATTACAAATACATAAGATTGTAAAATGACGGAATGGAACCCAATAAGTAACCTCGATGAAAGACAAAGTAATAAAAGTGTTGAACGTTTGCTACAACGTTATTGTCAATGTCTGTTATGCATTTCATATTGGTGTTTTTCCTGAACACATACGAGCGCCCCAGCTCAGCGACTATTTGTGTTTTCCCACATCAATAAACTAGCGCTGCAGCGTGTTTACTTCGTCCTTCGCCATTTCCACCGAATCATTGCGACGTTGCGTCTTCTGAACAGTTGTTGTAGGCATTACAGCTACACAAGTTTATAACCTGTTGTAATATTCTAACCATTATACACCACATCATTTCCAAGCAATTTTCATCGACGAGAATGATGCAAACCAAGCACAAAACACTTTTGCACGTTTGTGTAATTGTAGTTGTCTGTCACGTTCAAAAGAGCAATACAACAATATTTCAAACAAACAAAAAAACAAACAAAACATGTAATATATGTTACTTTACCTTGTCGGAGGACATATTTCCAAGCGATTCCAAGCTGTGTCAACAAACCCACGTGAAGGACTGGTATTTTTCCTCTTTAAGACACCGGCAAAGAGTATTTGCAGTTCTCAACCAGTAGGGAGTAGTAATGAGCCCTCAAATGTAATAACAATCCATATTTGGTCATCATTTCATTAGCCTTTTGTTCTGCATTTTTTCCATTCATAGCCAAGGTCATCAAAATTCAACAGCAGAGGCAAAGGCTGCTGGAGATTGACGGGATTGAAGGTTAGATGCATATTTTAAGGGACATTATTAATATGGAAAATGTGAATTTAATCCTTATAAATTTTAGGGAATGTTGTAAATAATATGCTACTGGTCTGTCTTAATTTTGGCAACTGCTCTTATGAAATGTAGTGTAATTTATTTGCAAAAGAAATTACACAACCTCAATACAAGTAATACATTCAAATAGTCTAATTACACATTAATGCACAGCTACACAATTTTTGTCTTGTGTGAAAATGTGTGCCTCAAAGCAGACCATCAGGGAAATCATTGAGTGCCCCTGGAACAGCTGCTGGAGGTAGCTGGGGAAAGAGCAGTCTGAGCTTCCTTGCTAGGGACGCTGCCCCCGCAACGCAGACCCTGATAAGTGGTAGACAACAAGATATGAAGTGTGAAAATAACTTATATAACTTAGGTAACTTAAGAGCGGGTTTTCACCTTAAATATCATATTAAACCAATTAGTAACCAGATTAAACAGACTGCTGCTGGTCTAAAAAAGTGGAGGACACAGAGCGAGCACAATTACCTACCAGCATGTGCTTGCAGAAGGAACCATTTATCTTGTATAGTACTGTACATGTCTTCTTCTTCTTCTTCTTCTTCTACCGCTTATCCGGGGTCGGGTCGCGGGGGCAGCAGCCTTAGCAGAGATGCCCAGACCTCCCTGGCTCCAGTCACCTCCTCCAGCTCATCCGGTGGGACCCCAAGGCGTTCCCAGGCCAGCCGGGAGACATAGTCCCTCCAGCGTGTCCTGGGTCTTCCCCGAGGCCTCCTCCCGGTGGGACATGCCCGGAACACCTGCCCAGGGAGGCGTCCAGGAGGCATCCGGAACAGATGCCCGAGCCACCTCAGCTGGCCCCTCTCGATGCAGAGGAGCTCCTCCCGGGTGGCCGAGCTTCTCACCCTATCCCTCAGGGTACGCCCAGCCACCCTGCGGAGGAAACTCATTTCGGCCGCTTGTATTCGCGATCTCGTTCTTTCGGTCACTACCCAAAGCTCGTGACCATAGGTGAGGGTGGGAACGTAGATTGACCGGTAAATCGAGAGCTTCGCCTTTCGGCTTAGCTCCTTCTTCACCACGACGGACCGGTACAGCGACCGCATCACTGCAGCCGCTGCACCGATCCGCCTGTCGATCTCACGCTCCATCCTCCCCTCACTCGTGAACAAGACCCCGAGATACTTGAACTCCTCCACCTGAGGCAGGATCTCCCCACCGACCCGGAGAGGACAAACCACCTTTTTCCGGTCGAGAACCATGGCCTCGGACTTGGAGGTGCTGATTCTCATCCCAGCCGCTTCACACTCGGCTGCAAACCGCCCCAGCGCACATTGGAGGTCCTGGCTTGATGAAGCCAACATGACCACATCATCTGCAAACAGCAGAGACGCAATCATGTGGTTCCCGAACCAGACTCCCTCCGGCCCCTGGCTGCACCTAGAAATTCTGTCCATAAAAACAATGAACAGAACCGGTGACAAAGGGCAGCCTTGCCGGAGTCCAACACGCACTGGGAACAAGTCTGACTTACTGCCGGCAATGCGAACCAGACTCCTGCTCCGATCATACAGGGACCGCACGGCCCTTAACAGAGGGCCCCGGACCCCATACTCCTGGAGCACCCCCCACAAGATGCCTCGAGGGACATGGTCGAACGCCTTCTCCAAATCCACAAAGCACATGTAGACTGGTTGGGCGAACTCCCATGAACCCTCGGGCACCCGGCGGAGAGTATGGAGCTGATCCAGTACTGTACATGTCCCAACACTCAATGATAACACAGAGCCCATTCCCAGTCTGAGTCTCAACAAGACTCTATGTTTGTCTTTTCTCGAGAAAATGTTGATGTCCTTGCGTTGCACACGACAACAGTTCACAACAACAAAATGTAAAATTAATAAATAGTGTGAGAGGCAACAACCCCGTGTGTCCTTTGATTTGAAAGGATGCTGGAAAATCACTCTTTGATGCTCCAAGAGTCATAAAACATGTTGATACATCCTCTAGAGGGTGATCTATTGTCGGACAGGAGAGACCAGCATGTTATGCAATAAGAACTGAAACATTGGACACTTGGGCATGTTGCATAAACTGCCCTCACGGTTGGGCCTCCAGCCCTATGATGTCCTTTCAATGGAAGCTACATTGTGGGGTCATTTGGCTGCAATTCACACTGTAACATGAGCATCCTTCTAAACCTTAACATACTCAACTATAATGCCCTGATTTGCTCCCACATTCAACAGTCTTCCAATTTCTCCCAATTCATGACAGCATTCAGTGCTGATCTTTATGACAAGCTGTTCCTGGGACTACACATCCTTTGTGTATTCTTCCACCTCAGACGAGAATGGTTACAATACCTTATCACCGTTAAATCAGAGGAATTTCATGACTCTATAGATTCAATGAAAAAAGCATTGTCGTGTCCAGTACTTTCCAAGATGGCCACAGTTGTAAGATGCAATTAGGAGCTTGTGTGCGACTAAAAAAATGTGACCCTTCAAAGATTTACCTGGTGTTTTTGAAAATATACAATCTGATTTTAACCAGATTTATGGAGATTGGTCAGGGAGTCCTCTGAGGTTTCATGTTGGAGCTGGTCTTGTTAAGCATTCATTTTATTAGAAGCATTATTAATTTTAAATATACTCTTTGATTTTCTCAAAGTTCAATAAATATGCCAAGAAGTGTCAGAGCGGTGGGGAAAGCTCTGGGTGACGCTTGGTGGCTTAACCGGAACTAGAAGGAGGCAGCATATTACTCCAATTTTAGCTTCCTTGCATTGGCTGCCTGTCAAATTTAGAATTGAATTTAAAATTCTAGTTTTAACTTACAAAGCTCTTCATTCTCAGGCTCCTTCTTATATTAGGGAACTCATTGAACTTTATCATCCTCCAAGAGCCCTTCGCTCTGAGGATTCAGGTCTTTTAGTTATCCCAAAAATTTCTAGAGTTAGATCAGGAGGTAGGTGTTTCAGTTTCCTGGCACCTCTATTTTGGAACCATCTTCCAGCCTCGGTGAGGGGGGCAGACACAGTTAGTTTATTTAGGAGTAGACTTAAGACTTTCCTTTTTCTTAAAGCTTATAGTTAGACTCCATCCACTGTCAGTTAAGCTGCTGTAGGCTTACGCCGTGGAGGGAGATCTTTCGCTCCCATTACAGGGATCGTTGCTCTGTGTAGGCGGAGCCTCTATCACTCTCCTCACCCAATCAATCTTTTACTCTATCCAATCTTTTACTCTATCCACTCTGTCCAAGCTCTCATTATGCTTTGTACAGTATGCTCGATATGCATGATACTGCCGCAGTCTCTGTGTCCCCGGCAGGTGATGACCACTGCGCCAGGAGCTGGATTGTGCTGTCCTGGGGGTCTTGCTGTCATCGCTTCATCCCACCACCACGCTTAAGACCTGGACTTGTCCTATCGGCAGATTGTCCATCGAGCTAGGCTCTTGCCTTCCAAAGCATGGACACTTACACTCCACATGGACAGCAGCCTTGAATTATTTCCTATTCTTTGTGTTTATATCCGTTTTGCCTGGTTGGTGTATCTGTTTTTCACTCTGCCCTGTCTGCCACCCTGGCTCACTCTGCTCCTTTCTCTCTTTCTCTGTCTCTCCTCTATCTTTCTACTTCACCCCAACTACTCATAGGCAGATGATGGCCCTCTGGAGTCTGGTTCTGCCCTAGGTTTCTTCCCACAGGGGAGTTTTTCCCAGCCACTGTCGCATCTTGCTTGCTCCGGGGGCCCAGTTGGTTCTCTCTGATTGTATAAAGCGCTTTGAGACGCCTTTGGTTGTGATTTAGCGCTGTACAAATAAAAGTTTATTATTATTATTATTATTATTATTATTATTATTATTATAATTATTATTATTATTATTATTATTATTATTATTATTATTATTATTATTATTATTATTATTATTTTCTTTCTGGGGACATTATAATTGACTCTATAGCATCACTCCAGTCATTTGAAATTGGTCCTGAATATATATATATATATACACACACACACACACACACACACACACACACACACACACACACACACACAGAGAGAGAATTGTGAACACACAGTGTTCTAATAAAGTGCAATGTACTGTGTGTGTGTGTGTGTGTGTGTGTGTGTGTGTGTGTGTGTGTGTGTGTGTGTGTGTGTGTGTGTGTGTGGAGGAGGGTAGAGGTGAGCCGGCGGTGATATGATGGGACTACAAAACCGTAAAGCTCCCACACACACTCAGCCTCCTCCTCTTTCATCATGGCTCCCTCGATAGACAGGGAGGGATACTGGGGGCGACCGACCTCAACGCTGGACTGGTGTGAAGAAAATTATGTCGTCTCTTTTTACATTGCGGAATTTTGTAAGTAAGAAAACTCGGCGATCGTGTCCAGCTACGCCAATGTCAACTCGCGAATCGATGTCCATGACTTAGCTAGCACGCCCGTTGCTGTGTGTCCGTGGTCGTACAGTCGCCCGCGACCAAAGTAAACATTTCGCGAAAGCAATTTAGCTAGTGGACACACGTTAGCCCAGTTACGCTGCACTCTCACCCTCTCTCTCACACACACACGCACACACGAAGGGTTATCCCGTGTCGACGCGAAAGCTTGACGGACACTGACTGAGCAGGGAACATAATTCTAACAGCTGGTTGCCACAAACGTAGCTCACCCGTAGCGGTGTGTTCTCTGTGGGCTGCGGGGTGTAAGGTGCACCGAGTGCTCGCTAACGTCATCATTAACAAGCTAGTAATTACACGTCTCTCAAGCGTTAGCATCCGCATTGGTATTTCTCTACGTGACTGCTATTTCATTTCATTCATACATTCCCAGACGGAACTTGTTAGCAGATCAAATCATTCACTTCATGCTTTGTTGATGAAAACGGGTTTCGCCGGAACAGCTCAGTTCCTTATTTTGTTTCTGTCTATGAAACTTTCAGTTGAGCATTAATGAGGCGCTTCTGTTTTTACTTCCATATGGTGACTCAACGGAAAAGCTATTGAGTAAACAAAGACACGTTGGCAGACAAACACACCGTGACACAGTATTATAGTTATTCATTTATTAGCTTTAGACGCCGAGAACTTCAGTTCAATACAATTCTAATTTACATTCTGTAGTTGTACATTAACTTCACACTGTAGGTTTACTCTACTTTAACGTTGGCTTGTTAACAAAAACGTAAAAATTGACTGCAACTTGCAGTTGAAGTGGTGCTCAGAATACGTTTCTGCTGTAACATTATCTTGTAATCAATAATAAATTATGTAAAAGAAAGTGACCATTTATTTTATTTTCTTAACATGTTGTTACACGAAAAATGCTTCAACATGTGCTACGGTTAACAATGCTCTGATAGGGACCTAAAGACTGAGGCAGTTCGTAGATACATATATGTATGTATGCATTATATATTGTATACATTGTGGAATACATACTGAATGGAAGCCCACTGTTTTATTTCAACTCCTTCAATTTGGTTGAGGCTCTTTCTGAACCTGGCTCTCTTTGGAATGCAGAGACTGAAGTGTGCGTACAGCGAGCACAATGACATGCTGGCTTCGCTTTATTGTTGCTGTAGTTGCAGAAGAATTGTTTTGCATTTCAACAGAGGTTCAGGTTTCAGTGACGTGGAACTGTCCACGTGTGAAACGCAAGCTTGATACCAATTTTCTATTGATGTACACCTTTCTTTCATAATGACCAGCACATGGTAACAAGAGAAAACAGGCACGTGGGCCAAGACCAAAACCTTCTGGATGAAAAATCCACTTTTGGAGAAAAAAGAGAAGCTTTCTGACCCTAACCCAAACCCTACGTATAATACACTGTATTAAGACTAAAGTATCATATCATTTGTTAACGATACTGAATTGGTATTAGTGCTTCACAAAGTGGAGAAAGGAGTTTGTTAATTCTTTGATTTTGCAGAGACAACAAGATTGTCTCACATTGTCTCAGTGAATTTCAGAGTTACTGGTTCATCTCAGTTGCCACTGAAATGAACGACACTATTCATGGTATTTGTGCTGTTACTATCAGTTACCAAAGTCCATACATTGATAAAATGTCATTGTAAGACCCATAGTGACGTGTCACCTTTATCAGATAAAGAGAAAATTATTGACTTCCAGCACTGGCAAGCATTGTTTTTTTTTAATTGTTCCGTATATCAGTTTACCTGGCTAAATTGAAGAAAATCCTTTTTTAACAATTTTTTGTAAATCTCGCAGGTTTTGACATTAGTTTGAAATTTGCCTATTTTAATATTTATCTTCTAGTGCACCCTCCTCACAAACATTTGATTTATTTATACATTTTTATTGACAGTAAGACAATTTATTTTGGAAATATTAGAAAACCACGAATAATACCAAACAGTTTGTCTTATGAGTCATGTTAATCTGCTGAACTTTCAAAATAAAACAGTTTGCAGTTTAAACATATTTTTTTGTACTAGCCATTTAACTTTGGGATTCTGTTCAGGTTATCAAGAAAGTTTGTGTTGACATGCATAAAACAGAGCTGAGCTTGTACAACAAAGCAGTAAGATTTTCCAGTGGGATGAACCCACATACTTTCATGTCACTACATTTATACCTCTGGATCTCAGAGATGTTGACATGGTTCATTCATGTTGGTATGGTCTGCTCTTATCAAACAGGGAACACTGTCAGCAACCTGATAATGATCCTTCCTCCTATTTGTGGCGCCATTCAGACTTTTCGCAATGGACTTGAGCGGCGATACGTCTGCTCTTTTCTCGGACTGGCAGGTGGGGTTGATTTAAGTTTTAATTCACTCTATATAGATTAAAGTACTGGACAAAAAAAAATTACATTTGTTGTTTTATGTGTGCTTTGCAGCTGTTGGTGTTGGTTCCTGGTGCTTTCATATGACACTGCTCTACGAGATGCAGGTACGTTAAGTTGTTAAATGGACACTATTGAATTGTGATATGTTTGCGTAATCTGTTTGCAGATGTTTATTTAACAACGTTTAGTAACCATTTAGTCCCTTAAATGTGTGTATTTCAACCACTTTTTTTTCAGCTACTGGACGAGTTACCAATGATTTACAGCACCTGCATCTTTGTCTACTGTTTGTAAGTAGCTCATCCATAAAAACTATGTTCAGAAAAACGTGTCAAGGAAAATGCCTTGGAGAAGTCATTGTGTAGACCTGTATTTGAGTCTGAAATTACACCAGTTATTGTTTACACTGCTGTTTTTCAACTGGGTGGTCGTGAGCCGGAAAATATCTTCCACTGTCGGTGACGATAATTGCTAATTGACAGCTGCAATTGCTCAGCACAGAAAACACTTACTGTGTTTTAAACATGCTAATTGAGAATGGTGATGAAATGTTCTGGTTGTGCCTTGTGATTTATGCTTGAATAAGTGACTGACTAGTTTTAATAGTACTCTAGTACACTATAGCAGTGTTTGTTTTGCATTCAACAAATGTGTACTCGGCTCAGCTTTTTCAAACGGCTTGGGTGTAGTTTCACGTTTGTTCACGAAAGTGCTGTTGAATCTGTGAAAGAGACCGAAGTTACTGAAATGTTATGTGTGTTTAAACAGCCTTACGATCAATGGCTTCTTAAGTGCTATTGATGCAATGTAATTAATACATGGCTGTTCAATATGTATCCTCTGATGCATCGTTATCAAAACTACAGTTACATTTATGGTCTTGAAAGCATGTGTCCTTTAATTGAACTGTTTAGTCATGTTAGCATACTCTACTACCTGAGGTGTAAAACAACACCATCTTGTCATTAAACATATCAATGAGTACATTTATTGTGGTACAGCGAAATAGATACAACATATTATATGTTAACTATGTAACATATATATCATATGTTGTTTCTGAATTGAACACACTTTGTTTTACCAAAATAAAGTGTTCAAGTGAATCAAACCATTGTATGAATAGCTGCAGTTCCTTCTCGAACTGTATTCAGAAGTATTCAGCCGATCCAAATGAGCACCACTGCAGAACACTGTGGTATCTTCAGCAAATGAATTACAATCCGGTACCTTTAAATCAAATTTATATCAATAATTAAAAAAATAAATAGCAATGGGCCGACATCCAAACCCTGGGGCACCACACAGAATTCTGATTACGTCTCATTAACATGGACTCATTGAGACCTGTTTTGGAAGTAGCTGCTTAACCAACTGTACCAATCCCCTGAAGCCAAAACCTCTGTTCAGATGTTGTGATGAGCAAACCTGATTCGCCCCCTCTGAAATATATATTTGAGACATTGGAAAATTGATTTTGAAAAATTGCCTCAATTTTGTCTTTTGGGTCCTGAAGCCTAACAAGCTGAGACCAACTGGTCTGGACCACACATACTGCATGTGTTGCCTTGATGAAATAAATGCAATTTAAGTTGTTGTTTTTCACCATAAGGTCATGACAGACAGTCTCACCAGACAGACAAGAGAAGCTTCCAGTCCTTATCTAGAAAATTATTGATTCAATTAGTGTCAGTGATTTTGTTGCATATTTAGTCATGACAATTAAATGCATTAGTTAAACAAATACAGTATTGAATGAGTTTAATTTGTGAATGAATGCTGTAATTAAAGTCTCCTCATTCTCACTAATACATCAACTGCTTTTGTCAGCAGTTTATTTCGTTTACATTTTTTACATGTCTAAAGTCTTAGGATGTGATGACTTGGTCCGGTGGTTGATGGATTCTCAAATGCTTCTTGTTTTCCTACTTTGTAGGTACGACTCCTTCAAACAAGAGAAAACCATCAGCATATTTCCAATTGTGTTATTGTTGATCTTCAGCGTGTCAGTAACTGTGGTGAGTGTTTCAATCAGAATTTGAATCATAACTGCACAGTAAAGTACCAATCACCCTCCCCCCCAACCCTCTTTGGTTGTTCTTCAGGTATACTTACAGTGGAAGGAGCCAGTCTTTCACCAGGTAAGCGAGTGCTCTGTAATGCTCACCTGTCCTAGATTGCTCATTATTTTCTGTTAGTACTCAGTGGGCCTCCAATCAACTGCAGCTGATCCAAGCATTGCCTTTGCAAACAGTAAGGGATTAATGTTGATAGATTTAGTTATTTATTATATTAGCAATAGTTCATGCCTGTAGTATTCACAAATCCAAGCAGAGACGAAAAACAGCAAAAAAAAAATTGAAAGGTCCCCACTAAGTTCTGCAAGGGGCCACTTAACCCCACCAGATCTCTTTCTGTCATCTTTAGGTCATGTATGGTGCTCTTGTTGCTTGCCTTGTCTTGCGCTCTGTCTTCATTGTTACTTGGTGAGTTTGTAGAGAGAATTGTTGTAAAACACACACACACACACACACACCAAATAAATTGCTTTTCAAAAAAAAAAAAGCAAAAATATTTTTTTTCCCCTTATTTATTGCATTGTATTTTTTTATTCCAGGGTGTATCCGTGGCTCAGACCACTGTGCTACACCTCCCTGGGAGTTTTTCTGTTAGGGTTCCTGCTGTGGAACATCGACAACATATACTGTGGCACACTAAGGTAAGTGTTTGTCTTAAATTTGTATTTACTTTTTTTGGTGATGTGTCTTTCTCTTCTGAAAAACATGCTTTCTGTTTTTGTTACCACAGTGATGATGTGACTATGACTCCATGTAGACATTTTGTGATGTGCATCATGCTTCATTTGCCTTATTATTAATTGAAATGGCCGTCCCCAATTACCCCCCTAGAGCGAGTAGACATACACTTCCCTCCGGTGTGGGCGTATTGACACAGTTTCACGCCTGGTGGCACATCTTCACCGGCCTTGGATCCTACCTGCATATACTTCTGAGGTAAGCTGTGCTGTGCTGCACTGGTATATTAAATGAGCGGTGACAGTGTCTAACGTTCATCCTCTCCTAGCCTGCAGATCAGGTCAACCTACCTCAAGTATCGACCAAAAGTGAAGGTACATTTATTTTCGTTATGCTATTTTTCTTTCAATGTAGTTCATGTAGAATCATGTTGAATCTTTTTTTTTTTTTTTTTTAACGTTATCTCTTTCTGTCCTCCTTTGGTTCAGTTTCTGTGTGGAGTGTGGCCCACATTGCACATTGAACAGCAGAAGATGAGCTGAAATGAAGACGTGGAGAGTAACATTGAAAAGGTGACTGCCATATTCAGACACCATCAGCACAGAGGCCTGCCACTGCCCACTGCTGGGAACTCACACTAAAGCCAGGGGGCAGCAGAGGGCCAAAGAACCACTCCAGAGAGCCTTCTGCTGTGCATCAGTGGGATTCACTGAATACAGTATATCACTGAGTTCATTTTGAAGGGAATGGAAGATTTTTCTTTTTCTTATTTTTAATCAATATTAATTTATTAGACTAGTACTTGTGTAACAACCTCATTGACTTATTTATGTTCAGTCCAATAGATGTTGTAGTCTGCTGTTTCTTCTTTGAAGTAGAGTGAAAGGAAATCATGGGCACAGAGTCATAATTCCAATTATGTAACATACCACGTTTGGTTGATCAAGACACATTCCTTGCGCGCTGTTACACAGTAAAAAGCTGCCACTTGGAACCTCATGCACATGGATGTTAGGAGGTCTAGTCGCACCAAATCTCACCGACACTACACCCAAACCCAGCAGAGTTGTGCAGTACGGGGTCTTGCATAATTAACACACCTGTGTTTGCTTCCATGTCCAAGACATGATTGACAGCCACAGCTATAGGCAGACAGACAGTGGTGTAGCTTATGTAATATGCAGTGCAGTACAAACAAAGAGTTGCCTTCAAAAATATCACACCCGTGTTGATATTCAGTATAACACCACCTACTAGTGTGGTGTTGCTTAATTAGTGCATTACATATATTATGACAATTGTATTTTTTTTTAACCTTTTAATATTGTCCCTTAATTATAAACTAATGAACACTTTATTTATAGCTCAACGTGTAACGATGGGAGCATTAATTATATAACATTTTACCGTCTAATCTATTTCCTCTAGTATACTAGCAAAGGCAATGCCTTTGGCACAAACCCTCAAGCACTTGACTATTTTTGCCGAAAGGGTTTTCCAGTGTAATTACTTCATCAATAGCAGTAAATAGAAATCATTTTTCTCTGTCTTTGAATAAAAAGTTGCCAATATAGGTTTTATCAGTAATGCCAATATATATTAACAATTAAATTGCCAATAATGATAATATAACATTATATGATGTTGGGCACGTTTTCTTTGATATTTCTGTTGGTTTTAAGTTTTGTTTTTAAGACAAAAAACATTTTATCCACAACAAAGGCAGAACTACATTGCCAGGAATTAAGTTAACATTTCTTTTTGACAAAAAATACATTGTATGGTATTACAATGGCATAACTATAAATGCTAAGCGAACAAAGGAAACCTCTGTCAAAGGTGTATTTTCTTTAGTGCAAAGACAAATGAAATTAGTTATAAAAAATAGTTGTTTTGGGAATTTTTCTTTTCTTTTCTTTTTTTTATACTGAATCCACTTAATTAATCTGCCGGAGCGAATTTTCTTCTCTTCTCTAAACAACCAGTTGTACAAGTAGACATTGTTTTGTTTACAAGACACTAAAACCTCAATATATCCTTCGTTATTGCTCCGTTCTACTCATTACATTTTAATTTATTAGTTCTTTGTACTTTCATTTATTTGTGTGTAGACATTACCATTATTGTCCAATTGCACATGTATACTTTACCCTGACATTTAATTGATGTCATTTGTAAAAAGTTTGTGATATGACCTTGAGGGGGCAGCATTTCCCAGCTTGGTCCCTGTTTCCTTGACTGGAACACGGTGTCAAATGAAGGGCTTTTGATTTCTTCTGTAAAGTCTCAGATCTGCACTGGATGTGAAGCAGGCGTTGGAAGTTAATTTGAGCCAGAAGATGCACACTAAAACTGTTGTATTGAAGCACCATAGGTGAGCTCATTTTATGGGCCTGTGTGCCGAATCATCTCTAAACAGTTAGTACGATGTGTTGATGTATATTTAGCGTTGCTTCAAGCTTTGCCATTACCTTTCATGTATTTTGTTAAGTGGCATTATCCCAGCATTAGTCACACTGTATGGAAGATAAGCGCACGTTCGGCTGTGTGTGTGTGTGTGTGTGTGTGTGTGTGTGTGTGTGTGTGTGTGTGTGTGTGTGTGTGTGTGTGTGTGTGTGTGTGTGTGTGGAATGTCAATGTGCTTTATTCCAGTAACAAGAGAGTGCCTTATTGCAGTTCCTGCAGTGTAGTCCAAGATGCCTTTGTGTTCATTGTAAACCTGTTCTCATTGCCTCGTCTGTTGCTTATTGTGTCCATAGGCAGTATACTGAGTGGACACAGTAACACCTTCTAATAGGTACTCTCTCTAATTCTGGGGTCTTCCATTAATTTCACTTGTCGCAATGTTCTGATCAAGTCGTTTCATTTCAATTGTAGCTGTGATTATATGTTGACTGAAGCTGCCGTGCCGAGGCCAGAAAAAGCAGATTGTGTCGACTTGTTTTGTTGTACTTTTGTCATATGAAAGTCTTTAACGATGTTCTGTCTTGTTAAATAAAAGTCAGTCTGTGAGATTTGTCGATTGCAGAGCAACCATCTTGTGTCATAATTTGCTGTTTCAAAGTGGCTTGGCTGTCCTTGCACGTTGCTAACAAACAAAACTAAAGTGAGGGCAGGACCATTTGATACACCACAATATGTTCTACAGCAGTCGTTTAAAGACGCGGTATTGCATCAGGTTAGATTTCCTAATGACTTCCATCCTTATGATGATGAGTCAACATATTTGATCCCATAGAACCTATGATTCTTTGTTTTGTTTTTTAATATATGTGACCGCCTCGGACTTTACCTTTAATTTCAGTTCCATCCATCCATCCATTTCATATGAACACTTTCTCCAGCACTCAGGGAGGCAGGGGGCGCTGGAGCCTCTCCCGGCAGTCTTGGGCTAAAGGGGGGGGGTTACACCCTGGATGAGTCAACGGTTTACCACAGGGCCTCATGAGTAAGACAAACAACCTTTCATGCTCAATTCAACAGTACAGACAATTTAGAGTTCTTAACCTGCCGCACGCGCATGTCTGCATGTCTTTGGAATGTGGGAGGAAGTAAGTACCTGGGCGGAACCCACACAAACACAGGGACAACATACAAACCCTCCACCTTCTCACCTTTTACTTCCTTTTTTTGTGCAATTCAAGATGCCATATAATAGATGTGTTTTTATGCACAAAGCGTTATTCTACAACATTGTTTTAAGGAGCTCATTGCGGTCAGAATGCAGGCCTATGTCTGCTGTGGAGAGTTTCTATAAGTACCAGCTGATTCCACAGGAGGGAAGCTGCCAACCACTTGCTGTGACTGTAGCTACCTGTTTCACCTGCCCCACATTACCGGTGAAATAGTAACACCATCATCTGTTACTGCTAATGACTCCCGGCAGCTGAGTGGCTCAGTGGAAGAGTGTCCAGCCAGACACCAAAGATGATAAAAAGCACTTAATGATTCTCGAGCACCACACCGCATTTTGTGTTGTAATTTTTACTACCAAGTGTTTGTTGTCTTTTTTCATCTTTGGTTGTATTGTTACATTACTATGTTGCTATAATCAACAGTCAATTTTACAAAAAAAAACATTTAAAAAATCTAATACTGGAGTGTCTATCTACAAAGGGATTGGTTCCTTAAAATAGGATTACTGAGCTCAATAATAATACAATAATACACATATTTTTCTGTTTCTTATGGTCGTTTCATATTTTTTTTTTTTTTACCAAAATCAAATATAAAAAGATTTAGATAAAAGAAGATAAATTTGCTACATGATCAAATGTAAGCCTCAACAACAAGTGTTAAAGAATCTCAGTGTTGTTGTGAAACAGATTTAATGAGATGCAACCCTCTCTTCAAATACAATACTCTGACACTAAGTAATGTTTTTATTTATAGTCAAACCAACATCAAAACAACTGTACACACCATTCACGACACAGGACCTGAGTCACGCTGGCTTCCCCCTCAAAGATTTAGTTACTAATTTGCTCCTTTACTCAGCAACACTTACATGACTCACTGGCATGTCACGGGAATATACCCACAGCCTGGGAGAAGATAAGCTGTTTGCGTGGATGCCTGTGTAAGGAGCGTGTCGAGACAGATACAGTTCACTTAGATGTCAAAAAGCACAGCGCTGTATCGCCGCAAGGTGAACAGAATCGCTGCTTGCATTAAAAACAAAGCAGGAAAAAAAAAACCGTTTGACTGTTATTGTATTGTAGTGTCTGTTCCCTTTCCTCTGAATTCTTCTCTGTCTCTGTGGTGTCTTCGTGTGAGGACATGATTACCTTGAGACTTAACTGATGGCCTGTGCGAATAGGGAGGCCCTACCCTGAGATAATTGCAAAGCTCACCCTAAATGACACGTAGTACACGGATCCATTCATTGGGACAGAGGAAACGGATTTGATGAGTTAGTGTAAACAGCACTTGTCTATATGTGAACTTTTGGACCTGTGAATTTGGAGTTGTTCACGTTGGCTTTGAGAACTGCCTCGGGACTAATGCTAGACTTCTTTGCGATAAACTTCCTATGCAATAATCGGCGTCAGTGATCCTCAATGGTCCTTCATCATCAACACATCATTGCTGCACAACAAACCACAACAATAGCAAAACCAGGTTTTGGTGCACGCTGAGCATCCATCTGACTTTTTTCATATTTGGAACAATTTCAACATAATGTGAAAGTTAATACTTAGATTAGTTTAAGTCTTGTCCTGACATCTTGACGGAATCTGGAATCTGTCAGAAATTTTTCAACGGTGTCTTTTCACTGTTACAGAATCCATACCTTTGTCTAAAAAAAGATGTCCCTATGGCGGAACATTACAGGTCAGCAGGGCATAAAACATTTCCAACTTGAAGATCACAGTGCTCACGGTCGTCCTGAGGAACCACAGCGGTGGTGATAGACTCAAGTGTCTGCTCCCAAGAGAGACCTTTTGGAGAAGCACACTCAAGGCCACCTCCCCTCCAGGCCCCAAGGAGGAGATAGACCCTCCAACCCCCTTCCTTATCTTTGCCCCCTCTCCTACTCTCGCCATTTCCCCCCTCTTCTTGTGTGATTCACTTTGGAACCACTAGATGGCAATGCAACTTTTATGGTTCCCATTGGTTGTCTCTACCGTTCACTTGTACTGTTGCTTTTCTCAAGGTTGGCCAACATTTTATAGCCTCATACAAAATATTGATATGATCATGTGCTTTTATACTGTATTGTAAAAGTGGTTTATGATATTTCCTTGTTTTTAGATATTTGCTCATGCATTGGGTCCATTAAAATGCCTGGTATTTCTCATGTGTATGTACAACTGTTTGTGGTCCTTCAAGACAGTGTCATGTGACCACCCCTCACCTTTTAAATAAGCACCTGTGTATTCCATGTTCACACCCCTGATGAAGATATAACAATCAAAACGCGTCAGGTCTCGCAGTTTGAACAAAGGGTTTTAATATTCACACTCCAGAGTGCCTCAGGACCTCCCTTCATGACTGCAGCACATCATTCAGTAAGTAGTAAGACAGTCAGTTTTCTCTTAACTTTTTTTTAACTTCTGGAATTTTTTTTCCCTTGAAGAGCATCTGAGTTTCCCTTTTCAAACATTTCCACGCTGAGCCCTGAAACGCTTACTCTTGTTCTTTTCTACGCTTTTACAGTGAATTTAATTTTGAGATGCTTCACAAGTAATTGCTTAAGTATTCATTATTTCATTTTATTTTAATTTTGTTGGGTGATGTAATGTGGTATAGAATCATGTTATAAATTTACAACGTTTGCCTTTTAAAGCTCGAGAAATCTGTGACAATTTTTTTTCCCCCCTGTTAAATTAAAACGAAAACAGTCACCCTGTGACCCACCACTGAAATCCCCTTTCCTCTTTAAATTCCAGGGACATGAATAACTTTGTGCTTCCTTTTTTTTGGAAATCAATATTTCATTTGTCCTGCGTCAGGAGAAAAAAAAAACCTGATAGTGATTATGTACTAAATCATTTTAACGGCTCACAATGCTTTCTGACACAATTTCAAGCGTGTGTTTTCTTTTCTTTCTTTTTTTTTTTTTTTTTTTTTTTTTTACACATTCCTGCTTTTTTGAATAGGAGGTGGTTCACTTGATGGAGTTTGTTGGGCATGGTCTGTTGACTTAATCTGATTTACCCTCTGATGCCAATGCTTGCTTCCACTCAACTGACTCATGCTGGAAAAACCAAAGTTGCTGAAGAAACTAAAGTTCTACCTCTATGTAAACCCCCCCCCCCCCCCCCCCCACCCCCCACACCACCACCACCACCACCACCACTTTCTATGAAGGTCTAGTCTATAATGCATTATGAGAACACTCATAAGACATTATAAAGCATTTATAAGGCTTTATAAAAGTTGTTATAAACTTTTATAATCATGTATGGCAACTTAAGGACAAGGTCCATAAAGTATTATAAGTGGTCTACATAATGCATTATAAACTTATACTGCCACACCAAAGTGTGTGAAAGAAGAATGTGAAGTCCTGGGTTACATTGCACATTACAACTTCAGCCAGTTATAAAGAGTCAAAGAACTACTCTGACATATAATAAATGCTTAGTTTCTGAAATGGAATAATGCCTTATAAACGTCAGTGATATGCTATAGGATAACTTTAAGAGCTCTAAGTAAAGTGACAACACCATATAAGGTTATTTGCAATGAAACTTTATTTTTTGGAAGTATAAGTTTATAATGCATTATGTAGACCACTTCTAATACTTTATGAACCTTGTTATAAGTTTCCATACATGATTATAAAAGTTTATACCAACTTTTATAAAGTCTTATAAATGCTTTATAATGTCTTATGAGTGTTCTCATAATGCATTATAGACTAGACCTTCATAGAAAGTGTTACCAACATTTCTTTTCTAACAGGATCATGACTTGATCTGCTTGTTCATGAAACTGAACAAGCAGTTATAAGGCCATAGTTGCTGTGCTTGACACAGATGACTTGTTTGGTGTGTCTCTGGGCTATGAGCCATCGTCTTCATCTCAACTTTCAAAATGACAATATCCTGTATTGTACCACTACTTAGATATTTGGACTTGTTGCATCAGGTCTATAGCTGATATAAATGAGTGGTCCCATTTTTAATTTCAGTATATTTTAATGACTCCTTTGCAGAAGCACTGCTGTCACTTCCAAACATCAACAGCTCATTGGGCCAGGTACTCAGAGCATCACCAAGCATAACTATATATTACTAATATGTCCTTAGTGTAGTGTAAAAGAATATCTGAAGCATTGCCTTTTCTACAAGGAAACACCCAGCAATTCCACTTCAAATCACAGAGGCATGTTTGTGATTTAACGTTTGCTTGATGACAAATAACGACGACTCCGTTTTGTGCACGGATAGACACTCTTCTGATTCTTGTTGGGACAGGAGCTTTACCACATAATTATCACTTGGTACTGCAGCTCAACGTACAGACTGTGTATCAGCAGCTGTACATGACACAGTGACAGTCTACTGACTGGCAAACATGGAGATGCTCTTCCTGAGTCTTCTGAGCCTCGTGACAATCGTCAAACCGGTGCCACTTCGACCCCAAGCCTCGCCAACGCAGCAGTCACATATGGACTTTTCTGAAGCGGACTGGGAGTTTGCACAGGTATTTACATGTTTGTTCCTATATGTAAGGGGCTTGAGAGCCTGCTAGATTTATAGTTCTATGTGCAGTGTGCTGATATTGATTTGAAGGGAGTTTTGTTGTGCACATTCTACCCAAGTTGGCTTTTGTTCCAGTGTGGCCTAATTCAGTTAAGTATACCTCTAAAACAATCTTGATTTAACTTATTTTGGTCGCACATTCACTCAGTTATTTATAACCTTTACCAGCTAATCCTGATCATAATTTGCTCCTCCAATCAACAACACTGCGTGAAATGCTTTAGGGAAATTTAGTTCAATTCAAATTGTTTATTGTGATATCCATGAAAATATGTTGTCTTTGATATTTTTTTCAATGAGGCATATACATGTAATTGTTGGTTTGAAAGATTTCCTTGACATTTTAAGATATACATTAAATGTATTACAACACAACCACTTTGCAACCATCTTTTTTGCAAAATGCTGGTAGAACTATATGATCGAAATGTATAAACTTTTCTTTGGCTATCCCTTTTAAGTCTGTTTAGTGCTATACTACAGTTTAATTTACACTGGCCATCCAGAAAAATGGCTATTAAATTTTTTTTTACAGCAATCCCACTAATCATGCCTGCACCTATAGCTTCAGAACATGGCGATGGTTGTCGAAGCCTACAATTACATGAGCGGAGCAACATTGTGCCATACATACTGTTATTATAGGCATAAAGAAACGCTTGGAATGTTTATGGCAAAACTCCAAAGCAAAGCATGTTTATCTATGCTGCACCTCTCAGTTGTGAGGTGATTTATGCCTCCATGGACTGAGCAGTCAGGCTGCATGATAATCTGTGAAACTTGGTGAAAAGGTCAGTCTCCATCCATTCCACTTTTGTTGATGAGATTGCACATACCTCTTTTCTTTCTGTTTCAGGAATACCTCCATAACTTTTACGGCCACAAATCGAAGCCAGTGAGAACAAAGCGGACTGCAGTCTCCGATGCAGGTCCTGACAGGACAACAGCACTTTGCGATAAAATCAGAGACATGCAGCGCTTCTTCGGTCTACCTCCGAGTGGGGAACTCACCCAGGAGACCATGGCAACCATGAGGAGACCACGCTGCAGTCTGTCAGATGCGGAGCCCTTTGGAGAGACAATTCGCTGGAAGAAAAGAAACCTCAGCTACAGGTTAGAAACCATACTGACCCACTGCCTCGCCATACAGCAGCTAGCTTTCAACCAACCAACACCACAACAAGGCTTTCGCTCAAAACCTTGTCCCTTAAAAGATTGTTCTATTCCTGTTTCAATCCTCCTGTTTTTGAACTCCCTCAGGGTCGTGGGCTACGACAACATCATCTCGGCTCCAAAGCTTCACAGAATCTTCAGGGAGGCGTGGAGGCTCTGGTCCAACGTTGCGGCGATTAAATTTCGCAGGCGAAATAGGAAAGAGGCTGACATCGTGATCTCCTTCTATAATGGCGGTAAGGTCTGAGGGGACTGAAGGGCAGCTTGAAGATCCATCCAAAACAATGCTCTCCTCTTCTTTGTAGATCATAGTGACGGATCTCCGTTTGATGGC
Source organism: Nelusetta ayraudi (assembly GCF_046127955.1). Classification (NCBI taxonomy): domain Eukaryota; kingdom Metazoa; phylum Chordata; class Actinopteri; order Tetraodontiformes; family Monacanthidae; genus Nelusetta; species Nelusetta ayraudi. Next base: position 1,284,408 of record NW_027466061.1, on the reverse strand, counting down.
AAAGGAGGGATCCTGGCCCACGCCTTTCTGCCCGGCTATGGGATCGGTGGAGACGTGCACTTTGATGCTGAGGAAGACTGGAGCTTCAACGCGACTGGTACCTGGTACCCTTACATTAGACGCCAACGAGAGAAAGTGGTCATCATTATGCTGACCTAAAGACACACTCCAACCTTGTGACTCTTGTGGCAACTCACTCTTAAACTGTTGTCATGTCAAAAAGTTCAAAAGGGCATTCTCAACACAGTTTGGTACAGTTTGAAACCATGGAGGAAGGATTTCTTTTGATGATTTGATATCCCAATGTTTAAAGTAGAGGTTTCCAATAAAGAAGCTTTTTCCAACAGTGGATCTGTGACAAAAAAGCACTGCAAAATACATACATTGAAAAATAAATATTTATTTTGGGGGGGGGGGGGTTGAGAAAGAATGAATGTAATGGATAAAAAGCACACCAGAGAGAGGTTTTTCCTGGGAGGAGTCAAACTCAGCTTGTCAAGGTAAAAGGTGAAAATCAGCAAAGACAAAAAAGTAAATATATGTTCCTCAGTTCGCAACCATCCCCAGGTTTGTTAATTTTATATTACTATATTTCAATTTAGAACAGCTTTGTGTTGCATTTTCAGCTTTGCAAATACAATGACAGTAGACATGATGTTGGCTGGTTTGACAGAGGAGTAGCCAGAGGATAAGGGTTAGATGTAGGCAGGTTTCACCGTTCTATAGAATTCTAAAAATATAGAATTAAAATGTTGCGAAGGAATTCTTATTAATGTTTTCCCTGTGTCTGCGTGGGTTCTCTCCAGGTTCTCCAACTTCCTCCCACAGTCCAAAAACATACCTATGAAGCAAATTGGGAACTCTAAATTGATTTTAGGTGTGTATGTGGATGGTTGTTTGTCTTTCTTTGTCTTTTTGTGTGGCCCTGCGATGAACTGGTGACTTATCCAGGATGTCACCATGCCTTCACCCCAAGAGAGCTGGGATAGGCTCCAGCAGACTCCCCGCAACCCTAAACTGGATGGATGGATGGATGGATGGATGGATGAATGAATTCTTATTGAAGAAAAAAATAAAGCAACCACAACTAATACATAGACTGTTTGAACATGCAAAGTGTTGATAACACTTTGTTGATAACAAAGTGCCTCAGGTTTTACGTTGGAGGATATAAAAATGATGTACTGTTTTCCAGGATTCAACCTTTTTGCTGTAACAGTCCATGAATTTGGTCATGCTCTTGGCCTGCACCACTCCTCTGACCCTGGAGCTGTCATGTATCCAGCTTACAACTTTGCCCCTGATTATAACCTTCAGCTTTCCTTCCGTGATGTCAAAGATGTCCAACACCTTTATGGTACGTTAAACTAATTTAAGAGGCTACCGTGTGAAAGGAGTTGTTTTAGTTTTCCCTGAAGCTGACTGCAAGAAACACATTCACAGTTACCACAGACAACATGAAGATAGATAGATAGATGACATAGCACTTAGTAACATAATAACTAGAACAATGTATGATGTGTTTTATAAGACTGTGTATATTACTATTTAATAATAGCAATATTGTATATACCACGAACAATACATACGCACAGTATTCGTAACACTAGTTAGTAACACTCACGCTATCATGATGAATTTAGTGTGCATGTCATCCATTGGCAGCAGCTGCAGCAGCAAAACCACAACATCCTCTTTGTTGTAATGTTTCTTCATGCATACTTGAGAAAACAGTTACCAGCATCACAACTTTGGTCTATGAACACATATTTTGACATCCCCCTACTATGTCCAGAAGAAAATAGTGCATTGGTTATTTCTTCAAATGAATACCTTACACAGTTAGACATTTTGCTTAGAAATATGTAAAACATTTAGTTGACATAGAGATGAAACATGCTGGCAGACAATGTTGGGAAAAAAACAGAATCAATTCATATGACACTTAGCGTGAGAAATAAATACTGTCCATTTATCGTAGAATGACATCATCATAAGTAATCAACATAATAAGTCATAACTTAACATCTGCGTCTGATTTTGTAATATTTGCTCCGATGAATCACTTTAAACAGTCATTTTTACTGGACTTCTTTTCTTTTTTCCTCTTTAAAGGATCACGTTGCATTATGGCATAACTGCTCATTTGTGTCCCTGGCAGGGGTCAGTCCCAATTTTGCCTCCCAATTCTCAAAAAACCCTCCTCCGAGAACGCCTGACAAATGTGATCCGGATTTGTCCTTTGACGCTGTGTCAGAATTACAGCAGGAGCTCCTGTTTTTCAAAGGGAGGTACGGTGGACACCATCAAGCTTGGCAGACCCGATGTCAGCTGGAACATCCTCTGAAAAAAACTGTGGCGATCATACTCTGTCGTTTCAGATTCATGTGGCGCAAGCACCCAAATTTCATTGAAACCGGCATCACCCTGATCAGAAGCCTGTGGCCCAATGGCGTCCCACTGCACTTGGACGCCGTCTATCAAAATGTGGAGAGAAATGTTGTTCTTTTTTTCAAAGGTAAAATAAATGAACCAAAAGTAACAAGTCCTGTATATGTTATTTATTTGAGAGTCATACCAAAGAAAAATGATTGCAAGAAATCCTTTACATCAGATTTACAGATATGTTTTTCTTTTCTTCTCCAGGTCAGCAGTATTGGATGCTGAGGCAGTTAGAAGTTCAAGAGGGTTTCCCAAGAAACATCTCCAACTTGGGCTTCCCTTCCAGGATCACGTCTGTAGATGCAGCGCTCCACTTCAGAAATGACCACACCACTGTGTTCTTCACTGGACATGAGTGTTGGAGGTATTTAAACAGAGATTAATTTTAAGGAGCTGTAGCAGAGGAGATGCATCAAACCCTCATTGGTGATAGGAACATGGCAAAGCAATAAGTTAAGCCATAATGAAGTAAATTCCAGAAACAAAACAATACAGAGCCAAAAGCGAAAGGCTATATCTTCTGATTGATGCAGACAATATATCATAGAATAACCAATATATCTCACTTTGACTTTGTATATAGGTCATATGGACATTGTCATTTGACACTGTCCAAAATAGTGAGGGTCACGTTCTGTCATAAAATATTTATCCTATAATGGTGAACACGCAGAGAGCAGCTTTATTGTGGAGAACATGGAGTTCTGTTGAGTCCCAGCTTCTTTCATGTGCTGCTTATGATGTGCATGCTTTGATTGTCTAGGAAGACAGATGTTCACCATTTCTTTTTTTTGTGAAGGTACGACGAGCAGCAGAACAGGATGGAGGGATCACCAGCGCTCATTGAGCAGCAGTGGCCAGGGATTCCCTCTCCGATAGATGCGGCGGTCTTGTATGAAGGTAGCGCAGCTCTCGGATTTTACTCTCCTGTTGACGGTGCACAATTTCATTTGTCACAACATGCCCCTTGTTCAATTGATGCGCACGCTGCACTTCTCTCCAAACAGGTTTTGTGCATCTGTTCAAGGGAAGCGTTCGCTACCAGTTTGACCTCAGCGCCAGGCAAGTCGTCTCGACTGGCCCCGCTAATGATCTTCTGGAGTGCAAGAGGCATCCCGGCAGTGAAATAAGTTCAGAGAGGATAACAGAGTGACACATCTGATGAAGCTTTTGCAAGGCTCAAGTGGCATGTGTTGAGCAATCGACTCAATGTACATGGGAACTAACAAATAAGCCGGGAACTGGGTAAATGTCAACATCAGTGTTTAGCAAGATGTCATAATGATACAATTCACACGGTGCAACTACATTCTTTTTTACATGTGTCTGTGAAGTGGCAGAATAAGTATGAGTGTGTCTCAAGGATTTTTTTGATATATTTTTATATGTACATAAATGTAGTATTACGTAGATATATATTTTTTTGCATCGTTCCACTGTTGGGTCTGGTGACAACAGTCTTTTTTTTTTTTTTTTTTCCAAGTCCTATATTAAAAGTGGTTGTTGCATTTAGAACCATTTTGTGTATGAGTGTCTGTATTCACTTGTGTTGATCAATATTTCACCAGACATTTCACCATTTTCACCAGATATTACTGTGGTATTACGATGTCCGTCCACAATTATGCAAACACAGACCAAAATGTAGCTTTCCACTTCACATTTCTTGGTGTGGTGACAGGATGAAACCTGCTTTCTGGATGGAAAAGAACTAGACTTGAGTCATATTAGGAGAAAACCAGCCATTCATTCTGGTTGTGTGTGTGTGTCATTAATTTATGACCCTTACATGGCTCTACATGTCAGTGTGGCAAGGCACAGAGGGCCCGGGCAGGCTTCGAATCCCAGACCCCCAGGTAATAGCCACGCGCGCTTAACCATTCGGCCAAAGGGATATCCCCTTGGCCAAGTAGCCAGGGCGCATGATCAATTGAAGGCATAGTGACAGGACCGCCACTGTCACATCAGCAAACGCACAGTATGGACAGGAAATGAAATCAGCACAATAGTGCATGAAAGACCAACCATATAATAGCAATGTAGACACGGTGTATCCACATCCTCTGTGCCAACTGCCTACGTGGGGCTCTTCCAAGGGCACCCAGAGGTGTTCCTAAACCAGCCAAGAGACACTTGAGTCTATGCAGTGTGTCCTGGGTGTGCACCCAGGCCTCCTCGGTACTGAGCTTCTCACTCTACCTCTATGGGGGGAGCCCGGCTACTCTGCCGAGGAAACTCATTGCAGCTGCTTTTATAAGTGACCCCAATTATTTCACTCATGAGGCAGAGTCCATGACCATGGGTGAAGGTCGGAACGTAGGTTGACCGGTCAACTGAAATCTTCGCCTGTCGCCTCAGCTCTCGCTTCACTATGACAGACCCAGACCCAATTTGCCTGTCAGTCTCCCGCACTGTTCTAAATGAGAAAACATTATATGTAACGACAACACAAATAATTAAAGAAACAATGTAATTTCAACCAAAAAACTAAATACATAAGAAGTTGGAATTTAGGGATTAAAAATTCATCTATTCAACCTGATAACTGACTACATTCTGTTATATTGCACATATGTTGTGTGTGAGAGTGTGAGAGCCTTTAATGGTGAACTGTAAAGACACTTTAACAGAAAAACAACCAACTAATAATCCCGGTCCCTTTTAAAAAAAAACAATTATTTCATGCCCTTTTTAAAAATCAGGATTAGCAAAGCAGTTTTGTAATTTATGTGAGAGTTTAAACCGCAGTGTAAGCCTGGAGTCATGAAAAGCTTTTTTTAATTTATTGAATCTACTTCAGGAAACAAATAAGTTGTAATGAGTGGGTTGGGAAACTCCTTCTAGGTTAAGTCACAATGACAGGTTGCACAGTGCAGGTTCCAGCACGCCTGGATTTCTCATACAGCTGTGAGTCAGAAGGAAATGTACATGTGGAGTGAGAAAAACAAGATATTTGCCATTTTGTAGCTTTATATGGTATTAAATCAATTATAATTTGATATTTTTGCATGTTTAGGTGTCACAACTGTCAAAAGTTTTTTTTCTTCCTCTGCCTCCAAAAAAAAAAAAAAAATGCTTGTTTTCTGTTTTTCTACATTATACCCCCACAACCACCAAGATAAATAATGAATAAATACATATAATTATTTTGGATTACACAAAAATAAAGGCTGGTACCAATTCTAATAGCATAATGTCTTTAATTATTATTTTTTTTATGTTGTTATGGGAATCCCAAAGTCCGATGAGTAATACTAACTTCCTCTAATTTCCAAATAAGGAAGAGCAAGTCATTGAGCGGAGGTGTAACACACCCTGTCCACGGCCTATAAAACTGCAGCTCCAACACAGGACAGCAGAAGTTGGTTTCAAACCAAACATGAAGACTTTCACGGCATGCATTCTATTGACCTTGGCAGCTGCAGTCCACTGCATGCCAGTGGCAGACATCACAGAGGTAGATGAAGCCCTTGCAGAGGTATGGACACTTACTTTCTTTGTTTTGTTATGCTTGTATACAAAAAAAACAAAAAAAAACTCTCTCTCTATATATATATATAAATACATATATATGTATATATATATATATATATATATATATATATATATATATATATATATATATATATATATATATATATATGTGTATATATATATATATATATATATATATGTATATATATATATATATATATGTATATATATATATATATATATATATATATATATGTGTCATAATTTATTTCATGTACAAAAGTAAGGTTGATGCATATTTTCATGTCAAACACTTTTTTGTTGCAGAGCTATCTGAGAAGGTTTTTCAACCTGACAGAAGAAAGCGGCCCGTCGGTCAGACGCCGGATCAGCTCATTTAGCCTGAAGCTCGGAGAGATGCAGAGGTTCTTTGGTCTCCAGGTCACCGGGACGTTGGATGAAGACACCGTGGGTTTGATGAAGAAGCCCCGTTGTGGCGTTCCAGACGGCAAATTTGGCCAGTACTCCACGTTTGGAAGTAAATGGCAGAAGAACAACCTGACTTTCAGGTAAACGATCGAAACAAGGGGCCGCTGAGGAGTCTTTTTGATTTCTTGCTTGCAATCCATTGTTTAACGGGTTTTCCCACCCCACATTTTCCAGGATCGTGAATTACACGCCCGACATGCCAGAGTCACAGGTAGAGGATTCCATTGAAAAAGCTCTGCAGGTTTGGGCCAAAGTCACCCCTCTGAGATTCACTAGAATCTACACTGGCACTGCTGACATCATGATCTCCTTTGGTGCCCGATGTGAGTACTAGACATTGTTTCTGAGGTGTTTCTTATGTCAACAGTTTTCACGCCTTTTAGCCAATGTATTGTCTGGAAATTTTTTGCTCGTTTTCATATAAACAAATATTTTTTCCCTTCCTTCAAATCCAGCACATGGTGATTTTTATCCATTTGATGGCCCCGGTAACACTCTGGCTCATGCCTTCGCCCCTTCTCCTGGCATCGGCGGAGACGCTCATTTTGATGAAGATGAAACCTTCACTTTCAGGGCAAATTCCGGTAAGTTACTTAGTTATTTTGAAGAGGTGTTTCATGCCATCAGTTATAATGAAAGTTTTGGTGCGATGAATTGTTTGGTTTTTTGTTGCTCTAGGGTATGTTCTCTTCATGGTGGCTGCCCATGAGTTTGGCCACTCCCTGGGTTTGTCCCACTCTCAGGACCCTGGAGCTCTCATGTACCCGGTGTACTCGTACAGAAACCCTGACACCTTCGTTCTGCCCAGAGATGACGTCAACGGCATCCAGTCTCTGTATGGTGAGTGCCGACTGACTGGATCATTGTATTTGCGAAAGCAATGACAAAGTCCTTGTTAGTGACTCCGAACTATGAAAGGTAATGTGGTCATATTTAAACCTCTAGGTCAAAACCCTGACAAGAATCCTGAGCCCCAGCCTGAGCCGCCAACCACTCCTGATGCATGTGACTTAAACATGGTTCTTGATGCTGTTGCCAGCCTGCGAGGAGAAATGCTCTTCTTCAAGGACAGGTTAGTGTTCAAACTTTAGTACCAATAAGAGTTTTCGGTCTACATAGAGTGTTGAACGGCTTCCTTTTGGTTTGTGCTTTCAGCTTCTTTTGGCGCAGTCACCAGCAGAGCTACTCACCTCAGCAGAGTCTCATTACAAACTTCTGGCCTGATGCACCCACCAACATTGATGCAGCATTTGAAAACAGGGAATCAGACAGTGTCTTGCTCTTCAAAGGTACCGCACTTGCTTTTTCTATGAACCTTTATCTGATGCAATTTGGAGAAAATAAAATCATTTAAATAACCTTTTTCTTTTCTTTTAGGACGTAAAGTCTGGGCTTTCCGTGGTTATGACATCGCTGAAGGCTACCCAAAGTCAATTTCAGCTTTTGGTCTCCCTAAGAAAATGAAGAAAATCAATGCAGCCATTTTTGATGAACAAAATGACAAGATACTGTTCTTTGTAGATGACTACTACTACAGGTGTGTGTTTTTATTCAACATGATTGAAAACAAATTTGAATAGCTGATAAAGATTTAATTTAAAAAAGGTTTAGCATAATAGAGACTAAGTTTATTTTTTTCTTGTTCAGCTATGATGCACTCAAGAAGACTATGGACAAGGGATTCCCAAAGCGGGTGGATGAGACCTTTTCTGGGATGACTGGAAAGGTGACTGCAGGTTTTGTGCTTAGAGGTAAGTGCAAGTTTATCCAAAGCTTCAAAGGGTTTCAAAGACATCTTGCATGATATAGAGAATTAACATGAGTCCTGTGTTCTACAGGTTATGCTTACCTCTACAGTGGACCCAACATGTTTGAGTTCAGCATGGCCTCCAAGAGACTGTACCGTGTGCTTAAGAATGACTACTTCTTGAGATGCACCAACTATTAGACTTCTAGATTTCTTCATGTGGCCACTGGGACACAATCAAGTTCACCACAGTCAAGGTGTTGTTGAAATGTGATTATGCTTCAGGATAGATAACAATGTTGCCATGCACTTAAAGCTGTAGCATGTTTGTATGCACTTGCTAAGCGCAGCACTTTACATTTTCCTATGTGTGTTTATTTGATTAATGCTTCTGTCTAATTGTTGTCTTTACTGAAGTGAACTGTTATTTAAATTTTGAAGTTATAGAATTATCTTAATATAATATATACATTATATTGCACAGCAATGGGCATGATGGTACTGTATGAATGTACACATTTCTGAAAACTGGATTTTAAATGGCATATGAAATAAAATTTGTCAAAACTTATTTTTAAATTGTCTCTCCTTTCACTTTATATCGGAAAAATATTTGCTAGAGGGGTTTTATATTCTAATACATGTTTACATACATACAACAGTTTCAGATTTACTCTTAACTCCACCCGGAAAAAAACAGGTTGCACTTTGGGTTGGTAATCGTTGTTATTGTTGAGATTACACATTCATTTGAGTTCTTGGGATAAATAGCCATTTTCATTCATGTTTTTTTTTTTTTTTTAAGACTGAAAGGACTACCATCAATATATCCATCCACCCATCTTTCCAAGTTACTCCTGCTAGGTTCCGGTGGTTTGCTGGAGCCTATACCAGCTTTCATTGGGCGATGGCAGGGTTCACCCTGGAATTAAATTTAGACCCTGGTTCACACTGTTGGGACACACTCTTGTCCTGAAAAAGGCATTGGTTCCAGAGCATAATTCTGTGGTGGACACTAATGGCAAAGCCGTCGGGGAGGGATGGCATGTTTAACACCAATGAGGCTGAACAGTTCAATATGGTCAGGGACTACGTTTCGAAGGAGCAATTAAAAAAAAGCCAACAAATAGAAATACAATGAAAAGGCACACAGTCTAGTTGGGAAATTGTACTGCCAGCTTATTCAAATAAAGCTATTTACAATTCATATAAAGCTATTTACAACACACATATTGGTAAAATAGCAAAGTTAACCCCAGCCTTAATAACTAACACACATAAATATTTAAAGAAGGTTTTTAAGAAGGTTTCAAATCAAGTTTCACAATATAAAAAGTTGTCCTTAAGTTTTCTGTTTATATTCATTTAAAATCTCTATCAGATGATACCTAGACAAATTTGTTGAACAGATCCAGTCTTGCTCCAGCTCATTTGAGAGGGTCCCTTACATAGTCCTTCCCAGCTTGATAACTTTGTTGATAAAGACTCTGTTGCACCTTCAAAAAGGAACATGGCCAAGCACAGTAATATGGCCCAATGGTATAAACTGCAAACAAGTAGACTGAAGCAGATATGCCACTCAACCAAAAATTAGGAGTCTTTAGTGCTGTGGCAGAATATCTTGAAAACACACAAGAAGTCGCTTCACAATGCTAGAGCAGCTTACTATTGAGCTTAAATAGATGAATATGTCACATGTAAAGAACAAAGGAGAAACTGTAAGGCGAGTAGTGGCGGACACTATGCATACTTAAAGGGCACCTATGATGCTTTTCCACTTTTCTGAGCTTTAAAAACTGTTACAATGTTGAACCCTATCGTCAAACGATCTCGATATCGTCAAATAATGACGTTCATGCGTTTGGACGTGAGCCCTGCAAATTGTTGGGCATGGTTCTGAACGCTCTGTTCACGGAGACTTTTTCAACACTGGGCACGAAATTACGTAATTGTGTGCCGGAGCTCCTTTCATGGCCAAGCTCCGGCACACTCTCGGACTGGTTCCGCCCTCCCCCGCTCTGCCCCGGAAGTGATGTCGCAATGCGCTGCTCTAAGAAAATGTTTTTTTTGGTGTCAGGGAAATTAAAAAATATAAAATAAAAAATACCGAGCGACTACCGAAGCACCAAGGACCACAACCGTCGGAGTGGAACGAACAGAGAAAATGTTGGAGGTTTGTTCAGCCTAATGCGGATGCGATGGAACACCGGACTGCAGCCAGACCCCTCTCGTCCGGTCGGCAACGGGAGTGAGACGGGCTCGACTCGGCCGGTGAACGACGAGAGAATAGTCAGCCACGGCAATATTTGAAAACATGTATGATGACTGTGAGTGTATTGTGACCTCAAGCAACATTAGTTTTAAGACTACTTGCAACGTACAACCGCTGAATGGTGTTGATGAACTGTTAGCCACCACCGCTAACTCCGTGCTCTGCTTTTTATGTGTGTTGTGTTCGCTGGCAGCAAAACTGAAGAGGCAGCGATTTTGACTGGCAAGTTTCACTCCTTATAGCGATGTTCACGCTGCCAGCATGTCACATGGGTTGTATAGAGCTCTTCCTGCTTTGTGCTTGGTGTGGACGTAAGTTGTGCAGATATTCTTGTCTAATAATAAACGACTCTATGACTGAAGTGATCGTTTCAGCTACATATTTTCTCTGCTAGGACAGTGTTTTGATACAAGTCAACAGTATGAAACCAAATCATTCTAAGCCCTATTAAAATGTCTCGCAAAAATACAAAAAAAAACATGGTCAGTACACAAAGTACAATATATTTCCGGGGACACGGAAGGCACAAAAAACGTCCAGGGACCTTCGGTCCGCCTTGCGGCCGTAACTCAGTACGAAGCTGGATTAGCCGCTAAACAGCTGCTAAAGGGTGAAGCCTTCACGACGGTAAGTGTTTAAATTGTGCCTGTTTTGTAAAGTTTGCCGTTTACTCTTCACTCCCGCACCGGCAAACTGAGGAAGTGAGGCTCAGCAGCGACGAAGAGTGTGACCCCGGGCGGGGGCGTGTACCGGCAAGGCTGGGGTGGAGTGAAGTGAAACAGAGCGTTTTCGTGGGACGCAGTAAATACGAGGAAACAAGTCGCGAGATACGCAAATCCAAAAAGCTTTCAGCGCGGAAAATCGTGCGTTGCTGCTCTGGAGGGGCCAGATATCAAATACAAAAGCCCGAAAATTTGTATAATAGGTCCCCTTTAAAAGGTCAATCACGTTAAGGTCCGGCCAATAATGGAATCTTTAGCTCGAGAATTACCTGTCTCAAACCCAGTGAAAAAACAACCACCCCAAAAGAAACGATCATTGAAGAGTATTAAGAGATCATATGCACTTTTTTCACTTTATTGCAGTTCAAGATGGTCATGAAGATAGCCGATGTTTCTGGTTGGAACTAGTAGAGGCCATAAGCTTATGGTGATGTGGCTGAATCGCCGAAAAAGGGCACTTGGCTTCAGTGCAGCAACAGTCGCAATTACAATATTTCAGACCATAAATGGGCGAGGGTGGGGGAGATTGATATGCTGTTGATTCTCCTATAGGATGAAAGTAAGCAGATTCATGACTGTTGGGTGTGTGTTGGAAGAGATAAATTCCACAATTCCTTCTCCTCCTTCAACATGTTCTTTCATTCATGTCAGACGGATTCCAGGTGAGGTTGGCAACAGGAAGGATGAAGGTGTGTACAATACCAAGCACAGTGGTGAAATTGGTGCGGTTGGAACCTAGTGTTCAAACTTATTAATCAGTAATTACCATCACACCCCTCACATACGCACTGGGTGTGTGCTGATTGTATTCCCACTACCGGTACTAATAATTCACTTATTATGTGCAATTAAAACATTGTGAAACATGCATGAACTCCTCTAATATGTTAGTTCTTGCTCTTGATCAAAGTAGACATAGACATAGACATAGACAGACTTTATTGACAGTAGCCGCCTCCCTTCTATCTGTCTTGACATAGGATTTGTCTTGGCTGGTTCACAATGACAAATGGTAAGTAGTAGTAGCAAGTGTTTGCAGTTTCCAGCAATAGTTTCAACCATCTTTCTCATACATTTATTGTGTTGTATTGTATTGTAGGTTTTTTTTGCATGTGTGGCATCCTGAGTTTCATTCAGTGCCTAGATGGATCTGCGGGGAGTGCAAGACAAAGTTGTGACTTGGTAGCCAGGATTAACATGTCCAAGCTAATGTGTTGCCAATGCCAAGTTCTGCATGCCTGCCGTGAATTGCATGCATTGCCCGCTTCGATCTTTATCAAACATAACTAATCTCTGTGCTTTCTCCTTCATGGCCACACAAATGGAGGTACAGGAAAAAGGTCTTATAAATCGGATTAAATCGATTGACTATTCCCGGGGAGCACAGAGCTTGTGCCCTTCATGGGACTGTTTACCTGGGAAACAAACACTGACATCATCTCGCACACTATATAAGACAACTGATACATAGAGACAAACACGCACTCCTCCATTGGCACTGAACGTTAGTCAGGAACACAGGGCCAACTAAATCTTCGAGGCATGGACAGACCATTACAATCAGAAATATAAAGACTATAAAAAATAAATTACAACTACATTACAAGTATCTCTGCAGTGGCTCCTGCAATTCAAACACCCTGGTCAGTGACCATCCCTTGGACAGCCATCTGACCTCTGCGTGCAAGAGGAGGCATTTGTGCTCCGTGTCTATTTCCTCGCAGCGCTACTCAAATTAATAGCTTTAGTTCAGAACCTGTGCTTTTCCAGCCACGTCAGGTACACCATTTAAAAATTATTCATTGAAACTTTAATTGAATTCAACTCCTCATTCTTTTAACTGATACCTACAGAATTTCTTCAACCTTGTAGTTTGTTTGTGAGTAGGGTTGTACTACATGGTGAGTAAACTGTAGAATTCCAAAATACTTCATTGGTCATGACATGATACAGCTTGTCTGTGCGTGCGCAAGTTGCTAGTCAGTGTCTTATTTGGTGCAACAGTGGCCTAAGGGTTTCAGGAGACATTGTCCATGAGGCCAGATGCATATAGGCTGCTTACCTAAAAATGTAAAGAGACAGCGGAAGAAGTACAAAAGCCCAACTGTGCTTAGAAGACAAAACTTTGGATAGGTTGATGATTGTCTGATGATCATTCTTGTATATAGGACTGAGCATTTTTGCTCCTTTCCTGTCAAACCACCTATTCCCATTGTTGATTTAAACCATATATTACAGTTTGCAATGGCGAATCAACAGAAATCAATAATGTGTATAAAGTATGTAAACAATGTTGAACATGAAACATTTTGTGGAACCTGAAATCGTATGCGAGATAAACTTGTTTGGACAAAGAGCCCCTTGTTTTTCTTCTCATTAAAGGCTGTTTGAATATAGAAGGTGAATTAGTTAATGGTAGCACTTGGCTCAAATATTTTAATTAAAATGTACTATTCATTTGAAATAATTGAGACCAAATGGACAATGTTGAGTCTGAAGGTAGATGTTATCTATTCTGTCGTTATAATTAGTTTTTTTTCTGTTGGCCTTCTCTGAACCAACGTCATGATAATTTTGGATTTTTTTCTGTTGGCGTTGCTGAATCAACGTCAGTCCTCACCTGTCGTCCATATATGGACTGTTGTTTGTATCTGACCCAGGTAGCTGTACCGGCCCGCCCCTCGGCACATCCGCTGCGCTGTGTATATAAACTTTCACTTCAACACAGAGACACAACTCGTCCCAAACAAGAAAGCATGAAGTCTGGTTTACTGAGCGTCATACTGAGCTTGGCAGTTACAGCCTACTGTGTGCCATTAGTCCCAACAGTGGCAGAGGTAACTGTGCAGGATGAATATTTTGCAGAGGTGCGTACTGTTTCCTTTATCTTCGCATGCATATTGCCTCAACATTTTTGAAATGCATAATCCTCAAGCAAAGGTTTTCTTCGACATGTTTTGAAAATGATGTCCTCACGCTAATGGACCAAATTTCTAGAAATTTAGCTCCACTGATTTGTCTTTTCATAGAGCTACTTGAAGAGTTTCTTCAACCTAACAGTGGAGAGGGGCAGAGGAACCAGGCGTGGAAGCAGCCTGTTGAGTAAGAAGCTGAGTGAGATGCAGAGATTCTTTGGTCTCCGGATCACTGGGACTCTAGATGACGACACCGTAAAGATGATGAAGAAGCCACGCTGTGGCGTTCCAGATGGGAAAGTTACTCGTTTCTCCACTTTTGGGAGTCACCTTAAGTGGGAAAAGAACAGCCTCAACTACAGGTAAATGATCTAAAGAGTCACAACATGTTAAACAACAAATGTCTCTAAATAATGTTCTTAAATATGTATATGTGTATAATTATCTATACTAAAGGATTGTGAACTACACACCCGACATGCCACAATCTGAGGTAGAGGATTCCATTGAGAAAGCTCTGCAAGTTTGGGCCAAATTCACTCCTCTGAGATTCACTAGAATCTACAGTGGCACTGCAGACATCATGATCTCCTTTGGACGTCAATGTAAGTTCCTTATCACTGAACGCATTACTGATGACTACTGATGACTCATAACTGATCATCACTCACCATACATTCCCATTCTCTCTTGAGCCAATGTCTGTACATGTATAATAAATGCAAAATGAGCATGCTTCTTAAACGAGCAACTTCTTAAAAGCATCATGCCTTAAAGCTTTATTAGATCATAATTTGAAGGGAATACATTACGATTTTGTATATTAAACATTGCTTGATTAATACAGATCTTATGTTAACAGAACAAAGACATGTGCTTCTGCTACCCATGTTATAGTCTTTGTAAAACATAAAAACAAACAGTAAGAAAAGGTAAAAACAAAAAAAAAAAAAAGGAATTGAAAAGTGACAAGCTGAAAAGACATAAAGTTAAGGTAAGCAAATAAAACTGAATCACATCTATAGAAAAAAATCATTAATGCTTGCAGTTATTCTGTAAAAAAACAAAACAAAACATACAGTATCTTACTGCACTAACCAAAGCATTATTGATTAGACTCCAATCAGAAAATAGATTTCTTTAGGTATTTATTTTTTTGGTTCTGTTGACCTCAGAGTTTTGAATCCAGTGCAGGACTTTACATCTCCTGCATGTCTCCCAGTCCAGGAGGTTCACTGATCCTGATCATTGGGTGATTGCAGCAAACCATTTTCCTTAATAGAAAGCAATAATCTGCTGGTTCCCCTTGTCCTTGCCAAGAACATTGCTCCAGATCTTCATTATCTCTTCACTGCCACAAGAAGTACATCTTGTTCCCGTCATCAAATCTGACCAGACAGATTTTGTTTGACTAAAGAAAATACCACAGAGAGCTTGCTGTCACCACTGCTATCGTACATAGCAATATGGTACATTTTTGACTGACGTTCATCCTTTAATGATTGACTTGAAAATACAGTTGTAGTGCAGTTGTCCGTCATCATAACTCAGACAATCCTTCTATTAGTGACCTGTTCTAGCTTGCTCCAGTCTGCAAGACAATCTGCAAGACAAGTTTGTAACCTTTGTTAATGCAGCTGTCAGGGGATCTATGCACAGGACATTACTTTGTTCAAATTTACAGTGTTCATGTAATGGTTCATCCATTCACTCCCACCAGCACATGGCGATTATTACCCATTTGATGGCCCTGGTAACACTCTGGCCCATGCTTTCGCCCCATCTTCTGGCATCGGAGGAGACGCCCATTTTGATGAAGATGAAACCTTCACTTTCCGCTCAAATTCTGGTATTTTACCTCATTCTCAGATTGAATGCCTTTGTTTTGGTATGATGACCAGGTGGAAAGGCTCTGCGAGCCTCTGATTGTCTTTATTGTTTGTTTGTTTTTGCTGTAGGATATGTGCTCTTCATGGTGGCTGCCCATGAGTTTGGCCACTCCCTGGGTTTGTCCCACTCTGATGACCCTGGTGCTCTCATGTACCCAGTGTACACATACAGAAACCCTGACACCTTCGTTTTGCCCAGAGATGACGTCAATGGTATCCAGTCTCTGTATGGTGAGTTCACAGTGACCGGATTGTTCTTGCACTCAGACACAATTTTTGTTACTGCTTTCCTACTAGTTTTGGCTTACTGCATCAAAACATGTTCTTCTAATCACCAGGTCCAAACCCTGATAAAGACCCCTTTGTAGTTGGGCCTGAGCCACCAACTACTCCTGATGCCTGCGATTCAACCATGGTTTTGGATGCGGTCACCACCCTAAGAGGAGAAATGATCTTTTTCAAGGACAGGTATTAAACATTCATGCACTAGTACGCACACAGACTTTGCAGTGTTTCATCGCATGCCGGCAATAATAATGTGTGGAGCCTGCTTATGCACAGTCTGTTTGTCCTCGTGTTCTCAGCTTCTTCTGGCGCAGCTACCCTCAGAGTTACTCACCTCAGCAGAGTCTCATAACAAACTTCTGGCCCACTGCCCCCACAAACATCAATGCTGCTTATGAAAACCCGCGGTCAGACAGAATCTTCTTATTCAAAGGTAGGCGCCCTCCATGTCTTAGTAATGACTTAACATTCCCCCTGTTTGATTAATTGATATCAGCAACAAACATTTTCATTTCATTGCTTGTCGTTTCTGTAGGTCGTAGAGTGTGGGCCTACAATGGTTATAGTCCAGTCCAGGGCTATCCCAAAAAACTCTCCAGTTTTGGTCTACCAAGAGGGGTAAAGAAAGTTGACGCAGCTCTCCATGATGTGAACTCTGGTAAAACTCTCTTCTTTGTGGGCAGATATTATTTCAGGTGAGTTAAATCACATTTTCTGTTTTTTGTTTTGTTTTTGTAATTCGAAGTTTCATATCTTTGGTCCTAACATAGATCCTGACTGATGCATTTTCTTTTGCATTCAGCTATGATGAAACTAGGAACACCATGGACCGGGGGTTCCCCAAGCAGGTGGATGAGACTTTTCCTGGTCTCAGCAAGGTGACTGCGGCTTTCCAGTACAGAAGTGAGTGCAACCAAGAAAATGTAATCTGCAAAAATATACATATGTATGCATAGGAAAGATCTGCCAACAAAAAACAGTAAATATACTTTTACGTTCATATCTGTATTTTCTAAAGATGCTACTTTCTCAAGTCATAGTGTTTTTGTTCAGAATTTAGAGCTGTTCAAAAACAGTTTCACCAGTGCAGATGCAAATCGAAACGTTTTAACAGTAACAGAGTAAAAGTGTAACTACCTGCTTGTGTTTAATGTGTGGTTTTTGGAAAATATTAAGAATCAGAAATTTTTAATTGGAATGATGGGGAAAATATGGGAATTATGGGAATTTATGACAATTAACTGGAAATGTTTGGTCATTTAAACAAACGATAAACTACTATATTCAAAAAATGTTTGCTTTACCTCAAACCTACCTTCTCCACCTAAAATGTGGTGCTACCCGCTAAAGTTAGGTTAAGTAGCACAATGATAAGCTAGCCTTAGTCTAAATAGTCCAGACGGTGCCATTGATCTTGTTTGACACCTAATTTACCAGCTTACTATCTTTCTGTATAAATACATTTACAAATACAAGCTGACCAGTGATGGCATGATAATGTTATTTCATATGACAGGATATGAGCAGGAGAAAATATCAGACCTCGATATAAAATAAATGTATTCTATGCCCTTTGAACATGTCATTGAATTGATAACTTTCACTGTTTGCTGTCACAAGCTTCACTTTTTGAAACCAGATGACAAAAGCAGTGTCACTTTTCATTTATGCTGAGAATTTGTAAAATTATTTTGCTCAAACAGACAATGACACTAATCCCATGTCTGCAGGTTTTACCTACATCTACAGTGGACCCTACATGTATGAGTACAACCTGAGGACCAGCCGATTGTTCCGTGTGCTGAGAAACAGCTACTTCTTGCTCTGCACCAACTATTAGCACCAACTTCAAGCAATGATATCTTGGAAGCCATTGTCTATTGATGCTGCATACTAACAGTGAAATATGTGCATAATTACATACATAAGCCAGTGCTTAGTCATCTGTGTTGAAACATATTTATTGTCAAATATATAAAAAGCTACATTTAAAAAAATGTATACGATGGATTCTGCCGAATGAGTTCCATTTCTAGTTGTACAAAATAAAATGGATATTAAATGTTAAAGGCTTAAGAAATGTCAACAAAAAACCTTAGGTACGCGATTAAAAATATGTCATCTGCTTAAAACTCTATTACCTAAAAGCTAAAAAAAAAAAAAAAAAAAAATTCTTACTCTTGTAAAGAGTCACAGGACTATTTGCAAAAAATTAGCAAACACACAAAATATAGCCACATAACATCTACGATAACAGCATGTGGTCACAGAACACAATGCTGTGATTAAGCAAAAAATAGAATTTCTAAAATAAACATAACATCTAAAGAAAATGAATAATCAAGTAACAGGACTGACGAAATGAATGATCTATTCACTCACCCATTCAAAGAGCTGAAACAGCACATCACAAATATGTGCAAGTGTAAATGACAGAATTTACTTTTTGTCTTCCCATATCCTCAAGACTCAAATAAAGCAACTTCTTTTTTGAAAATGTGACTTAAGGAATGTTTCATTTTCTCCAGTAGGAGTAAGGTCTTGGGGTAACAGCTAAATTGTAATGGACTCTTTCAACAAAATATATGTCACACGATAATGCCAAAAAAAAAAAAAAAAAAAAAAGGTTTCTGAAGGATTTTAATGATTATAATTCACAGTTAAATGTAAAATTAGAGGCTGGGGACATTCTGTTTTTCTTTTCTTTTATATATCATGGTATGGCATTGGCTAGTGCTGTCGCCTCACAGCAAGAAGATGATGGGTTATATTCAGATTTCTGTGTGGAGTTTGCATGTTCTCCCTGTGTCTTCCCGGGTTCTCCTCAGGTTCTCCGGCTTCCTCCCACACTCCAAAAACATGCATGTGAGGAGAATTGGTAACTAAATTGACTGTAGGAGTGTGAGTGTGAATGGTTGTTTGTCTCTATGTGGCCCTGCAATGAACTGGTGACTTGTCCAGGGTGTCACCCTGCCTTGACACCTGGGATAGGTTCCAACAGACCACCTCTCTTCTCATATATATCCATTGCATGCGTATCTGAAGAGCAAGAACAATCATTTCTTGTGCTTCTAGATAATTATAGTATCTTAAAATATTAAAATCTCTCGATGACATGGCTTCACCTCCCTTGAACGGCAGCCCCTCTGTTACTGAAGCTGTGGGGGGGACGAGATAGCCGAAGAGTTCCAGGGAGAACTACGAGTGCTGAAGTCAAAAGAGAACAATATATGTGTTATGTATTATATATCAATAATATGAAAGATCCAAAGCTTGCACAGAACAATATTGTACGGATGTGGAATAATTACAATAAAAACACCACTTTGTCACATGTGTATTTCTATTTGTAAATCAATCCACTGGAAAGATTACTGGAGACACTATTAACATTAGAAATCAATATGAATGCTTACACAAGTCATCACAAGTGACCCCTCCAAAACAACTCAAAAAACATCAGGCCATCAATTATCTACTTGTTTATGAGGCCAATGTGATGATAGCCAATGGTTAATTTTTGTATCAAGTTCATGCAGGCCCAACTCTTTACATAACTTCACTTTGCACCATGTTATTATTGCTCTGATCTCAATTCTAACACGGCCTGTTCAGACACCGGCAGGAGCGTTTTACTGCCCCATCATGCATCTTGATCTTCTTCTCAACTGCAAACTGAACATTCAAACTGACACTCTTGGGGAAGAAGAAGTTGTGGTCTATTTCTCACCATAAGAACACAGATGATAAAGCGTCCGGTGTAATTGCCTCGTAGACACTGCCATTGTGATAGCAGGTCTATTTTTGGGCCTGGTCTTAGAGCTTCACCCAGCCAAGAAGAAAATCCTTTTTTGATTTTGTTAAATATGGTATTTTGCTGGTGTAGTTTTACTAAATGTGTCAGCACTTTTTTGTTAAAACAATGAACCCACCTATTTTTGTTTTGTTTGTTTGAAGAAGAGTTGTTGCATTAAAACCATGATTAACAATACAATGTTGGTAATGCTTTACTGAAATACACACTGTGCAGTAGGTGAATGATTTTCACTCAGATTTTGGCAGAACATTGTTCAATTGTTATTGTTCAAAGAGAAATACTTGGCACGGCAAACGTTTAAACCACCACATAACTTTAACATTTGACATTTTGGAATTCAACATTTGCATGTTTGAAAAGTTTATTACTTGGAACAAGCTAGAAGACTTCTGCCTTTTTGTTGTCTTAACATGTAAATACCACCCAACTGGGGGGGAAGGAATGGTA
This sequence comes from Nelusetta ayraudi, assembly GCF_046127955.1. NCBI lineage: Eukaryota > Metazoa > Chordata > Actinopteri > Tetraodontiformes > Monacanthidae > Nelusetta > Nelusetta ayraudi. The sequence continues at coordinate 1,263,909 of NW_027466061.1, read as the reverse complement.
ATTGCAGCTATTGTAAATAACAATGTAGGAGGAAAGACGCCACCTGAGGTCACAGGATAACAATGAATACTTGATGATAACAACATTCCCTGACTGATTCTTATTGATACTTGAATTGGCATCACTGTGGCTTGCATTTAGAGTTGCCACGCGTCCCGTTTTTCCCAGAATTGTTCTCTTTTTTCACCACCTGTCCCGGGAAAAATAAAATCTCTCCCGGTACACAATTTGTCCCGTTTTTTAGGGAAAATTACAAAAACTCATTTGATTTCCGTCTGTGGTCTAGATAGGGTTGCCACCCCTCCCGTATTTTAAGATTGTCCCATATTTGGCAACTAAAAAACCTGTCCCATAATGAACTGATACGGGATGCACTTCACTTTTTTCACTTTTCACATTTGTCCCGTATATTTCGAGGACACCCCCCCCTCGTCGGCAGACTTGAGAGACTACCCCCCCCCCCCCCCCCAACCCCACAAATGTCCCGGATTTCAAACTCTAGGAGGTGGCAGCCCTACTAGCATTTCTTTATGCAGCTCTCTAGATTCCATCAGGGATATTAATGAAACAATGCCCAAGGTGACGAGGAGAAGAGAAACAAGTCCAAACAGAGGAGAAAAGTTCATAAAAATCCCTGAATACAATGCTACATGCATCTCGTTTCTTTCCAGCATGAAGCAGTAGTACGGGATTTTACCAGGACACCATGGGAGACGTAGGGAAATTGCTTAAAATGATAGCTTGGATTGCAGGAAATGTTTTTGATGAAAGATGAACTGAACGTGTTTATTTTGGAGGGAAATAACAGGCACTGAATATCACTGCCAAAAACATTTAAAGAGTGAGATGATGGTGAACCTTATCGTGTGGCGTTAAGCTTTGCTTGTTCCATATTCAGTTTTGAAAAAAACATGGGTCCATATAAAAATGTTCACTGTTGGAGGAGGAGGGTTTTTTTTGTTTGTTTATTTTTTGTTTATTTTTTGTTTTGTTTGTTTTCAAAAACTATCAATGTTGGCCTGCAAGTTTTTTTTACGTCTTAGGTTGGTCCCACTGCATTTTGCGTTTGACGTCCATACGAGAGACGGACTACTCAGTACGGTTGTAGTGAACGACATCCTTTTTGATGTGCGAAGGCCACCGTAGTTTATTGGGAAAGTTGGGAGGGAGGGTGTAAGCCAGGGGTGTCCAAACTTTTTTCACTGAGGGTCACTGTAATGGAAAAGTATTCTTGTGTTATTCTGTATCTTGGTTTATATTGTATGATCACTAGTAGCATGTGTAATCTATTAGAATCATAGTAGTCAGATGGCCATCATGTGGTGGCCACATGTGTATTGATCATATGTAGGGCTCGTGGCGCACAGGCGCTCATGACTATAGTTACCATATAGAAGTCTTCTGCTATCTGCTAACATATACGCATCGTATTCACTTTGTTTTATGGCCTGCCACTCATGTGCTCATCCTCTAGGGCCTTGTCATTCTATGAGGTCCTTTGTCCCCGAATCTCATGATTCCCCTGTACAGGATATGAGCCGTGAAATCGGTCCACTAATCGTATAGTCGTTGTTTTGTTTCTCTCTGTTCTCCTCCTCTTCTTTCTTTATCTTATCCCCTCCCGGTCCACTGTATAAGAGACCTTCTTCCTCCTTCCCTCTTTGCACTTGCACTCGCATTCATTTGAGCTGTTGCACTTGTTGCTTCTGTTCTGTTGGTTGTACTGCGTTTGTGCCTTGGAGCTCCGATCCCTTTTATTTTCTGTTCATTAAATGACTTATTCTCCCAGTATTCCTGCATTGGCATCTTCGCTCTTTTCCACAACAGCCACATACATAAAAACATAGGAGGGGCTGGGCCACTTACTAGAACTTAGGTATATAGCCTTAACTTTAGTGTTTTAAAGTTAGAAAAATCAATTAAAAGTGGTCAAATATGTTATACTGTTGAATATAATTAAAGACAAAACTGCCTTCATCACAGCTTTCCATAAATGGATCTTTATTGATTTATTCAGAAAAAGCTTTGGTAGCTCATTCTCAGAACAGCAGCCTCAGATTTCTTCTTAGACATAAGATTTACAGTACAGAGAAAAAACAATAAAGGGAAAATGGGACGGGTAAATTTCAAGCTTGTTATTTAAGTTATTAGGCTTAGCAACACAGCTATTAACGTTCGTTTGAAACGGTTGTCAACATTAACAGACTGAACTGGACTTAACAACAGGAGCGCTGCATTATTCTGGTGAGTGTCAGCTGCGCTGGGCGTGTAAACCGGGCCATCCAGCTGCGGTGCTGATCCACGCCACTCGGGTCAAAAATCCGGACAAATGTCACTTGATCAAGGAGGAAATCTGCATCAGATGAGATCAGCTGACTTTGCGTGTGCAGTGTGCACTCTGTGTTAACAAGAAAAACGCATCTAAGAAAGTGGTGCGCAAAAGCAGGGTAGTGACAGAATTGATGCGCATTATTGATATTTGTTGCATGCTTATTAACACACGGGTACTGTGGAATATATTTCTTACTCACCTAAAGTGGGAACGGCATTGCACTCAGTGGGAGCAGCTCCCCCTGGTGGTAAAACTAAGAAGTGCAATACACTCAGGCAAAAGTTGTGCGCCATATTCTATTCTATTTATAAAATTCCTTGCGGGCCAATTAAAAATGGACTGCGGGCCGCAGTTTGGCCGTAGTTTGGACACCCCTAGTGTAAGCGAATGCGTGCTGCAGTTCAAACTTTGACCACTTGATGGCACTGTTTACTTGTAAACCATTTTTGAAGAACTATTTCCTAATTAAACATACTGGACCTTTAAACATTCATTCATTCATTTTCTATACCCGCTTCTTCCTCAGATCAGGGTCACGGGGGTCCGCTGGAGCCTATCCCAGCTGTCTTAGGGCGAAGGCAGGGTGACACCCTGGACAAGTCGCCAGTTCATTGCACGGCCACATGGAAACCAACAACCATTTGCACTCACATGCACACCTACGGACAATTTAGAATGTTCAATTGACCTCACATGCATGTTTTTGGAGTGTGGAAGGAAGCCGGAGAACCTGGAGAGAACCCACGCAGACACAGGGAGAACATGCAAAGTCCACACAGAAAGGTCCCAGGCCCGGAATCGAACCCACGACCTTCTTGCCACCGTGTCGCCCGACCTTTAAACATTCTTAATATAAATGTGAAGAAAATTTTAAAAACTAAATGCATAACAACATGGTTGTGAATGTGTGTGTGTTTGTTTTGTTTTTTTAAGCTTATTATATCTATCTATCTATCTATCTATCTATCTGTCTGTCTGTCTGTCTGTCTGTCTGTCTACATCGTAAATAAACCACATTATGAGGTCAGTGCTCATTAGGAGCTTTTAAATATTGGTTCAAACTGTGTCCTCCAAGCACCAAAAAGAATCCTCCTTCGAGCTCAAGCGAAACTACAACAACCACAACCCACGCTGGACGATGACGTCAGACCATACGCCCCTCACAACCATTGGTTAAAAGGCTCCCCCGTCACTTACACGCTGAAGGTGAGGCCAATACCTCAGAGTTGTCGCTGCTTCTAAAATAAAATGTCACCTACCGGAATAATGCACGCCCGAATGTGCCAGCGACTGGTGAGTCACGTCGTGCAAAAAGAAGCCGATGCGTTCAGTTGACGCGTTAAATTAGCAGCCGCGACTACGTGTTGTTGGTACTAACGCAACGCACCGGGGCTAACTGCACCGAGCAGCTAAGCTAAGATTGATGTAAGTGGACTCCCACTGTGTGCAGCGCCCTTGATCTCATCCAGGATTCCATGTCGACATCGCTGACCTGACCTCCCCTTCGCCCCCTTTCATATGCGACGTTTAGCACTAAAATGCCCTGTAGCCAAGACTCGCTTGCCACATATGGCGCCGCTCGAGCGATTCACCAACGCACCGTTGTCACAGTTAACGCGCAGTGTGACACCGACGAATCGAACGTCGTCACATCTTGACCGCTGCTCGATGTTTCCCCCTATGTAGGCTCACAAGTATCTGTCAAGAAGCTACACAACTCGCCCGTCTCTCAATGTAAGTAACTTGCTGGAAATGAAAAAAAGAAAAAGAAAAAGAAACCTCCCGTCAGTATTTTCGTTAGTTTGAAAGTTTGCGCTGTATATTAAAGTTTTCTTCTTTCTTTTTTTCTCCCCCCCCCCCCGCAGGAAGTCGTTATTGTCAGCGCAGTCCGCACGCCATTGGGCTCGTTCAAAGGCAGCCTGGCCGCAGTCCCGGCCACCAAGCTGGGGTCCATTGCCATCAAGGGGGCCATAGAAAAAGCAGGTATGTAAAGAGCCTTTGAATGCGACAACAAATTAAAGCAAAAAAAAAAAAAAAAAAATCGTTTCAGTTTGACATGATGTGCCAAACATTTCTGGTGCTGAAGGAATCAGTCCCGAGGAGGTGAAGGAAGTCTACATGGGCAATGTCCTCCAAGCAGGAGAAGGACAGGCCCCCACAAGACAAGCCTTGCTTGGAGCAGGTATTGCATCCAGTCTCTTATCTCCTCTATCACCTGCGCCGACCTTCAGAAACCAGCGGCACAACCAGAAATAATAATAATAAACATACGCGGATCAAGCGGGACTGGTCCCTCCCCGGCTTAAAGACCCAGTCCAAACTGTTTACAGGGCGCAATCTGCTTTGTGTGAAGGGTTTAAGTGGCAGAAAACGATTCAAAATAGCAAAGTGTGCGTTCTTTTTCAATTATATGCAGGGCCACATGTATGGTAGCAGTTTTACTACAGCTGCACATTGGCTGGGAGTCTAAGCAAAATTAATATCCTTTGTTGTTTTTTTGTTACGTTTATTCCAACGTCACTGTAGTTATATAAAAAAGATATGGGGAATCCATAAAAAGTTTTCCATTGATGTGAACTTGGCAGAGTGACACCTGAGTCATCAGTTTTAAGTAAGGTCATTCTTCCAACATGCCAGATTGTAATTCACTTTTTTAAAGCTAAATGTTTAGGTCAGAGGTTAAACAGTAACAATAATTAATTCGTTCATCTTCTATACCCGCTTATTCCTATTCAGGGTCACGGGGGTCTGCTGGAGCCTCTCCCAGCTGTCTTAGGGTGAAGGCAGGGTGACACCCTGGACAAGTCACCAGTTCATCGTAGGGCCGCATAGAGACAGACAACCATTTGCACTCACATGCACACCTACGGACAATTTAGAATATTCAATTGACCGCACATGCATGTTTTTGGAGTGTGGGAGGAAGCCGGAGAACCCACGGACACAGGGAGAACATGCAAAGTCCACAGCCCAGGCCCGGAATCGAACCCACAACCTTCTTGCTGTGAGGTGGCAGCGCTAACCACTGCGCCACCGTGTCGCCCCAGTAACAACAATAATAATATATTAAAAATATCATTGTGTTTCTGTGATTGTTCCTTCAGGCTTGACTCTTGGCACTCCAGCAACAACCATTAACAAAGTCTGTGCCTCTGGGATGAAGTCCATCATGATGGCAGCTCAGAGTCTCATGTGTGGACATCAGGTAACCCTGGCTCTGAAAAACACTGCAAACCTTCTGCCCACAGTGTCGACTGAAATAGTTTATGCAGGTAACTACTGTAGTCTCAAGACTGACGCTGACGTTCCTGCTTCAGCTATTAGACTTTACAAATATATGAATTCCCTGTAGCAGTCTACCAAGAGAACCTTGTAGCAGTACGGAGATTTGTTTAGGCAGAAATTGAGTGTGGGACAACTAGTGGGTAGTGGATGACATGGCTGCCTGTGTTGTTTGATGTCCAGGATGTGATGGTGGCTGGTGGCATGGAGAGCATGTCCAATGTCCCCTATGTGATGACCAGAGACACCCCAGCGTACGGTGGAGTGAAGATGGAGGATCTCATCGTTAAGGACGGACTCACCGACGTCTACAACAAGTTCCACATGGTAACAATGAAACCTGTTGATCAGGCTATGCTGTTTGTAGGAACTTTCTCAAAACAAGTTTAAGCATTTTAGACACTGGCTTTTAGGTAAACAAAGGTACTGACTTGCATTGTTTATTTATTGATTTAATTTTGTACGTTTGAAGAAAAGTTTTTTGCTTTTTGCCACCATCTGAAGCAACTGTGTCATTTTCTGCCTTTCTGGCTACACTCTGATTTTCCCTTGGTTTTCTGCTCTTGACAGGGAAACTGTGCAGAGAATACAGCCAAGACCTCCAACATCACAAGAGAAGAGCAGGACGCCTACGCCATCGGCTCATACAGCCGCAGCAAAGCGGCGTACGAGTCTGGAGTTTTGGCCAAAGAGATTGTGCCAGTCAGCATACCACAAAGAGGTACAGCAAGGTGCAGTGGGACTGCTGGCAAAAAAAAATCCAAATGTAAAAGAGCCACTTTCTAACGCGAGGGTGTTTTGCCAGGCAAACCTGACCGCGTCGTGTCCGAGGATGAAGAGTGGAGGCGAGTCGACTTTGCCAAAGTTCCCAAACTGAAGGCGGTGTTTCAGAAGGAGAACGGTAATGACACTGGATCTTTAGTCCGACTAAGAGATCATATGTTTTATATTACGAGGTGCTAAAATACCTAACTAGCTTGGCAGTCAGTGCTGGCGTCTCGTTAGCACTGAGCCTGGATTCTTTAGTAGCTCAAAATACTGGATAGCACAGAAAGTCGTGAAACCTATGGAATGTTCTCAATATTTATTTGTTTCTTTCTTTCTTGGCGTGCACAAGGTTTGGGGCTAACCAGCTGGGGACACGGTGTGAAATAAGACCAAGCTATTGTACTTTGTCGAATGACCCGTGTCCTATATCCCCCTCCCTCAGGCACCGTGACAGCAGCCAATGCTAGCACGCTCAACGATGGAGCCGCTGCACTCGTGCTAATGACGGCGGACGCCGCAAAGAGACTCAACGTCACTCCACTGGCCAGAATCGTCTGTAAGCTTCCAAAGACGCCTCAGCGCACTTGTTTCAAAGTGACATGATACATTGCAATTTCTGAATTTTCTATTTTCCTCTATGTTAACTGAAAACACTCTCATGAGGTCGCCGGTAATTCTCCACATTATCTAGTAGTATAATAACTGATATCCTGAATGTTGGTTACATTGTACTGCCGCTTCTTCAGTATGTATTTATTTATTTATGGAAGCCGCTCACCACAAGTTCTGCTTTATGTTAAACGACCTGATTGATATGTTGCGTTTTTCTCACAGCTTTTGCCGATGCTGCTGTGGCACCCATCGATTTCCCCATCGCTCCTGCCTACGCCGTGCCAAAGGTGAGTATGTGCGTGTAAAAAGTTGAGGCGACTAAAGGTTGTTTGTCACTGATCCAGGTGTCTGTAAATGTTTTAGAGAATAGACCAAAATAAAAAATGGTGATAAAAAAGAATGACTACTGTTTGACCCCTGGTAGAAACGTCTCGCTACTGACGTTGAAATGATGATGGCACAGCAGGAGGAGCTAAAAGAGATGAGGAAGAACAAAACATATTAACCCTTTAAGCGCCATCATTTTTTCAAGAAAATATTCTATTTTAATAAAGATTTCAAATGGCTGTGACTTGAAATTGGTTAGAGATAAAGCCGTACTGTAATTGAGAAAAATCTTCAGTCGAGGCGAAGCATGTGCTGCTTGGTGACTGTCGTGGCGCATCGACTCGCTCCTCTCAGGCTCTAACGGGACGACTGAACATCATCGTCAGAGTGCGAATATTCCTCTTCGTTATCAGAGTCAGCCATTACTTGACAAAGTACTTCATCAATGAACAAACCTCTCGGCGATGTATTCTCGGCAAAATTCGCTGTCTATCTCTCTGCTCCCACTACAACCACTTCCTCGTCTCCTCGACTGAGGCGTTCTCTCTCTTTATACTCCGAAATCTGAATATAAACACCCCCACAAATGCTGCTCAGATTGAAGCCACAGGTGTCTGCCATCTCCTGGTGTAAAGTGGAAACTACTTGTAGCACCATATTTGCCGCTATGGCCTGTTTAATTCAACAATGACGTTTGTCGCAGGGGTTAAAAATAGAATGTATGTATGTATGTATGTATGTATGTATGAGATGCAGTTCTGACAGCACAGAGGATTAGCATTTGCATTAGCGTATTTGTTTTTTTTCTTTAAAATATTTAGTATATTAAAATATATAGTTTATTGGCATTGTCATTTATTTTTCAGGAAATGTATTTGCTATGTGTAAACTGAACACAAGATGGCGCTGGGAGGCAACGTACTTTGGAGAGTCAGAAGCTGCAATTATTGTTGGCTACAATTTTACTTTGTTGGAACTTGGAACTGTTTAACTTATTTAAACTGTTGAAACTTCAAAAATGACTATATATTGTCACAGGTTGACAGCTGTAATATACACATACAGTAATGTAAGGAAGCAAAAGTAGGCTGAACACAAACTATCCTTAGACTTGCTTGGATGTACGGACAGTTGCTTAGCGAGTTTAATGGAAATTAAAAAGACTTAGTAGAAGTAGAAGTATTTCAGTTATTTTTATGAAATTTTGTTTTAAAAAATGTATGTACAAAGTGAAACAAATAAATAGTCAATTCCTCTAAATTCCTCCAAAATTAAGTCGGCTCACTAGGCTTTGCTGAAAAGTCAGAAATTAATCAAACACAACATTCAAATACTAAAAAAAAGAAAATGTTCAGGAATTTGACATCTTAATCAAAAGTAATAATGAACTGCTTTACTATATTTTTACCTCTTTTTTGTAAAACAATGTGTGACAATTTATGAACAAACAAATATTTTTCAGCATTTCAAAAATCACTTCAGTTAAGTCCTGCATATCTGTGTATTACAGAAACATAAGAAATTAATTTGTTAATTGATTACATTTCACTTTTGACTTCATTTTGGGCAGCTGTGTCAAACTTTACATTGGATGGTTGCTAAGTTTGTTTGTTTTTTTAATGCACTGTACAAATGGAGACGCAACATTCTGACCACGTTCTCGTGGGGTCAGCATCCCTGTTGGAAAGATGCTTTGTAAACTTAATATGGAACACAGTTTAATGTCCTGAAATTAAAAGGTTTTGTGATCTTCCACCAATTTCATTTATTTATGTAGCTGAATGTAAAAGGCTGCTGAATTTATCAGGATGGCAAAAAAAGACAGAATGTCTTTGGTGTGAGTTGAAGCAATGAAATGTGAAAAGCTTTGTCTTGCTGAAGGAGCAAGCTGCCCAAAGATTTCAATATTTCAATGGGCCATTTAAAGCTCCATTTTCTTCTTTTTGTTTGTTTTGTTTTTTATCCTCTTCTGTGCAGGTGCACTTTAAAGCAAATTCAATTAAACTGCACTCCATAAGTGTACTGCGTTCTGATTGTGAACAGCTCCAGCGTGTACAGTCAGTGTGTGTGTTGTCCTGCCAGGCTCTGGAGGCAGCAGGCCTGAAGAAGGAAGACATCGCCATGTGGGAGATCAACGAGGCCTTCAGCGTGGTTGTGCTGGCCAACATTAAGATGTTGGACATCGACCCCTCAAAAGTCAACGTTAATGGTGGAGCTGTGTCCCTGGGACACCCCATCGGGTGAGATACAGCAACTTCAAAAGATAATAACACTGCTATAACCTCGCTGTTGATTCTCTGAGGGGAAGATAATGTGGCAAAACGTGGCGTGTCAGACCTCGCAGACTTTGTTGTGAGTTGTCCCTTCTCCCCCGTCAGGATGTCTGGGGCCAGAATCGTGGGTCACATGGTGCACAACTTGAAGTCGGGCCAGTACGGACTGGCGGGCATCTGCAACGGAGGCGGTGGAGCTTCGTCTATTGTGATCCAGAAGCTGTAGGAGGTCGTTCCCATGGATCAGAGTCCGCCTGTGGGACGACTCTTGCTCACCCGTCAACTTCCTTTTACCGTAAACGACGCAAGCGTGACAACTTTAATGCCGAGGCCTTCCCCAAACAGCAGGAGTAGGCGTCCACCCACATTGAAACACTCCTCTGTTTATTTAAATGTAGCAAAAGGGTTAATGTTGAACTTTGAAGTCAAATAAATAAAAGGTTTTTATGATGTGATTGTTGTTGTTTTGACTGATACTTGATTGTGCTGCGGCGCTGATGGAGACTAAATTTCAGAGTTAATTATAGCTCACCATCCATGCAGTCGGAGGTGAAGTGTCCGAGTTAAAATCACTGCCTTTCACAAACGTCACAATTTAAAGAATTAAGCTTCAATGAATCTGATCAAGATAATGAATTGGTTTTTAAAATAGAACCACCTAATATATGATGATAATACGCTAACATAAAAGTCTGATTTTTAAAAACTGTGCACAGAACCAGACCAATGAACAGTTGCATTAGAGTGGTAAATCAGGAAGGATCTTGAGGACAGTGTGGCTGCTTTTGTGTTTCTGAAGAAACATAGTTGCCACATAAATCAGGTTATCACGATCTAAGGCAGAAATCCCTCAGCAAGGAAATAAAATCTAAACCTCATAATGCCAACACTAAAACCTAAACTGTATCCTCCATTTCAAAATAAAAATGAATAAAATGAAACGTTTGTTTGATTTGTGCTGACATTTATATTTTTAAAAAAGTACATTTTATTCCAAGTTTTTTTGTTGCCCAACTGGAATCCTTCATCTTTATTTAGCCTTGATTTCAGAAGGACGTGCAAAGGCTGACTTCCTCCTTCCCTTTTCCTTCTAGTTAACAGTGAAACGTGAAGTTAAATATTGACGTCGTCCAAAAGTCCTTTGGCTTGCTGGTATTCTCAGCTGCCTGTTTGCGTAAACGTTACTTATTAAACGAAGCAGAAACTTCCGTCCAAGGGATCATATCCCAAAATGTCTTGTCATACTGATTAAATATTTTTATCCCGCAAGGCCCTGTTTGAAATATTTAACATTTTTGGTTCCGTGTTGGTTTAAGATTTCATTATTTTATATCAGTGATTCAAAAAGGAAAGGTATGCCTTTCAGCATCAGTTGCCGTTGATACTTACACCAAACATACATTTAAATAATGCGCTTTTCAAAAATATATTGCACAACTCTTGAAATAAAGAGGTTTATTAACGAGATGATGTAGGGGATTACATCAAATTCATTCCATCAGTGTTGTGAGTCCCTAAGTTCTCGTTCAAAAACGTGATTGCACATCAAAGTAAACAGAAATCTTTGGTTTGCCACGTGCTCCATGCTCACATCCTCATTTTGTTGGACGTGATGAGCATCAAGCTCCAGCTCTATCAGCTTTTCCTTGATAGTTTGTCTTTGTCAGGTGCTTCGAAGTGGACGCACAGAGGAAGGTGTGGTCATGGCTGTTGATTACATGGAAGAATGGTATGAGTAGAGAGCTGCTCGGGCTGGTGACACACAGCAAGACTGAGTGCTGAAGGACTTGGTGCTATTTTTAATCACCAAAGGGACCACGAGAATAAAACCTGAAGCACAAGTTTACTTCATAAGGTAAGTAATGAGTAATTCACCTAAGTTGTCATCATCCGACCTCGGCACATTTAGGTAATGACATGGAGCTGTATTCATTCATTCATTCATTATTATTTGATCCTTTTTTTCATTTTCATTTGTTCTTATATATGTATATATACATGTATATATGTACATACATATATATACACATGTACATATACTTACACACACACACGTGTGTGTGTGTGTGTGTGTATATATATATACTATATATAACTTGTTCTTCTCTTCAACAGCTTTCTCTAACAGTCAGTGTGATCACTTTCACCATGAATATTGATCAGGTATTGCGTGTTCACTTTCAATATGGAGCTACCTTGACAGTTTCCTATGAGCAAATATACAAAGACACCTCAAAGTAAAGTCTTTAATCCATATCCCTTCACTGTGCTTGAAGTCATATGGTCCTACATATGACAACATCGTATTTCAACATGATGAAGGGAGACCACCTCCACCAGGCCAGAGGACCCTGCATCCCAATCTTCTGCAGGTGCCCCCCACTTATGTTGCTGTGGCTCCCAAGACCATCAACACCCACTTGACCATGCTGCCACCACACCTCTCAGCACCAGTGAAAGGTAACGGGAGCATCTGGTTGAGGATTCCATGAAAATGTCCTGTTAATGATAGAAGAGTAAACAGCAGTTTGCTGCCGTTTCTCAGGGATGTGGCTGCTTCTGTCTGAAATGTCCCTGGTAGATTTTCAAATTCCTGGTAGCAAAAAATATTGTTTTTACTTTGAGCAAACCAAAACTATGCAGGGGAACAGGGTGGTGCAGTGGTTAGCGCTGTCACCTCACAGCTGACAGGTCGTAGGGTTGATCCCGGGGTCTGTGTGGGTTCGCTCTGTATTTTAGTTCTGTTCCACTCCAATGCACGTGAGGCTGATTGGGAACTCTACTTTTTTTTTTATCCCCTTTAAGTAAAACAAATAAAACAAATATTCAATAATACTCACTGACAGTCAGTGAATATTACTGTTGTTGTTTACTGGTCAAGGTTCAATGAGTCTTTATTGTCCCCAATGGCAAATCATTTTACAGCCAGCAGCAATTAAACAAAACAATCCACAACAATCACAAAGTAACAACAAGACAACAACAATAAATATAACAATCAGATTAATCAATCAGTCACTGGTTTAAAAGACCTTTGGCAGCAGGGACAAAAGAATCTTTCAATCTGCACCTTGGCAGGATGTACCTGTGGCAAGACGTAGCCATCAACCAGGGGCTGGTTCTGTTCAGAGAGGATTGAGCGGGCCTGACTTAGGGTTCTGAGCTTGTACACGTCAGGAAGGTCATTAAGGTTATTGCCTGTAAATTTTGCTACCCACCTTCACAATACCCTGCAATCTGTTTCTGTTTTTGAGGGATAAACATTTTTTTACTTTCTTACTATCATTTTTTGTGATAGTAAGAAAGTAGCATAGATAGATAGATAGATAGATAGATAGATAGATAGATAGACAGATAGATAGATAGATAGATAGATAGATAGATAGATAGATAGATAGATAGATAGATAGATAGATAGATAGATAGATACTTTATTGATCTCCAGGAGAAATTAGCAATTAGGCATATTTATAATTTTCTTTTCTTTTCTTTTCTTCATTTTTTTTTAAACTAAATGATTTACTTTTCTAATTTCCTGGGTTTTCATTGACAGACTGACAGACTTGCTTTGTACACATTGGCATAACTTATCAGCTGGATCCACCTTTAATTTGACCACATCCGTGTCTGTTCATGCAAACCTGCCAGGTAAAGGGAAACGTCGGTGGCCTCTCATTCTGTGTGCCTCCCTGAGTGCTCTGCTGACCTTGGCAGCGGCTGGCTTCTTGCTCTGGTATTTCCGTAAGTCGAGTGTTTCTCTCAATTAGGCCTATTAAAGTCATGACCTGTGTTGAATTTTAATAGCACGTCCAGTATTGTGATGTGTCTGTGTGTGCATGTTGCAGTGTTCGCCCAGGGGATATTCTGCAGAACTGGTGGGAAGCGTGTGAGTCTATCTCAGTGGTGCGACAGCGTCAGGGACTGTCCTGACGGCGAGGACGAGGCTCAGTGCAGTAAGAGAGTCAAATCCACACACAAAATTCGTCCATGTGGATTTTTCTTATGATATATGAATAATTTAAACGTTTGTCTCTGTCTTTCTCCCAGTGCGTCTCCACGGGACTGAATCCCTTCTCCAGAGTTACTCTCCGGAAAACCGGATGTGGATGCCGGTGTGCGCTGAAAACTGGACCCACCACCATTCCAGAGTTGCCTGTGAACAACTGGGATACAGGAGGTTTGAGACCCCATTGTTTGCTATTGCCAGATGAAATCACTGTTTGATGGCTGGGCAGATGTGGATTTAGTGGTGTCTTCAGGATGCCATACATTGCCATCTGTGGAGAACCAGCAGATGGCAACGTGCACTTACAAAATGTTGCATGCCTGTAGCTTCACTACAGAGTTTTCTTATTTCTTTTTTTTTATTTTGGACACTGTGGCTTCCATTAATCAAGGTTTTTGAATGAATGAATCATTCAAAAGCCTTTAGAGTCAATGTTTAAATTCATGTGGTTTCTGACCCTGGGGCGCTGCTGCTCATCGTCTTGGCTTCTAATTAGTTGTTATTCAATTTTCTCAAATGGAAATCCTTCACATTTTTAAATTGTTAAATAAGGATTTTTTTTTTTGTCCCTTAAAGACAACTGCCTATCACAAGAGTTAACTCTTAAGGCAAATTGGAGAAAATATAGCCGCTATGTTGCTAAATCTTTCCCAATATTTTTTGGCTGACCCGACTTTAACTTTGTGTAATTCGTTTTGCTGGGCCTTGTGTGCTCCCCAGCCAGGATTATGTGTCCTACACTGAAGCCCGCGCTGGTTCGATGGCGTCCGAGGGATACCTGAGGCTGAACCCTGTCAGTGACTTAGGCTCACACATACATGCTCATCTGTCATACAGGTACTGAACCGTCATCCCTGCAGTGCAGTTTTATCAAATAACAGAGTTCCGCTGAATATGTATGTTTGTCTGCTTTTCTTTTACAGCCGGAACTGCCCAGGCAAAGCTATTCAGCTCCGTTGTATGGGTAAGCAGTTTGCACCGGGGGGCATAAAGCTCTCAAATGACCATTTCATAAAATCTTGGCAGGATGGAAATACTGAAAATCCATCCTGAAAGTTGCATTTAGCAATATAGGAACATGTAAACCAACAGACCATTTGCCAAGAACCCCAGGCTGAGGTCAACCATATGGAGTTTGTATATACTTATCAGTAGGTTTGCTCCTGATCCTCCTGCAACAAAGCTATAGTCAATGAAGTTAAGAGTGTCTTCCAAAGCGCCAACTTGCAGCGGACTGGCTATGGGGTTCTGCTTGACTTCTGTATCAGTTGGTAAACAGTGGGTAAAAGGGAATTCTTTCTTCCTGCATACTTAGAATGTGGAAAGAGTTCCTCAGCTCCCAGCCCTCCCAGTGCTCGCATCGTTGGTGGCACCGTGGCAGAAAATGGAGCCTGGCCGTGGCAGGTCAGCCTGCAGATGCGAGGATACCATGTTTGCGGAGGCTCCATCATTGGCCCGTCCTGGATCCTGTCTGCTGCACACTGCGTCTATGGGTGAGCACCTGTGCCTCATTCATTTGCTGTTTGCATAAAAAGAAATTCAAAAAAAATCACCCTTTTGTTACTTCTGTTTGACTCCTCATAGGTCCTCTGATCCTAAACTGTGGAAAGTGCGGTCTGGCGACGTGAGCTTGTTGAAAATGAGCTCTTCTGCTGGCAACACGGTTCAAAAAGTTATTAGCCACGAAAGTTTCAATACAAATACTTATGAGAACGACGTTGCCCTCCTGAAGCTCAATACACCACTGAAGTTCACTGGTAAGCATGCCCAGAATTTTTATATTCACCTGCTGAACATTGAGGTTTGTCTCAAGTTGACTTGATTATATTTGATTGTGTAGAAAGAGTGAGGCCAGTGTGTCTCCCCAACGCTGGCGTCGACCTCTCCACTCCAGGTCAGGCCTGGATTACGGGATGGGGGACCAAGCGCTCAAATGGTAACTAAATGCAGAAAAATTCAAACGAAACATGTAGTCTGCATTTTGATCAACTTGTCTGTTAATTCAAATTCAAATTCTTTATTTTTAAAAGAGGGACAAATTACATTGATCCAACATTTCCATGGGAAAGTAAATATAGCCTAGTTAGCTTAAAGGCTAATTTCCATCGGTAGTCCCTTTGCCAGATGTTAATAGACTCTTCAATAAGATACACGATAGACATAGACAAGAGGACCTCAGGAAGACTTATTTACAGATACAGTACAAAGATTAAATACAGTAAAAATATTAAATAGGATGATTAAATTTAGATGTTCAAAGGGCCAAGTTAAGTTTTCAGAAACAAAAATTGGAAAGTTTGATTTCACTGCGAGACTGAACGAACTGTAAATCATCATTTTGTTTGACGTTTTCATCAGGCCCATCCCCCGACAAACTCAATCAGGCAAAAGTGACAATTTACAGTCGAGCAAAGTGCAACAGCCGTCAGGTGTTGGATGGGGCCGTCTTTCAGTCCATGTTCTGCGCTGGCAAGCTGCGGGGGGGAGTGGACACGTGTCAGGCTAGTCAAATTCATGCGTACATGCAGCACAGTCAGAAACAAACGCGCGTCCCTGTGTGCTGAGCTGTGATTGGTTGTCCTTGTTTGCGCTACAGGGTGACAGCGGAGGCCCCCTGGTGGTCAAGAGAGGAAATGTGTGGTGGTTGGCGGGGGACACGAGCTGGGGGATTGAATGCGCACTGAAGAACAAACCAGGAGTCTACGGCAACATCAGCCACTTTATCGACTGGGTCCACAAGCAAGTACAGCAGGTACAGTGCTGAAATCTCCTCGTCTTCTACAAACGTGCTCAGTACACCTCGCAAACTAGTTGTTCAAGACATCCGACACGCAGTAAAAATAAAAGTACTCTTGGTAAAGTCCCAAGAATCATATCGTCAGTTTGCTTGTGGCCATCAAACGCGGCCACAGGCAAATCATTTTGGGAGCGATTAGAGCAGGTTACACAAGCGACTGCATTTAAACATGTGTTTAAAGGTATGGTGTGTAAAAGCAAGAGTCTTGCTTGCTCTTTGGGTGGATGGGGGCAGGGGTCGCCATCGCGCACCACCGTGCTTGTATGGCAGCCGTTACAGGCAACTTTGCCTGACAGCATGTTTCAGATTTAGGTATGATGGCCAAATGTCCTGTTTTCAAGTCCTGTCCTGGGGAAACGGCTGTTTTTGTTTAGAAAAAAAAAGTTATGAAAACATCCTTGGTTTTCATCGTTTTCATGAAAGAAGTAATTATCTTTTATTTACATCATTACATTAAAAAGTTTGTGAGCTGTATTTTGTGAAAGCTGGATTTGCCAATATAACAAAGGCATTACTTGGAATATTATTTCATATTGTTCATTTATTTATTTGTCCAGTAAGACTTAAAATGTAGCTATTTTTTCTGGACAGGTTTATTATAGCAGACATTTACTTCATTATTTATTTTCAGAAATTTTAAATGTATTTTTACACCAATGAAATTTGTCGGTGAGATTTCATTTTAGGCATACAAAAATATGTTGAGGAACCCCTGAGAAGCCTATCTGAGTTTGTGTCTCTGGTTATAGATAGTAAATAACAATGCCCAAGTGTTTTTGGTCATAAAAATATGGTTGTCCTAAATTAGGGTTGGATGCTCGCATCGCGCTCAGATAAACCAAATGCTAAGAATAAATGGTTATTCACTGTCACTGAAATTCACTGAAATCTTTTTGTGCATATTGTGCATAAATACTGTACTGACGGAAATTACATAACCCATATTTACAATTCATCTTCACTAAGTCAAGCTCCACATGGTTACTGTTGCTATGCTAGCCACATGCAACCACTGTCATAACACGGTCTGTTTTGTGTGAAGATGACCACAAGCAAACGGTTTATGGTTGATTTAAATGGAAAATAATTTCATTTACCTTCACAGAACGAGTGATGGACTTCTGGGGAACCAATGACACGCCAACTTCATCAGTTAACCATACTTATTTGTGTCACATACTGAGTTGTTGATTTTTCTTTACACACACACACACACACACACACACACACACACACACACACACACACACACACACACACAATTTATATACACACATATTCATACAAACAGGCTTATAGATAGATAGATAGATAGATAGATAGATAGATAGATAGATAGATAGATAGACATATAGATCTTAAGTTTTAGATTGGTTTTATTTGTTGGTTTGTTAAGTTTGTCTCTAGAGAGGCCTTGAGAGGGCAGTAATGAGCAGCCAGGCAGGAGGCACCTGCAGGGAGAGGAAGAAATGTGTGGAGCCAGGTGATCAGGTGGTGTCTTTTGTTTGTGAACCTCATGAGGCAGCTGCTGCAGGGAGAAGAACTTCAGAGCTCAGTGCCCACCGTATGCCACCCTTGTTTGATCAACCTTATTTGACTGATGTTTTGTGTTTGATACCCTAGTGAGAGTTCCCCAGCTGAACTCCTCCGTCTTCCTCAGTTTGTTTAAAGTTAAAAGTTTGAAATAAGGATCACAAAAGCTCATTTTGGCCATTTAAGGATTATGAAATGTTATTGTAAACACCACGTTACTTTTTTGTTACACATTTTAAAACATTAACGTTTGAACATGCATCAATTAACTTGAATACATTAAATGAGCAGTAATATAATAATAGTAAACAGAAAGCCTTATAGATTAGACTAACTTAGAATCAGTTTGCACTATTGTAATATCATTGATTTTCTGTATTATTTTGGACCTGTGTTTTGTTTTTGTTTTTTTAAAGTATTGCAAATAAACATTGTACAGAGTTGAACAACGTCTTCTGCTGTCATCTGACAGAAAGAGAAAATCCACAAACAAAAATATAAAAGATCCCCAAAGCAATCAATTATGTAATAAAATAGTAAAATACAGGACAAAAAAAATAACAAATAGATAGATAGAAATACAATTGTGAATATTTCACACAAACACAATTAACGCTAACGTTTAACTGACTGGTATCCCACAAAGCCCCAAACCAATTAACTGATGATAATTTGCCTCTTGTGTGACAAGACAGAGGGTTGTGGCTGCAGTCTTTGACATGAGTTGGTGAAGACCAGGTGTTTTGTTTTGCTCAGTTTTTTTTTTTAACAACACTTGGACAAAACAAAAGGAATATCAAGGGATGGTGCAACATTCAGTCCAACTTATTGATGGGCTGCACTACAGCGTCAGTGCAACAAACACTGAGGAAAGCTCAATCTTGCTTAAATGTAATTGCTAAACACCAGTTGAAAAAACTGAGTCAGCAGAATAAATGAGTAATTCGGTATCGTCCGTGCCTATGCTCTCCTCTTTTCCGCCTCTACGTTCTTCTCCCCTCTTCTCCCCTCCCAACTCCTCCTCCCCTCCTCTCTCCTCCTCTCCTCTCCCCTCCCCTCCTCTTTGATCTCTCTCCATCAGCTCAGCAGCGTAATCACTGCTCATGGCTTGGCACACTAAATGACAGATGCTCAATGTTAGAGCCTACATCTGCTACCTGTTTGTACCAATTAACAGGCCCGCGATACCGCACCAACACCTCTTCAGTGGGTTAACAGATGCCACAATTAGCTACTCATTTGAATGGCTGCCTGCTTAGCGAGAGGACCCTCAGCTCATCGTCTCCAGCAGCGGGGACTGCCTTTTATACTTGCCGTTTTCCTTGTTGCCTCTCAAATGAGGCGTGGGAAGGAAGGGAACCCCGTTGAGCTTGGCAACCATTCCTTGGAGCAGATCCCTCCATTAGCTCTCCAGCTTGTTGCAGCGCAGGGGCAGCTGCATACCTGCACGGCAAACGCAATATTTAGAGAGGAAGTTGCTCTCTGGTTCTCTCGGACCAACTGGTCCAATTCTGCTCAACTGCTGCTGTGAACGTTATTATTATCATTATTATTATTTTTTAAATGTTTTCAATTTTCCCTGCCACAGATCGTAGTAGGCCAAAGATAGGTTGCCACAGTCATGAAGGTTGTGCGTATGTGTAAAATGATCTGTTTTTATATGAAAGTGTTTTTTTTTTAATGTTTTGCTGATTGGCTGATGACACCGGTTGGACACAACAGCAAACATAAAGTTAGGAACAAATTTAATTGAATGAATAGCCCTTTTTTTATTTTGCACCCTGGAAACAGAAATGAAAAATAAATAAATAAAAACAAGGAAAAAATACATTTACAAACCAAGAAATAGAGCAAATATGTGTAATCGAGGAAAAAAGGGGCAAGAGAAAGTAATAGAAACATAAAGTGACATATCAAATTATTAATGTTAGACATTATTAATGATGTAATGATTATGTAATTGTGATGTAATTATGTAACGATGTTCACGTAGAACAGATTGAATGTGAAAAACATACATTTTCAAAACATGGCAATAGAATAGGACTTTTGCAATTCAAAAGTACATATTTAATCATTTTAATTTAAATTACTTACAACAACGGTATTGAGTAATCCATTTATCATTGGTGGGGAAAAAACTACAAGGTAGCTGCAGTTTTTACATGAACAAAACCCTCTTCTCTAACAACAGCAATAATAATAATAACAATAATAATAATAATAATAATAATAATAATATGAGAAGAATATGAAGAGAAGAATGAGAAGAATAATGAGAAGAAGAAGAAGAAGAAACTTGTATGGTTAAAATGTACATATTGAAAATAAAGGCAACTGAATCATCTTGTTTAAAAAAAAAAATAGAGGATTTATTCTGCCTTGTGTTTTTGCGAAACACTGCCAATAATGAAAGAGGAAGCTGTTGAAAAGAGTGTGAATTCTGTTTGGTAACGTGTTACAACAATATGACAGCGCTGTTACTGGGGGCTAAGTGCTAATCTTGGCTGGGAAAAAAAACAAAACAAAAAAACAATTCTGGATCCTGAGAGGCTTACTGGAGGTCTGCTAGGTGTATATACACACTTGTATATACTGTACGTATGTAGCCTATGTGTATCAATATATATATATATATACATATATACTCACATATATGCTTGTGTGTACAACAGCATGAGAGAGGTGTATTTTTGTGCGAATCTAAGCCCTGGAACGCCACATACTGAGCATGTTCCTGTAATCCATCTTTTGTGAACACGGATGAAACCCGCATGTGTCATTTTAGCACGAAGGCTGTGATCAATGCAACATTCTTGTGCAGCCAATGAGGAGACAGCCCTTGTTACTGGGCAGTTATGTGTTTATTCACCCCCCCCCCCCACCCACCCACCCACCCCCCGCTCTTTCGTGAGGTCGATGTCACGCGTCAAGCCACATAGACTCTCAGATCAGCGTGAGTCTT
This sequence comes from Nelusetta ayraudi, assembly GCF_046127955.1. Classification (NCBI taxonomy): domain Eukaryota; kingdom Metazoa; phylum Chordata; class Actinopteri; order Tetraodontiformes; family Monacanthidae; genus Nelusetta; species Nelusetta ayraudi. The sequence continues at coordinate 1,243,014 of NW_027466061.1, read as the reverse complement.
TACGACACCCCAGAGTCCTGCGGTTGTGATGAACATCAGCACTCTCACTGGTTTTGTAGGTCAACCAGTATTGAGCTACGGGTGCAAAGCCACCTTACAATGCGTGTACTTGTGTGTGCACTTTTATACACGGAGCAAAGGTCGGCTAAAAAAAAAAACAGGATACCAAAGTCTAGAATGAGATGAATTGGGCTGTTGCCATTAAAAGTGAAGAAAAAAAAATATATATACATTAGTGTTGGATGTATTTATTTATTTTACTTTGCTATAAACTTAACAAAAAAAGACAGTTAAATGAACAGCCCTCCCTGCCCTCATCCCCTCCAAAACACCCACAAGAACACTCTAATATGAATGAATATGATGCAGTGATGACGATGACAAGCGAGTGAGACATGTCTTACTGGCAGGCAGAAATTGAAACGGGATGTTGTGCATGTGACTAAACTTTTTAAAGTCCTTTCAATTCGTTGTTGTGACACTGTTATTGTTTTTATTCTTTATTTACTCAGTCATTTTCTTTTACGACCATTAGCCTTTTCTTTTTCTTCTTTTTTTTAAAAAAAAAATAAATAAATAAATAAATAAATAAATAAATAAATATTCCATCCATCATTCACTGCAGCACCTGACCGTTTTGATATTTGAACTTTCCTCACCTTCACCTTCTTAGTTAATTTTAGCTTCTTAATGTTCAAACATTTGAACGCAAACATGGCCACGATCTATTCAAGGGAAGTGGACGTATTTGTAAATAGGATATATGTGTTTAACATACGAGCAGACTGGAAGTTGAGATGCTTAAGAAAACCGATTCCTTCCTGTAGAGGATACAAATAATCAGCAAATTGTCCCGATACTGTTTATTCATGTGTCCCAATTACTGAGTAACGACCCTGACACCCGCCCAGTTAGCAAACACCTGGATCACCGCATTCCTGCTGCCGCCGGATTTAACGGTCGTTTACCCTGCAGTACTCCATCCTGGCGCATGGTGGCGACAGACCGTAAAGGCTTGTCCATGAATCAGGCGCCGCTAATGAGTTGAATGAAGGAAAATCCTCTTTGCTGCAAGGGTTCAACTTTAATCTGAAGAATCTCTTCTCACCATTGGTTTGAAAACACATGACAATAACAATACGACACGCGCATCTGTCCAAAATCCTCTGACATGTCAACAAAAGGGACAACAAAGGGGAATTACCCATCTTAGGTATGATAACTTGATCTCCTTGAAGGAAAGCATGTCCTCCTTGTTTGCTTGTTTGAATGCAGGCCACTTGCTTTGACGTAAACACGCCCTGTTCTATTTCCCTGACATGATGACGAGTTGCAGCTTTGAAATATTAAAGCACGCTCGAGCTGCACCGCACATATTCCCAGTGAAGGTATTTTAAAAGTGATTTTTTTTTTTTTTCCAAAGAGATAAATATTTGCATCCCCAGTGTTCGCTTAAGGTTGGACATTGTAGGATTGCTGTTGACAATTTTGTATTTAGGTCAGTGTGGCCCCCGCAGGGTCTGACAAACCACTTTCTCCCTGAGTCTCCATGATTGACACATTTTCTTATTGTAAATGAAGTCCCGCTCCTCCGCTTTTAAATTCTTGATGAGTAACATGTTATAAAATAGAGCTCTTAAACGTTTCTGTGGGTGCGTGTTTTTCTTCTATTTCCCTAAATACCATTTAGTAGGTTCTCAATTCCACCATTGATGTTGTTAATAATAAAAACTAAAAGTAGGCCTGTCTGTACAGCAACACTGCATTTCTGTCTTTCCTGTGCATCTGTTCACTCTGAATCTTTTCTTTTCTCTCCGTCCCACACTGTGACCTGACAATTTTGACGAGCACGTTTTTTCCATAAACCAGCTGACGCGACCCTGGCAGCAGGGACGGTTACCTGTTGTCGTCCGTGCTGCCACCCATCGTCACCCTTGCTAGACAGCGCGGCAATAATCAGCAGCCTGGAAATAACAGAATTACCAGGACATCCTCTAAGAACATAATGCCTGTCTTAGACACTGTGCATCTGTTGACATGCCCTCTCAATATGCAGAATACTTAGGAGAGAGGGTGAGGAGAGGTGGAGGAGGTGGGGCGAGAGGGAGGGAGCTCAGGCTGGGATTAAGCTGGGGGGATGGGGGGGGTGGCGGTGGTGGAGGGTGTTTGCTAAGGAGTTAAAAAGAAGGAGAAGCAATGACCTGACCACATGCTGCAGCCATAAAGCGCTTTTCTTGTGTGCTGGCCCTCCGCCCTGGACAGTCAGTCCAGGTCAAGCCGGGAGCCCCCCACTGGGCGCCGCCCCACACTGCAGCCGTGCAGTGCGACGATGGTGTGCGCTAGCCGCACTGCGTTATTACTGCGCATTAAGACTAATACAGATGAAAGATGCAAAGTGCGCAGCTTGATTTTCATGGTACTGCATAGCACTGGGATTGTCCACGGTCGACAGCTTAAAGTGCGTCTGGAATTGTTTAACAGGAAGTGCTTCTTGTGTTCACTGGGAAATTAAACACAGAACAAACAAAACAACCTGCCAATGCACTTTTTCCATTTTAAAATGAGTCCAAACCAAACTCCTCACCTTTGATGGATCTCAGGAAGTTCATGAAGAAGTTCACGAAGCAGAAGTTCACCCTCACCGAGCTCCCGACAGAAACCAGTGGGTTTGTGTTCAGTGGTTTCCACGTGTTCATCAAGAGATTTTATTCTCATGCACACAACAGGAACATCAGTGGATCCCAAATAGACGTCACAGCCGCCCACTCCTTCTCCTCTTCCTCCTCCTCCTCTCCCTCCACCTCCTCCTAGCCCTCCATCTCCCTCATCCCCTCCTTCTCCTAGTCCTCCTCGTCCTGCACTTACTCCTTCTCCTCTTCCTCCACCTCCTCCTAGCCCTCCATTTCCCCCACCCACTACTTCTCCTCTTCCTCCTCCTCCACCTCCTGCACCTACTCCTTCTCCTCCTAGCCCTCCATCTCCCCATCCCCTCCTTCTCCTCTTCCTCCTGCTCCACCTCCTGCACTTCCTCCTTCTCCTCTCCCTCCCCCTCCTCCTAGCCCTCCATATCCCTCATCCCCTCCTTCTCCTCTTCCTCCTCCTCCTGCACTTACTCCTTCTCCTCTTCCTCCACCTCCTGCACCTACTCCTTCTCCTCCACCTCCTCCTAGCCCTCCATCTCCCCATCCCCTCCTTCTCCTCTTCCTCCTGCTCCACCTCCTGCACTTACTCCTTCTCCTCTCCCTCCCCCTCCTCCTAACCCTCCATCTCCCCCACCCACTCCTTCTCCTCTTCCTCCTCCTCCACGTCCTGCACTTACTCCTGCTCCTCTCCCTCCCCCTCCTCCTAACCCTCCATCTCCCCCACCCACTCCTTCTCCTCTTCCTCCTCCTCCACGTCCTGCACTTACTCCTGCTCCTCCACCTCCACCTCCTCCTAACCCTCCATCTCCCCCACCCACTCCTTCTCCTCTTCCTCCTCCTCCACGTCCTGCACTTACTCCTTCTCCTCTCCCTCCCCCTGCACCAACACTTTGCACAAGGTGACTTCCAACTTGTGACAGGCTCGCTGTCGAGTAAACGTCGGCGGTGCCCTGGGGCAGAACGATGGCACCGAGGCCAGATGGGAGGCCCAGACACTACCTGCCACCACCCCCGGCACCCCACCCCCACCCCTCCTCCCAGTGCCAGTCCCCTGACACCCTCCCCGCTGCCATCTGTGCTGACCTGCCCCTAGCTGTCAACGGTTCGGGGGCTGGGGGTGGGGGGGTTGTGCTGTTCACGCCTGTGCTGGGGCCTGGCGGACGACGCAGCTGTGCAGATGTTATCGAGGCAGGAAAGATGGCGGCGGTGGCGACAGCGAGGCCAACATCTGCGCTCCCAGTGGGAGCAGCAGAGCAGCACTTTGCAAGAGGGCCGGCCGCTGAGATAGCGTGTCAATGAGCTGACAGGCCACACTGCACCACCACCACCCTAAACCCCTCCCCCGCCCTCCGACCCCCTCCCTCCACAGCTCATCACAGCCTCGGACACCCGACCCAAGCCCAGCCCTCAGTGCGTACAAAGTGACACCCGTACATAATACCAGTGTCAGTTTCATAAATATGTTGAGGGGGATTACGGCCAGATTACAACACTGTGAACTAGACACGTCGCAGTCAACTCCAGCAGTTCGCAGGGATTGCGATGCAGAAAGCGTCCCAGATCTCGTTATGCACGTTAAGCAAATCCAAATGTTGACGTCCCAACTGAGTTCTTCAGTCCTTGAACTGTATTTTTCCTCTGTTCCACAGGTGCGAGACAAAAAAAAATACTTTCATTCAATTTATCCGCTGTTGATTTTTCTCTTCATAGGTTCTCTTTCCCACCTCACACGCCAAATGCCGCTTGACGAAGTCTGTGGCATGTGTCAGGTAAAGCCCTTCATTAGCACCCTGCTGCTCTCTCTGTCTCCTTTTCTATTCTCTCTCTCTCTCTGTCTCTCTCTCTCTCTCACACACACACACACACACACTCAAGAGCAATGCAGGGGATAAGGATGTGTTCAGCTAAAGTGTGTGTCTGTGTGTGTGTGTGTGTGTGTGTGTGTGTGTGTGTGTGTGTGTGTGTGTGTCTGCGCGCGGCACGGGAGAGAAGGAAAAATGGATAAAAGGACTTCATACATTTTTATGACCATACTGATAAGGTCAGTCATGTGCTGTGGTTACTAAGCAACACTGCCACCCCATGTTAGGCAGCTATATATCAGAAAAGTCAGACTTGTATGTGTTTACTGTCGCTCTGTGAATGACAGCCCATGGGTCTAAAAAAAAAAAAAAGTGCAAGCACATGTTTCCGACTTTAACCGTTTGTGTTTTCGCAGTTTTCATCGTGCACAAAATTCTGCTTGCATAGATGTAACTCTATTAAAATCGCTGCCGTATTTTTATGAGTATGAGTTTATAGCTGATAAATATTTACGATGAATTTCTACGGCGACGAGTTGTAAACCACGAGTATGAATTGACCAACAGGTACGAACGCGGATACAAGTCGAAAGCTATCATAGTGCATATAGAAACAAAACGTCAACACTGCAGTGTGTCGTCAAAAAATGTGGTTGGAAACATTTTTAGCACATATATGGAAATTATGTTCCTGGATTTGTTTACGATTACGCTTGCAATTACAGGATTATAACAATGTCCATTCCGAGACCACACAGGCATGGCTAATTTGCCCAAAGCTTTGTGGAGTGAGATGAACATACATCTCCACCACTGATGGTGGCCCACTAGTCATTCACCTTGTCATGTAGTCCTTTCATGGCACGCTTGGCTGAGGCTAAGCACTGTTTGATGTCTCCCCTTTCCTTCATCTTCATGTTTCAACTTCCTTTTGCCTACGACACTTGTCTCACCAAAAGTTGAACGCTGAATGCTGTTTTGCGCTCAGCTTAATCACCATTAGAGGCCTTGAAATAATTAAATACTATTTGTAAAAAAAAAAAAAAGAAAAAGAAAAGAAAAATCTGTAAGAATCCAATCTCATCCAGACATGGAGAGTGTATGGAGCCATGAGATGCAAAGCAGTCAATGAGTGAAATCCATGTATAGATCTGCTAACATGGCCCAAGAGATGCTGTCCTCTTACTTGACTGCAAGAATATAACACGAGGTGATTGAAACCAAATGGTGAGTTATCGGTATCGTTCATTTGGACTTAAGTAGGCATTTAGTCAGTTAGTCACTGAAGATGAAAACGCATGGAAGCTGTTGCCGTTTTTTTTTTTTTTTTTTAATTATGGGTTTGATCACTCGCATGAATCATCCTGTATCGTCACTCGCTGTCCAATCAGTGACCTGCACTCAGTTGACGTAACATTTTCAAATTGACTTGGCTGAGAAGGTACTAAAATAGTACCTGTTACCAGGTGCTACTGCTAAAGTAGTAGTGTGTGCTTGTGGAAAACCCCCACAATTGACACTTCTGGGAGAAGCAAAGGTTTCTGCCAAAACATGTAGACAGAAAGTGCCGGAACATAAGTTGGAGGTAAAAGAAAAGCAAACTACTTACGGACACAATCATTCTCCCACGAGATGTTCCCCCTAAACAAGCAGCTGTTATAACTATATGACTTTGTCTTGGTAGTTTGGTTGACTTTTAAAAGTGCAATGGAAATTTTAAACAAATGAAGGCTCATAAACTTTAGTGCTCAATCGAACCAAAACCTTGGACTATCCATTGTGTTGTATGTGTGACAGAGGAGTTCAAGGGGAAGGTGGGTCTGCATCAAGAATCAGCTCCAAGCCTCTTTTGTTAGTTGTGATTATGGCAGACTTGAATGTCCACAGACTATGATGTCTGCAGATGACACTGTGATCTGTACTGCGAGCAGGGAGCAGGTAGCAGGAAATATAGAGAGTGGAAGAATGAGTGTTATCTGCAGCAAGACAGAATACATGTGTGAATATGGGAGGCCAAAGTTTAAGGGTGGGGCTACAGTGACTTGTGATTAAGAAGGTGGAGGATTTTAGGAACTTTGGTTCATCACTCGAGGAACCCAGTGTGTGGAAAAATGTGCAGAAGACTGTGCACATGTTGGAATGGTTGGGGAAAAGTGTCAGGCGTGATATGTGGTTGATATGCCACTGACTTGAAAACATCTTACCACGATCTTACCAAAGCATTTTGCAAAGATAGTAACGTCTCTCTGCTACCTTACTGCCTGGACTGGAGCTCCTTTACTTGCTCCTGCATTGCCTGCAACCTGGACATTGCTGGACCGTCAAGCCCCTCTATCCTCATTTCTGGTGGTCCTTGAGAGATGTTGACATGCAAGGTGCAGGTGAATACTTGCATCTCAGGTATTCACCAGGGGAACTGCCCATTAGTCTGACAAATTGCACGTTGGTCCGATTAGGGTTACGGTTACGGTTACAGTTAGGGTTAGGGCCAGGGTGTTGTGCCCGGTTAGCGTTGGGGTTAAAGTTAGGGTTAGGGGAGGTCGGACCAATGCGCAGTAAGGTCAGACTAATGTGAGGTCGGACCAATGCCATGCTCCCTTCACCAGTGACAAGACGTCTCACCACGTAGCTGTGGACTTTGTCACTGGATTGTCCCCATCTCAAGGTAATACTGTGTATATATATATATATATTTATACACACTCCCTTTAAATAACCCCATTATTAGGTGCACAGCCATTGTCAAGACTAAATTAAATTCACACTTGGTAGTCAGCTTTCTATAGCCATGGAAGCCGGATGCTAAAGCCTATTGTTTGTCCATCTTCTCTTGAATTGTTCTACAACTTTGTGTCTTTAATAAGATATACAAAACAATACACTGTATATAATGCAGTGAAAGATATTTGGAGATTTGCTTTCACACTATGAACGCTTTCTTAGTGACTCTATGGCAAAGCTCTCTATGAGCCTGCACCTAGAAAGAATAGATGTCTTTATTCCACCTTAGCACCAAGTGAAGGCGTGTGCCACAGAGCTTATTTTCAAACAGATTCAACATTGTCCATCCGTCCATGGCAAGGAATTACTCTCCAAGGGAACACGACTTCTCCATTTCTTTTTCTTTTTTTTTTTCTGCAGACATGTCGGCTCATTAAACATGAATTGTGACTTTGTCTCACATTCCCTTCCAAATTTATGTGCAGAAAGGCAGATTCAAAAATGATCTAATAAAATGAGGGTCTCAGGATATACGTTTGACTGCGGTTCCATTTCTACTTCATAATGTGTGCTGAATTATTCAACAGTCTGACCCATTCAATGAAGCTCTCTTTTTCATGAGTTATAAGATGAACCTCCCGTTACTGGACATCTGAAATACATTATCAGATATATATTTTATTGTTCGAAAATAATCAAAGCACTTTAGTGTTTTGTTAACAATAGCCATGAATGTTGTCCCTGGGGAAAGGGCTATTTTGCAGTTGATTTTAATTATGTTACTATTACCAGCGCGCGCACTTGTGTCACACTGGATATACGTTACACAAATGCCAACCTGAACTCCACTTCCAGCTTAATTGACGATAATGCGTAAAATCTAGAATAAAGGTGCAGTTTGACTGAGGATGTGAATGTAATAAAATACCACATTATTAGCATACACTCCATAACCAATTTCCCCTTTTTATTGCAATGTTGTACAGGTTTTATAGGCCTTGCTTTGTCCCAGTGATGCATATGGAGTACATATTTATTATTTTACTGATTAACTCTCTCCCATTTTTTGAAATACAGTAGCTGCAATACACTTTTTACTTACATGTATATACTATACCTTTTACACACTTTCTTGTATTTTTTATTTTTTTTCTGTCTTGTCTTGTTTGTTTAGCTGAGCAGGTGTTGTCAAAGCCTGAAGCTTTACAAGAGTGACTTTTGATTCATTGCTTTGGAAGACACTCCTACTGGCCTCAGATTACGTGGTAGTGATCATGCAGCTTTTGGTTTAAAAACATAGCGTTTGCTAATGCGCGTGCACAAACACACAGAAATACACAAACACACACACGTCTGTGAAGGTTTACCATAAATAACAGAAGGACATAACGAGGAAGAGGATAATACCATTGATTTAATCATATGCTCACAACATATCATGTACTTAACAAAGGGATTACAGAGCCAGGGATTGAGCTTTTTATGAGCATAGAGCCATTGGCTTTAATCCAGTGTCTGTACTTTAAAGGGGGCCTATGATGCTTTTCCACTTTTCTGAGCTTTAAAAACTGTTACAATGTTGAACCCTATCGTCAAACGATCTCGATATCGTTAAATAATGACGTTCATGCGTTTGGACGTGAGCCCTGCAAGTTGTTGGGCATGGTTCTAAACGCTCTGTTCACAGAGATTTTTTCAACACTGGGCACGGAGTGACGCCACTGTGTGCCGGAGCTCCTTTCATGGCCAAGGTCCGGCACACTCTCGGACTGGTTCCGCCCTCCCCCGCTCTGCCCCGAAAGTGATGTCGCAATGCGCTGCTCCAAGAAAGAAAGTTTTTTTTGGTGTCAGGGAAATTAAAGAATATGAAATAAAAAATACAGAGCGACTACCGAAGCACCAAGGACCACAACCGTCGGAGTGGAACGAACAGAGAAAATGTTGGAGGTTTGTTCAGCCTAATGCGGATGCGATGGAACACCGGACTGCAGCCAGACCCCTCTCGTCCGGTCGGCAACGGGAGTGAGACGGGCTCGACTCGGCCGGTGAACGACGAGAGAATAATCAGCCACGGCAATATTTGAAAACATGTATGATGACTGTGAGTGTATTGTGACCTCAAGCAACATTAGTTTTAAGACTACTTGCAACGTACAACCGCTGAATGGTGTTGATGAACTGTTAGCCACCACCGCTAACTCCGTGCTCTGCTTGTTATGTGTGTTGTGTTCGCTGGCAGCCGATTTTGACTGGCAAGTTTCACTCCTTATAGCGATGTTCACGCTGCCAGCATGGTAACATGGGTTGTATGGAGCTCTTCCTGCTTTGTGCTTGGTGTGGACTTAAGTTGTGCAGATATTCTTGTCTAATAATAAACGACTCTACGACTGAAGTGATCGTTTCAGCTACATATTTTCTCTGCTCGGACAGTGTTTTGATACAAGTCAACAGTATGAAACCAAATCATTCTAAGCCCTATTAAAATGTCTCGCAAAAACACAAAACAAAAACACGGTCAGTACACAAAGTACAATATATTTCCGGGGACATGGAAGGCACAAAAAACGTCCAGGGACCTTCGGTCCACCTTGCGGCCGTAACTCAGCCCTCGCTGGGTCCGTACGAAGCTGGATTAGCCGGTAAACAGCTGCTAAAGGGTGAAGCCTTCACGACGGTAAGTGTTTAAATTGTGCCTGTTTCATAAAGTTTGCCGTTTACTCTTCACTCCCGCACCGGCAAACTGAGGAAGTGAGGCTCAGCAGCGACGAAGAGTGTGACCCCGGGCGGGGGCGTGTACTGGCAAGGCTGGGGTGGAGTGAAGTGAAACAGAGCGTTTTCAGGGACGCAGTAAATACGAGGAAACGAGCAGCGAGATACGCAAATCTAAAAAGCTTTCAGCGCGGAAAATCGTGCGTTGCTGCTCTGGAGGGGCCAGATATCAAATACAAAAGCCCGAAAATGAGTATCATAGGTCCCCTTTAACTGTCCCCTTGGCTCAACACTGAAGGGAATAAGTCACCATATAGATGTATATTTTGATATGGAAGGAAAATCACTGTCGAAACTTGCAGGAGATTTGTAGGTATATAGGTACATTTTAAATGTAGGAATAGTGTAGGTGTTGTGTCTTTAACCAATGACCACTGAAAATGGGTAACATTTGACCACATTGAAGTTTAATTCAGAGAATTTAAACCTGTCTTCCAGTTCTAAGCACTTCTGTGCACCTGTGATTGTAACCACTTACTGTACTGTTTGCTGTCTTCTTCTGTAACCTATTTATTATCATTTTAATGCTGTGAAGCATTTTATCTTTTATCTTGACCTGTTGGGTGCTCTAGAAATAAACCATACTTATTTACGTGACTCTACTTTGCTATTTTCATCATACAGTTGCTCACTTATTGCAAGTTGTACATCTTTGCTGGATGTGCTTCTGTTTTGTGTGATTTTTTTTTTTTTTATTGACTTGTGAAAAACAAATCTGTGACACAATAAAACACTCAACTGTTCTGCAGACCAGGACAACACAGTTGTGAGCCTGGAATGAGAATCACGCATAGAAGAGCAATGAGCAAACAAAACCTCTCGCCACTGGGAACCAGTGAGTACGACAGTCATGGAAGGATATAGCGCGCATCTGTGAATATATATGTATATTGCATAGGTGCAAGAAAAGGTGCACCCTTCACCCCCCTCCCCTGGCTCAGATGGTCACGCTCGATGATAATGATCGGTTTTATTTTGGGGGGAAGCCTGGCTGGAAGCACATGCAGGAGGCAGACAGGCAGTGACAGGTCCTGTATTCGCAGTGCTTAGCATGTTCATGCGCAGGTCTGATGTGGACGCTAAGCATAAAAGACAGACAGTGCGTTTGGGTGCAGGGCAGAAACCCGGCTCTGGCTGCTGCAGCGTTTGAACACAAATGGTCCATGATAAATTTGAACAGTCACATGGCAGTGCATGTCACGGTAATTGCCACCGTGTTGGTGTTTTTTAAAAATCATTTCACAACTCGACGGTTTTGCTCGGATGTGACCGCCTCGTCACAGCAACATACATGGAAAATGCAATAATAAAACACGCGAGGGAAGTTAAAATAAAGGGGGGGGGGAGGCGGCATGTCTTCCCTCTGCCACTTCCCCTCGTGTCTCTTCGCATCGCCAACACAACCCTTTGGAACGAGGTCTGCGTTGACATTTTCAGGTCCATTTGTGTTCTGTTTAAATCAAGGTCGCACCTCGTCATTTCAAATGAGAACCCACTCGCACCGGCGACGCTGAGCTGCAAGTCGCACTGCGAATTTCTTTATCATTCAACACACTAATCCACCTCTTCCTGCTCCTGAACGGAGAAACGTGGCCGTGGACGCCTGACATGGCCGCTGTTTGATGCCCCCTGGTGCATTGGGGGCGGGGGGTGGGGGGACTGCTTATATTTGTCAAGGTCAATTAATGAATGCGGGGACAAGACTGACTGGACCCCCCCCCCACCCAACTCAAAAAACGCCCCTTGGGCTCATAAATTATCCAGAACACATTAAAAGACGAGATCTGAGCTCTGCCAATTAAGATAATACGGCATGTTTTCCTTACAAAATGCCTACATAGTATCCAGTCAGGTGTAGCCTACATCACTCCCCACCCCTCCCTCTGCTTCCTCCTCCTCCCACCTCGCCTCCACGCGGTGGTTGTGGTCTCCAGCCATAAAGGGATGTCCTGCACGGGGCTTATTTTCTCTTGCGTATAAACGCCGTTTGCCTCTGTGAGCGGAGGGGGCAGTGATTTGATTCGTCTGCGCACTCATGAAAAAAGAGAATTTCATTCATTTTTTGACAACCCCTCTCCCGGTTTTGTTTTTTTTTTTGTTTTGCTGTTTTTTGTTTTGCTTTTTAGGGTTTGTCCGCGCGCCCTCCTCGGCCACCTCCATTGCGCCCCCCTGTACCTTTAAGGCAATGGGAAGGGAGAGAAGCGGCTGCGGAGAAGGAGGCGAGGGCTCATTTCACGGCGCTCTGAGGCAAGGCAGGTTTTAAGCGCAAGGGGACTAGTGCGCAATTTGAGTGTGCAAGCTGCGGTGGTGGGAAGATGCGTGTGCTTGTTGCTCACCGGACGGAGAGAGGCGGCGAAGAGAGAATGAGTTTCCAGCGCAGCTAACAATCAACTCCATCCGCTCCTTTAGAACGTCGAAAGAAAACGAGAAAAAAAGAAAACTACTTTGCGCATTTTTTCTCTCTCTCTCTCCATGCATCCCAGATGACAACTTTGGGCTTTTTCCCCCCCGGGAATGATCTGAATTAATTGATTTATTATTAATCAAGTGCTTCCCTTTTTTCTTCAGTCTGATTTTAGATTATTTTTTTCATTCATTTGCTTTTTTCCCCCCCTTTCCCCTCCCTTTCTCTCGAAATTGTCGGATCTTGGAGTTGGGTGCGAGCGCAGACACTTTGTCCTATGTGTCTCCAGCCTCTGACTCAGCAGCGGCAGCACAGCTCAGCTGGACCGGAGCGCGTCAAGCCGACTTCCCTCATGTTCCAGGCAGGACAGCGCTCTGAAGCGGGGGGACGGCTGCTCTGAGGCCCGGTGCGCAGCGGTGTGAGCGGTCCTGGCAGAGGGGAGTCGAACAGTTGTGGATCATACAGTGTTTCTAGCTGCACAAGGAGACAATCAACAGAGGGGAAAGGAGCTCGAGCCTTCCCCCCCTCCCCTATTTTCTTTCCTCTTTACAGCGTGAATGAGAAGGAAAAGGGCAGCGAGAAGGAGAGATCTACAAGCTCCTCTTCCTTCCATCGCAATTGACTTGTTGAAGAAATAAGAGGAAGGAATCAAAGAAGAAAGAGTGCAGGGTGAGAAGAAGAAAAAGCATAAGCCTGGATATTGAACGGAGCGGGGCATGTGGATATTGGCTCTCATCTTTTTCCAGTGCATCTTGAATGGTAAGTCATGCATTTCTGTGCGTAAAACTTCCAGTTTATGTTAATTCTTCTACCTGGGTGGGTAAACACCGAGAGACCTTTTCACGGAGGATTATCTTCAAACTCACTGCTTTATTTTATGGCAAGGTGAACGGAACACGATGCAGCTGCTGCTCAAGGGTCTTATTATACTATTATTACATTTATTTTGCTGTTATACTAGCGTCAGGCTTTAGTAAATGTATATGCAGGATGCACTGCTTCTGCCTCACCATTTAAAATTGGGGAGGAGGGGGTGGGGGGTACTGCGCTGAGTGATAGGTAGAGCCTATTTCCCCTGCAAACAACACGTCTAAATCGTTTTTCTACATACTTTCGTGCAACAAAATGTAATCGTCATTTAGATCTTAAAATATTTGGTGATTTTATTCCATATTCATTTATCTTAGAAGATGATTTGTTTCCTATGCAAATTACACTGGGCCTCAGATAGGGTGCATTTTATATGTAAATATATAGATATTTTTTGAAGACTCACAATTGGTATATTTAGGGATTTCAATCTCACTTTTACTAAAACAATTATGAGCAAAATATGTTGACTAAGTAATTAGGATTAGCTGCATGTGCATGTTTGTTCAAACCTTAAACTTGCCTGGAATAGCATACAAGCTGAAAAAAAAAACCACGCAGTCCGTGGAACCGATAAATTGTTTGCAGGAGAAAAAAAAAATCAAGCAGCAATCCAGTTGTTGTTTTTTCATTGATACATCACATTGAATTTGTCTTTGCTACAATATGTGCAAATGAGATTTTCTCCACCTAAAATCCTAAAAAAAATAAAACTTCTGCAATTGCATGTTTGCTTTCTTTCTACTAAATCTGTGGAGTGTTTGCTTGTAAAAGGAAGAAGATTGGATATGCTTTTTATCTGGCCACACACCCGCCATATTAGATTCACAGACATGGAGTCGTTTTGGACTGGGGGGGGAGAAAAAAACAGACAAGCCCTTCACACCATTGCCCATATGTACTTCATGCAAAACCCATCTGATTCCTTATAGATTTGTATAGAATTCCTCATAGGACAAATTTGGGGATGGTGAGGTCTGTTGGGATGGAAGATATAAGCAGGGTGTGAGAGGAAGGGGGCGGGGGGTGCATTGAGAAGGACAAGGCGCTAAGGGCTAGAAGGTGGGTTGTTCATTTGTTGCTGCGGGGATCAACTTGAAAGAAAATGTGATTATTCTGAGCGCACTTGCGAAGGTTGGCCAAGTGGAAATGGAATAAAAATAATATATATGAAGTGGACACAATGTAAATTGAGAATAGAGGGCGATGCGTCAAGCGCAGATGATAGGAAAACCATTTTGTGGACATCCTGATGGGTTCAATGAAGGCAGCGGTTGTTTACAGGACGGAATGGAACAAAAGCATTGAAGCTAGTTCGCTCTAAAGGCACGTTTGTGCAAAAGAGAGAAGGATATTTGAAGACACAGAGGACCTAATGTCCATTTGGAGGCTCCCCCAGTGCTGTTCCTAATTCTCAGCCTGCCAAGCAGTTATCGTCTGGCTTTTGAATGGCTTTCTTAGTCTCTTTCGCACAGGCAACAGCGTTGCAAAATGGCTGCTGCTGCTGCTGCTACAGACATCTACAAGGAAACTTTGAATGGCAGCACCTGCAATTGTGATGAATGCTGCGTTTGTGGTCGATGCGGCTGCAGTGCGCGTCGACACTGACCTTTTGTGCTGATGCAAAGATTCAGATGTGTTTTGTGGCAGAAATGGGATTAGCTGCACAATTTGATAATCCTGTCTTTTGTGCGTCGTCGCTACTTCCCGTGCACTGTGCTAAATTGACTCGAATTAGAATGTAACGTTTTTGGGAATTATATATATATTTTTTAAATATGGTGCAAATTTGTTTTTCTTAACAAGACAAAGGTCAGTCCCAGGGAGCATTTTCCTTTAAAACGGCATATTGTGTACGTGTTGTGAACTAGGAGAGATTACTCCCTAAAGGCTTTTTGGGCTCTAGAGCCGTACAGGATGCTGAGGTTGTCTCTATGGAGACCTGGATAATGACTGTTGCTGCAGTGTGGGTTTGGGCTTGAGCTCCACTGCACTCTGTTCAGGTGACACAGGCTGTGCTGCCCAATAGATTTTATCCTGTCACTCTCCCATAATAGCAAGTAAGGCGGTCACATCTCATTTCAGCACCTGATTTTGCTGATGCTGCAGCCCTTGACCACAGGACTGGCTTGTCTGTTGTTGTTGTTGTGTTCAATTGCTTTTGTTATAAAATTCCAAATGTAACTGTTCCTGCAGGAGCACATTTTTGATTAGCATGAGGCGCTTTTTTAAAATTTAAATATTGTTTTTAACCTCCTCAAGGACACATTTGCAAACTCGTTTTCCGAAAACGCACACGATATAAACAATTCACCGCTGTTGAAAGTAAAATCTGCAGTGGAGTTCACTTTGGTGGTGCTTGAGCTTCTGAAGGGTGCTTGCTGAAGTGTCTATTAAAAATCTAAATGGAAAGGGAACAACAGATTCCAGTTGTGAAGAGATAAAATTGGGGGAAATGGTGTGATGTTTTTGATTTGCGAGGAAAAGGTTTGTGTTTATCGCACGCCCAATTAGTCACAATTAAGGTGTCTAAATACACAGGAAGGGTTCTCAGATGACTTGTGTTGTTAATGTATTTACACTCAGTTGGATGACAGGGTACCTAATGTACGGTCTACTGTCTAAAACATGTGCATACAGTATATAAATGTCCATGAATTTTATTTTGATAACAGTAGACCAAAGCATAAAAAGTAGTAAATATAAAATTGAAGTTGTGCTCTCAAGGAGATACCAGATCCACAAAATACCTTTGATCTTGGATCCATTCATTATATGGCTTTTCTTCTTCGCCCCTGGCCCACCTTGTGGGAAAAGATGCAGTAGTTTCTTTGTAATCCTGCTGACAGGATTACAAATGAAATCATCAAACTCCTTGAGGAGTTCAACACTGCACATGAGTATACTTCTGTAAATATTTTTCTCTGTCTGGATCAGTAACAGAATTAACATCACAAACCATTGTCATTCCTTACTTTTAGGCACATGTCAGAATGCTTATACACGGAAGATGCCAGCATCATCAGCCTCACTATACGTTTGAATTTAAGCTTTATGGTTCACAGGTTAAAGAGCAAATAATATTCAGTATGCATTCATATTGCATTAAATAAATTGAAATGTAGAAGTGCTAGTAGAATAATATGAAAGGCCTGAGCTAAAATGCATTTCAGTTCAAATATGTGAAGTTTATCAGGAGCAGAAATGTGTTTTTTCTATTATAGCAGCTGTTATGTGCAGAGACATTTAGGGCAAATATATATGTACAGTTTAAAAGATGTTATTTATGATTTGGAAAATCTGATGCAGAGCATTTTATATGCACAACCCTCAAGCAAAGAGAGAAATAGAGGGACTAACATTCAACATTCTATAAAAAAAAAAAAAAAAAAAAAAAAGTAATTCAAACCTCAGTCTGTCTATATGCACACTCAAACACGTTTTGTTTTCTGAACACACAAACCCTAACCATAAATAAATATGGTAATTCATGTACATTCAGAAAAAAACATCCTGGTTATAATTTATCTTTAAATGTATTTAAAAGTGAAAGGTGCAAATATTTAACAGTGGAACGACACCCATTAGCGACAACAACTGAGCTCGGAGAAGGTCCAGAACATCAGTCACATTGGAGTGTAGAAAAAAGGTTCCATTCATTTTTAATTGAGCCATTGAGCTCCTGTGATTAGCAATGCTGTATTGTTTTCATTTATCATTTCAAGAGTTTAGAACCGTGTTCATCTAGTGAGCACATATGTGAGCAGACTATGTTGTGATTACTTTTACATACAGTTACACTCACAACCTTTTCTCTGATACCGCGTGGTGTTGATCGTAATACTTAGATATTCTTTGTAAAATATTATTGTGTAAATTGACTTTAGAGCTATGTTTCTTTGAATATGTTTACATTTTAAACATTTATTCAAACATGTTTTTTGTCAAAGGTTTAATGGTTGATGGTAGAAGTGACATGCGACATGGCACTTTTCTTTTTTAAGAAGTCACAATTTGGCAGTGCCAGGGGCTCATGATATTTTTTGTCTCTGTACTGTGTGTTTGTGCCTCAGCTATGTTGCCCAGATGAGAGTAGACTGAAGCATATGTTAATGGATGCACATTGAACTGTTAAAGGTTTCATTTAACCCAGACCAGAATGCTTAAGGAGATGATAGTGTGTAGTGAGGCAGAACGAGGGAAGTAAAATAGGCAGAAGAGGGACACAGAATAAGCCTTGTGGTATCCAAGGCTCAAAGAATCATGTTAAATCAGCCAAGATGAAATGGAGAAATGGCTATTTTGAGCACTGTAATGTGTCCGCCATTTATGTTTGTCATAGAATAGCCCATATATAATAATCTAAAAAAAACAAATTGAATGACACCTTTAACATGTTTTTGGGATAAAATGTGATAATCATTGATTAAATTCTGAACCTTATCATGAAGTACAGTATCTCATGTGGATATACACATCATCACCTAATACTTGTCGTAATGCTAAAAGACACATTAAGGAATGGAAAAGGCAGTTTTCCGTCACAGCACCCCCTTTTAACTCTGGTACTGAGACACTAATTGTGTTGAAAATTGCAACTATGTGTAGGACAAAGATTTGTGTGGATATGCATAGGGTCTGGGGAGATTCTCCCCAAGCCAAACCTGCCAGGCGGTGGATGGGTGAGACCGTTGTTGAAGTCCTGACCTTCAATTCATGGAGGTGTTGCTCGTAGGTCGGTGTCCAGTCCAAGCGTTGACCAAGGTATCCGAGGGCTTGCTTGTTGCCAACATACACGTCCATTTCCCATGCTTCCCATTTCTTGAGGTGGCTGACACTGCGGCTGGGGGGCCAACAGAGTGGACATATTGGGTCTTTACCATACCATTGTTTGAGGTTCCTGAGAGATGGCAGGACATCGTGCGTTGCTTGCGAGATAAAGCTGTCGTGAGATGCTTCCATACTCTTGACACAATACAACTTCCCTCTCTCATCTCCCTCCTTATCCACTCTTTCAGTTTAGCATTGCCTTTTACTCTTGTTGACATACCTCCGCAATGACCTGACTGCTGAGGTGGAGCTATACATGCCAAAATTTGCCGAAATGGTTTGCTCTCTAGAGTAAAAGCTGTTTGAGTTGGGATTCATGGAGGCCTCAGCACTTGGGTTATAGAATTCTGTTGGTGTCATTTCCAGCCTTACTTTGGATGATTTGAATTCTTCTGTAAGCCGTCTATTGCTAAAGCACCTTTTCTTTTTAAGTTCAGCTTTTGACATGGGGTCGTCACAGATGGCAAGATGCCACATCAACCAGGGAAGAAGAGCAAATTAAAAGCTAGAGTCTTAATCTGCCACTGAGCACAGACTTGTCACTATTCTTAAGGCCAGACATTGTGTCCCGCCTAAGCTGGCCTACTTACCTACCTACTGATCTTTGCCCTTGAAGTTGGCATGGTACCACTGTACTGAACTCTTCACCAGCTTCTTTATCACTGTTGGTCTGGGTTTCTTGTTCACGTAAAAGCTAACCCTTGTCAACTGATATGTATATACCTATACAGATAGTAAATCCTGCCATGATCCCTAATTCCAACTGATGTGGTATACTATTGAGTTGTGAAGATTAGCTGGACATTGAAAGAAGGATTTTACAAGGGTGATGGTTACCTGTTAGATGAAAATATCAAACATGATCCACAAGAGACTGTAAGCAACAGAGCCAAAGATGTTTGTGAGGTAGATGGAGATCTCCTCACTCCTTTTTGCCAACTTGGCTTTGATGCCATTCCTTGCTGGTGTGGTTCCATCATCCAGACAAGTCAGAAATCTCTGCTCTCTCCACTGCTGTGTCAAACTATTTGTTTCTTTCAAGACTTTAACTTAAGGTAGATGCATTCAGTCCAGCGTAGGAAGCTGCTTTTCCTCGAAATACTCTTCCCATTTCACACCACTTGGAAGGACCTATAGTTGGTGTTCTGGGGGGTGTACAGCTAGTATATTGGTGTTTTATTTTGTTTTCCCAATGATTTTAATGGGGCTCCAAGGTGTTTGACTCCACTTCCTCTGAAACAGGGTATTGATGCACTGCAGACTTTATTTTCTACCCTATGCGGAAAGTGGTGGTCAATGCAAGGTCCCTGTCTGGATTCTTGTGTTTTTATTTTTTGGTTGTTTTTTTTATTTTTTTTATTTTTAACCTTCATGTATTCTTTGGCCTGTAGAGGATGTCACATTGGCTCAGCCACAGTTCTAACTCTGGAATTTGACTTCTGGAGTAGATTCCTTGTCATTGTTCATTTAAAATTTTCTTAGCATTAAGCTAGGTTCTAAATCAATGATTATAACCTTTTCCTTCAATATTTAGAGGATAATGGTCATCAAAACATTTAAGACATGCATCCAAACTTTTTATAATAGAAAGGTATTTTTTCGAACGTTAGCGCACATGTAAAATTGCAACTGTTAAGGTCTTAATGTGTACATATATATGCACGCAAACACACACAGACAAACAAACTCAGCTAATATCTGGACTGTGTTCACAAGGCTTTTCCAGAGCTGGTGGATTAGCATTTAAAATCCTTTCTTGTTCCTTCTGTCTAAAATGTGCAACATTTTCAAACATTCTGACAATTGCTCCATTAATGGTGTAGCCAGCCCCCCAGCTCCTCTCCGCTGCAGCCTTCACTCTATCAGGCCTTCTCCAGAAGTGATTATGCTAATTGCTGTTTGATCAGATGATTAAATTATAATTTCATTAATTCCAGGCACTAAACGCTCTGAATACATTGCCAATTTTTTTTTCCTTTTTTTTGGCTGTCAGGCAGTGTTTGCAGGACTCCTTTTCACCAGGCCGACTGTGTGATTCACACAATCCATGCATGGGATGACGAGAAGTATATAGTATGTAAGGCTATCATTCAGCTATCATTGAAGAACCGCAGAAGGCATGAAAAAAAACACCATTTCTGACGTTGTAATCACTGAAAACATGATGATTAATAAAGGATCACATTTGTCAGTGCGCAGATAGAGTGCATCTCTAATGCAGATTGCTGTCATTTTCCCAGCAATTGCACATCTCTGTTACTCTTCACTGACTCTTTAACCATTACGGCGATTTATAATAATTTTCTGTGGGCATGTCCATGTTGAATTCAAAAAGAGCAGACACTGTGGCTCCATTTAAGGATTTGTTGCCATGCCTCGTCACACTATGCCCCTTGAACTGGAGGTTAATTAGAAATTTTAAGAGAGGTTTTTATCAACAAAAGAAAAACCAAAAAAAAAAACATGTAGAGCCTTTACATATGTTAAGGCTCTAACACAGTTTGGCGACTGAAAATGACACACTCAAGGGTCCGAGGCGAATCAAGGGCTTTTGAGAGGACCGGGATGCAAATATGATGGTGTGTTGGTGGGGAGGGGGTTGGGTAATATTTCTGCGGAAGGCAAGAAAATGGCCACAAGCGGAAAAGCCAGCGATGTCTAGTCATCTGACCCACAATCCCATTTAACCCCAGGACTTTGATTTGCCTGTCATCTGCCAGCATATTTCACCTCTTTGTTCCCCCTCTGGAGATTTTTCATCTGTTCTGTTTTTTCTTCTTTTTTTTTGTTTTGTTTTCTGCGGTTCTATTTTCTGATGATAGGGTAACAATTATTATTATTATTATTATTATTATTATTATTATTATTATTATTATACAAGCAATGGCAGGTTTCCCTAATGTAACATTTTGTGTAATGTGCGCATTTTGTAGGTTAGCTAATTCATTCTTTATAATAATAGCTTTAGCTTTCAGTTTTTACTCTCAATATTTGGAGTTGAGTCTCATTTATGGATTTAAGCCTTTTTTTTATTCCAAACTCTCCTCTATTATCTTCTATTACATATAAAAGGAATATATCTAGAAATTGACACTAGATTTAAAATTCCTTTCTATTCTATATTGTATACTTATATATATATATAATATGCTCTATATTGCTGACTATAGGCTCCCCTACTTGCATATCATGTAAAGTTGATCTCGAGCTGTCGGCCTTATTCCCTCAGCTAATCGCCTCATTTATCCCTTCCTGCTGAGTTTAATGTCATTCCTCTCAGCTCACCTGAGATCCTCCTTCTCTTCCCATCTTTCAATCTGCTCAGTCAGAGTTGCACTTGACAGTACAGCAAGTAGAAGTGGAGGGGAATTTGACTAACACAGACACAAAGCCTCTTTGCATGTCTGTAGAGGCATAGGAAATGTATTCTTGTACTACCACTGTATGGTTTGCTTAGCAGTACTTCTGAAAAATATAAATCAAGCACAGTGAAAGTGAATGATTACCCCGTACGGCCTCTCACATAAATTGCAGCCAGTAAAAAAAAAAAAAAAAAAAAAAAAAACTTTTGCATGCCTACATTTCAAAAGGGAGGAAATGCCTCGCAAAAAAAACAAAATTACGCTTTATTATAAGTTTCAAAACATTGGTTGTCAACCTCCAGTGGAAAAGACGGATGTGGTTTCATCTCTGAACAGTTAGCACAAAAAACAAGAATCAAAAGCTTTTGTCAAGTGGACTACAAACATTTATTGACGTGTCACAGATTATAAATTGCCTGTAATTAAACACATTCGCTCTCTAATCTCCTGCTCAGTTATAAAATAGTCACACCTTTTCTAAACAACACTCTTTGCCAAGGTTATGTGCTTTTGTTTGATTTTATATTCATGCACAGTGTCACAATATAGTTCTCTAAATAGCTTTTACTATATTCTATCTACCAATCTATTGAAACAAATGGTAGTGGTAAACTGAGCTACTGGGTACCAATCACATGAGTCCAGGCAGCGAAACAAGAAAACATTTCATTTGACTCACAAATTCTGCTTTCAAATCTTGAACAAATAGAGAATGAGCTGCTGAATACAGAGTGAATGGCTGGGCCTTTTGAAATGCAGATATGTTGATAGAATGTCAGTCTAAAAGAAACTGTTTATTTAATAGGTTAAAAGTTTGGCTGGTGGTGGCCCCAAAGTCATCTCACTCAATGCTTCGGATTGCAAAATGGCACACTTACACCTAAATTAGCCGGAATATTTACAGTAGTCCTGGACGCTTGTTCCCCAAAGCCGTCTGGGTGTTTGTGTCCTCCACACAGTGAAGGGCTGTTTCCTCTTATTTCACTCTTCACACCCAAACACTGAAGCTGTCTTAATGTAAGCGGTTGGCACAGTGAGTGTCATTGCGCTGGTTTCCCAGCTGTTGAAATACAGACTGTCAACACTTGACTGATGAACACTGGAGGTTGAAGGTGGTGCTGAAGACTCTCCAGAACCAGCACCTAATGAATGTAAATGATGGTGTTGCAGTCCATAGATGTTTAGATGTGTCAATTTGGGAAAAAGTGAATGTTTGACTGAAACACAATTATATAATGTGTACTTTCTTAATAGTTAAATTCCCTAAGCCAGCAGTATTCAGATGGCACTGGCCAACTTTTCCGGTAGAATACTGTTTGAAGTTGTTGCATGAGATATATCTCATGTGTCAATGCATTGTCACTTAGAAAGGGTAACTGATTGTCAAGGAATGTTTGTGGCTGTTGCTGTTGCCTCCGTCTGGTTTTTCTCTTGCTGTGACTTTGTAGCGCTAGCTACAAGACCTGTCACTTCATTTTCTAACTAAAATCCCCTGTTTATTGCAACTATGCAATTTGCAGCAGTTACACCCTAGCATAATTCACTCCCTAAGATTAAATATCGTGAAACTGTGGCTTGCATTAGATAGACCAAGAAAGTGGTGTTATTGATCTGAATGAACGGCTGGACTGCTGCTTTTGTCAGACGAAGAAGCATATTGGCGGTGAACAATGTTGACCGACATTTGGACAACTCTCTTTTAAAAACTGTGGATTTTGGTTCATTTTTATTTGATCAGCAGTTGTAAATCAGTCACCCATAAACCAAATGGAGCCACACAAAAACACAAGCGCTAATTTGCTAACGTGGATTTGCTCTATTGTGGATCAAAGCCGTCAAACTATTAGTTTGAAAATGTCTGACAACCCCCCCCACCCCCTGTGTTCACATCGGCGATTTTATTTAATAACTTGTCGTAAATGTTTCCGTGCAGGATCCGCGCAAAGTCCCTCCAGTGATGTTGGCACTGATTAATAAGTATTGGTATGCATCAATTAACCCCCTCTAAGTGGCTCCCATTTCCCCCTCTGGAGAACTGACATCAGCGGAGGAGCATCCGTGTTTAACATAGCGGTTCAATGGCACAGCCCCATCCCCCCCTCCCAGCTCTCCCCACACCCAACCCAACCCCACCCACCCAAGCCTTTAACATTATTCATGAGGACAAAATGGGAGCAGGTGATTTGGGCAAGTTGTGGACAGTGGGAGAGTCAGATCTGCATCTGGGATCAGCGCAGCATTCTCTCTCTCTCTCTCTCTCTCTCTCTCTCTCTCTCTCTCT
Source organism: Nelusetta ayraudi (assembly GCF_046127955.1). Classification (NCBI taxonomy): domain Eukaryota; kingdom Metazoa; phylum Chordata; class Actinopteri; order Tetraodontiformes; family Monacanthidae; genus Nelusetta; species Nelusetta ayraudi. Next base: position 1,219,333 of record NW_027466061.1, on the reverse strand, counting down.
CTCTCTCTCTCTCTCTCTCTGCATAACCCTGAGGGCAGAGGGTTGGAGGGGGGGGTAAAAGAGGCCTCGGACGCTTACTCAATCTCATCATCGGGCTGTCCTGTCCTCGAACCCCATACTGGCCCCTCCCCCTCCGGCTGCCCTGCCCCCCACTCTTTGGTGTCCCCAGGCGTTCTCTGCAGAGCTCTGCCTTAATTACCTGCATCGGCTGCCACGGCTTGTCAGTGTGGCTCAGCGCTTGTTTGCCCCAGTGGAGTTGCCCTAATGTCTTGTTGCCTGGGTGCATCACTGTAGCACCGCAGAGATCCTTGACCCGCTGAGCCCAGGGGCAGCTGGACTGTAGTATTTAAATGCGTTAGGCCCTCGGCAGAGGAGGGGAAAAAAAACACAAAGCAAAACATTGATATGGTCAAAACTTGATTTTGTGTGATTTTTTTTTTTTGGCGAGGAGAGACGAGCTCGCGCAGTGCAATTGTTTGAAATTGATGAATAGTGTTTGTTTTAGGTAAATAAGACCGAGCAAAAAGCCTTTGACACATCAATGGGCTAATGCACACGCTAATGCATGGAGCTTTTTATGTTGCGTTTTAGCGGGACCCGTATTGATCAGGCGTTTACTTAAATAAATTGCCTGTGTGATTCGGAGGCAAGCGCTGATGGACGTTGCCTGGGTAAAAGCTCCTGGCTGCCCCCGAAGACTCTCCACTAATAATAATAAAAAAAAAAACGACTGTAGGCTTAAGTGTCAAATATTCTGGGGTAGAGATTATGTTGGAAAATAATTTGAAATGCTGTGCATCAACAGATCAAGAATCATTTCCTCCGAGCTCTGTTAAGGCAGCGGCGACACTCTGCTGCGTTTTTATGTTACCCACCAAACCCATATTATCAGACTCACCCCAGCCCCCCCCCCGCCCAAACCCCACCCCCACCCCCCTCCCCTCCCCCACATCCCTCTGACACGCCCGTGTGCACTCTCCTTGACCGCAGCAATGTCTGGTGCCCTTGAGCTCCAGCTAAAGTGGAGGGGGTGTGGGGGGGGTACCTTTAACAATTGGAAGCGTTCAGAGTCACCTGCAGTTAAAGACTGGAGGCCTCAGCGGCGTCTGCCACCAATAGGCGCTGACATCTCCGACCGAGTCGAGCGCTTTCATTTATTTTATTTTTTTTCGCCGCGGCCCAGAGAGAGAAGCTCTCACCTCAGACACCCGTGACGAGCCCTCTTCCTGCCTCCCAGCTTTGCTAAGATGGAAAAAAAAAAAGGGGGGGGGGAAATGTCCACATCTATTATACATGTGCGCGATTCATAATTGAATAGTATCACTTTTTCCTCTTTGTGGCCTCCGTCGTGGAAAGCTCATGTCGATTAGGTCCCAGGTCGGAGAGCGCGCGTGTGTTTGTTTTGCTGGCTTTGGTGCATTAGTCTTCACCATTGTTCTATGAGGGTACATCAGAGAGGAACACGGGCTAACATTTGGATGTTTTGTACATTTGAACACACGGCAGCGTACGCCATTTGTACGGTAAAGATGCTGATGGTTAAACGAAGAGAAAAGACGGTTTGAACTTTGAAACTGAGGTACAGAAAAGCATCAGTATGAACACAAAAATGAGATTTGTTGAGATGAAGACGGAAACATTGCAGTCTCAATCTACCATTCACACTGACTGACAGGACGTCAGTCTTTCAACAAAGGTTTGAAGATTCAACTTAATCTAATTCGGTGTTAATAACTGATTCTCAAACGTGTGTCTATTATTTTGTTGCCCACATACTGCGAAATTTGTCAGCAAAAACATTTTTAAAAACAGCTTGTTGAATATTAAATCACAATTTGACATCTAAGGTTAGTCCCTAATGATTTCTGACTAGCTGGGCTTAACTGGTGTGAGGTGACGACGCTTACTGTTGTTGTCTGGGATGTCGCTCTCCTTCACCACGCATTGTTATTGTAACAGAGTGCAAGATAAAAGAGGAAAGGTCTAAAGGAGGGACAAGAATAAGAATTATTTTAAAAATTTATGCAAACCATCCCTGTGACCATCGCTCCAGTTTCCTGGTATTTGAGTTTCTCTCCAGCGGCCTGAGTGTTACAGTAGGAGTGCTTTCCCCTCCTCTCCTGCCTCCCCACTCAGTCCTCAGCCCAACAGTTTTCTTTGATCCTGCACTAAAAAATGAATGCACTCCAACTGTATGTATCTAAGCTACTGGGATTTGGTCGGGTTTGTGTCCATCAGGCTTTCTCATCTTCAGTAATCAACCTGCCAGAAATGGGTGGTGGGGGTCTTAATTTTTTATGAAGCGGTGCAAAGCGGATCAAGACAGAGGCAGTGACGACTTCTTCTTCTTTGCTGAGGCACACGTGAAGCCGAGGCTGCTCGACGACTTTTTGACTCCAGCGCGCGTCACTTTTTAGCGTGCGGAGACGCGACTTTGCTGCCACGCGACTTTGCTGCCACGCATGCCTACTGAAACGCAGGATGTGTTGTAAAGGTATTCGCTAAAGATTACCGGCCCTATCAACCAGTGCAAACTTGGCACCTTGCAACAGTCTAACGGTTTAAATATTCAGCTGTTGAAAAAACACATTTTATATGCACCAAATAGGAAGACATTCCAGTCATGAGTCGTGACAGTTTCAGCTGTTAAAATCGGCAACTAAGCCTGAAACGAATGTCATGAAGCTCAAACATATAAAGACTTTTTTTGGGGGACTTTCTCCGTCAAATTTTATTTATAAAGTGCAAGATCACATCCAAAAGCCTCTTGAAGCATTTTGCCCAACCAGAGAGGAACCAAGTGATCCCTCCAGAGCAGCATGAAGCCACAGTGGCCAGGAAGGAATTCTGCAGGGCCGCTTGCTTGGATCAGCAAGTTTGATAAAGAAATACAGAAAATGAAGAGACCAGACATAGCGAGAGATTGATAGATAGATATATAGAGAGATAGATTGGTAGAGAGATAGATAGGTAGATAGATAGAGAGAGAGAGAGAGAGAGAGAGAGAGAGTGTCCTTGTCTTTCGATTTTTGAGTGTAATGCAAACCTCGACTGATTGCCATTATTATAAGAACAATTTAACTTGACCAGTTAGCTGTGTAGTTAGTACAGGTTTCTGTTTTTTGGTTGTTTTTTTTTTATAGTTTTTGTATGTGTATTAGTCAGGATACTCACCTGCTGAGTAGTGAAACATCACTGTTTACTCTTCATAATCCAAAGGTGTTTTATCACTTTCCTGTTCAATGAAATCAATAAGACATTAATCTCAATCGATATTTGTCGCGCCTCCTCTGCCCTGTCTTCCCACCCTTGGAGGAAAAAAAAAATCCCTTCCCTCACCGACAAGCCTGCCTGCAGCTGCTGACGGCTACAGCGTTTCTCCCTTTGAACACCTCAAGGCCTTTCCCCTCAGAGCCGCACGTGTTAAGTGTATGCGGCGAGAAACGTGCAAAAACATGTGTCTGCCATAGTGTTTGTTTGTTGTAACAGGTTGATCCACTAGTGAGTTGAAGTGGCCGGTGATTTGAGCATGCTCATTAGGAATTTATGAAGCGCTAAAATGTTGGGTCTCCGGGGAGGGGGGATCGGCAGCTGTCGCACACTCAGGCAGGCTGGCGACACCAGTGGCACAGACACAGAGAAGCGAGGTGGAGGTTGGAGGCTGCCGAGGCTCCAGAGGCCTCGCAGCAGAGATATTCACGACCGATCACGACTCAGTTTAGCTTTGACGGGCAAATTTTGGTTTATTTGCTGCATCAGATGGACGTTTAGTTTCCATTTCATGGATCTTCTTGTGTCCCCCCCCCCTACGGTTAGTAAAATAAATTGACTAAATTTACAAACTAGTCAGTAAGCTGCAATGTTGCTGTTTGTGGAAATGTATTGAAAATGCGCAGTATTACAAAACCAAAAAGAAAGACAGAAGCCTTTTCAGTTTGCTTGTATCTGTTGTTTTGTTTCAGCTATTTGTTTTGTTTTTTATCAATGGATTGTTTTGTTTTTTCTATCAAAAACAAAACAAAGCACCGAGTCACTTGGTTCCAACAGTCACAGTCACTTAAAAAACAGTAAACCCATCACCCAAAACCTTAATGGATTGAAACTACAAGTACAAATTATTCTTTTTTTTTTTTTAAATCATAAAAGAAGTTTGGCTTTACTTGGTCTATACAACACAAACATATTAAGAACAGAATCCAAAAGTGTTGTGATAGGGTTGGCGCTCCAGAGTTGAATGTAGATTTATTGCAGAAAAGATTTGCATTCGCTGTTTTGTTTGTTTGTTTGTTTGTTTTTTCTGGGTTTTTTTTTTCAATTCACTAGCTTACTGCAGAAGCGCTCCAGTACACTACATTTACTTTTTTTTTTCAGTTTTTTAGTTTTTTAGTTCAACACAGTGTACAATAAGAAATAATCCGTGTTCGACAACAGAGTGACAACAGAATTTCTCTCAGAAATAAAAGCCTAATTGTGGGTGATAATAATGTGTTGCGTTTGAGACGAGATTGTTAGAATTGTTTTTTTTTTGTTTTTTTTGGAGGAGGGTGAAAAAGTACATTTGGCCTTCGGAATAAAATTGTAAAATAAAAAAAGGCCTTGGCCTCAGCTTATACATGAAACAGCTTATAATAATTTCATTTAAAAAAAAATAATTGGACTTCTGCAAATTTTATCAAAAAACATTCAATAATTATTTCAATATTTTAGTTTCAGTTTTCTGTGGGTTTTTTTTTTTTTTTTAATTAAAATATTTGTGTCACACTGCCACGAGAACTGTGGCCTTCTCTCACGTCTGCAAAATCACGAGGATCAACCAGCGAGAACAACTTTTGCCCAACGGAGGACCGGTTGTCCGATAAAATTGAAATCCTTTCCCATGTCCAAATGGAACCGGTCGGACTTTGTCAGAATCACACAAAGATGGTTGTCACAATTTCACAGGCTTGGCACAAATTCTCACTGATTGACTCGCTTGTCTTTCTTCTTCTTTTTTCTCCTCCTGCAGTTTTCTGTGAAGATCTACGTTCCAGCTTATATTTTGTCAATGCATCTGTGCAAGAGGTAGTGTTCGCCAGCACCACAGGGACCCTGGTGCCCTGTCCCGCTGCCGGTGTGCCCCCCGTCTCGCTCCGCTGGTACCTTGCGACCGGCGAGGAGATCTACGACGTGCCGGGGATTCGCCATGTGCATCCCAATGGCACCCTGCAGATCTTCCACATTCCGCCTTCCAGCTTCAGCAAGCTCATCCACGACAACACCTACTACTGCACGGCGGAGAACCCCTCAGGGAGAATCAGGAGCCAGGATGTCCACATTAAGGCTGGTCAGTGTCTTGGTGCGCTCGGCGTCGAGACCTTCGCGGGAACGCTGGTTGCCGTGGTTTCACCAATGCTCTTGTTTTTCTCCTCCTCTTCCTCCTCCTATTCTTCCTCTTCCTCCTCCCAGTGCTACGGGAGCCCTACACCGTCCGCGTGGAGGACCAGAAAGCCATGAGGGGCAATGTGGCGGTCTTCAAGTGCATTATCCCCGCTTCAGTGGAGGCCTATATCACTGTTGTGTCCTGGGAGAAAGACACATTGTCAATCAACACAGAAAGTAAGTCATGGCGTCTCTCGTTGCTTCACAGGTGTGGAAGTCTGTCGGAGTTGCTGCCAACTGGGATCGACTGCAACTTCAGTCTACAGCAGTGTTTTTCAGCCTTTATTGAGCCACGGCATCATTTTTTACATTGAAAACAAAATCCCATGGCACACCACCAACTAAAAATATTATAAGATGACACTTTATAGCCTAATAATGACAATATTGTCTCAGTGTGAAACCTGGGCCTGTTTAGAGGCACACAAAGCTGACATCCTGGAAGGAAACTAGGCTCGCCTTCCTTTTAAAGCACAGTCACTCCACAGCGGAATGTTAAAAATTTAATTGAAAATTTTTTTGACAGCACACCTGACATTAACTCATGGTAGACTTGTGTTCACGGGGCTCAGTGGTTGAAAAACACTGGTCCAGAGTGTAATGGGACGCAGAGCCGGGCGGCTTTTGGTGAGGCGCCCACGCGTTTGAATGTGAGTGAATGTTTGGTGGCGGTCGAAGGAAGCCTTGGCTATGCTTGTAGTTTATTTCTTACCGGTGCCAATGTGGTGTGAACCAACCGTAGTTTAGACGTGAGCACTTTTAGCACTTTAGGTGAAAAGCACATTGTTAATCCAAGACGTTATTAATACCATTATTTTCAAAAGCCAAAATTCCTCTTGCATTGTGCAGCAACACACTGTAGAACGTATGTGATGCTGATTGCGACGTTCTCAACGGGTCTTCACTGGTGTCCCAGTGGCCCGTCAGGTGTCGCTCGTCTGCCGAACGGCTCTGCTGGTTGTGCGTCTGTGTGTCCGCCCGACCCGACCCGCCGCCGCCGCCGAGGCCCCTCTCGCTCTGCCAGGTCCCGGCGCAGGAACGCGGGCTGCCAGCCATGTCACTTAGCCTCAGTGTATTGACCCATTTCTCTGGCTGATAGGAGGCACTGCAGCCCTCCGATCATTCAAATCACTTAAATGGAACACTCGCCCGCATGATTGTTTCCCAGCCCTGTGGGGCAAATTCACTTTATCTGGGGCATTTAGCAAACTCAATAGACAAGAGCTAATGTCATTTTGCTTTTGGATCGGGGGCAAAAGCTTGCGAGCCACTGCGCATTTGTGTGTGCGCGCGCGCGCGTTTCACATTTGTTTTCCGAGGTGAAATCGGCCATGTTGAAATCTATTGCAATCTCTTAATTGTCCACGCATGTGTTTGCCGCGAGCGTGTTTTCAAAAATGGGTTCATCCAAAGTTGCTGGAAGATTTAGTCCGTTTTGCACGGCGGCTGTTTCAACCGAATTCATGAGTCTGCGCTACGGCGTTGATAAATAGTTTGAAATTGAAGAGACAGCGGGTCAAAAAGATTTTTTAGGCCAGTAGGACAAATTTATCCGACATCATCGTGTTTTCAGACCTAAATGATTGTGACAGAATTTCACATCGAAAGCTGTGATGTTTTTGGAAGCTGCCGAAGGTATTTAAAAATTTCCAAATTTATTACATTAACACACAATCTAAAAAATAACCACACTTGCCTAAAGACAAATAATTTTGTCTCCAAGGTCATTAAATCTTGACTTAGCTTTAGCTAAAACTCTTCAAGTTACCCCACAATTCTGACTAAATTGGGAAGCTTTTCTGAGAGCTTGTACTGCGAGGAACGAGCTGCACAGTAAGATTTTCCATTCGTGTTTCACTTTTAAAACCGTTTTCAGTTTCTTCTGTTGTCCCTGCATCATTAGGAAGTGTTGGATCTTTTAAAACTAAAAGAGTTTTGAAGAAATGTTCTTTGTTAAACCTTCAGCAACCACACCACGTCTCTGGAAGTCAGTCATGTGCAACGCTGTCAAAACAATCTTTGCGTCTCCAATCTGCACTTCTTAGCGCTAAATAATGGATGGCGGAACCTTATGAATCCACGGGCAAATGGTCTTTATTCATGTCTCAGTGCACACGTCCTACAGACGCACCGTCCATTCTCCTGGCCTTTTTGCTACATGCGTTTTAAGTGCACTTTGTGTCCATGCATATCCATTTCGCCGAGTCAATGTGCACACCGACTGACAGCTCGACGCAGGACGGCTAAACTGCCCGACGTGACGACGGCGGGGTTCCAGCACCGTCAATTTTTGATGAATCAAAATAATAACACTTCAAACTGAAAAGTTTTTTTGAAGTGCAGCTCAGCCGTCTGCGACATGAATAATTGAGTCGGCTTTCAAGTTTGAAGGTGTAGCAAGTGCTCAAGCCATCACACAGACCGTCTTCAAAACGCTGCTGTGGGTTTGTTTTTTTTGTTGTTGTTGAGTTCGTGCAGTGGCGACCAACAAAGAAAGAAGGTGGAGAGAAATGTGATGCAATATGCACCCACTGAAAGAATCAGAATCAGAATCAGAAACACCTTTATTGCCAAGTAGGTTTAGCACTTACAAGGAATTTGTTGTGGTGTGGTTGGTACTTTAGAGGACAGCAGAACAAAAAAAGAGGGCAGTAACTATACTAAAAATATTTAAAAATATACAGAAGGAAGTCAGCTATACAGTATATACACCTTGGATAAGTTACAATTGGGTAATTTACAAAATGAACAATGTACAACAAGTGTGTAGTGCAGGGTAGAGAGCTGACGGAGTGCATATTGTCTCTGGGTGGAGGGATGGGGGGACCCGAGAACTGTTAATCAGAGCAGTTGCGGATGGAAAGAAGCGGTTCTTGTGGCGGGAGGTTCTGGTCCTGATAGACCTCAGCCTTCTGCCGGACCCAAGGGGCACACACAGTCCATGAGCCGGATGGGAGGGATCTGCTATTATCCTGCCTGCGCGTCTACCAGACGCTGGTTTTAGAATGATGTGGGTTTTATAGAGATATAAGAGTATAAATACTCACTGTTACTTTTTCCATGCAGTGCTCATCTAAAGCACTGGTAGCCTGAGCTGATCGTGAGCAGTCCTGTCTAATGTGTTCCAGGCCGTTGTAGACACGCTCCTTCCTACTTGACCAACGCTTTGACCCTGGTCAACAGTAATCTGAAATAGGACAACGCATCAAGAGAAAGCGCAAGACTCGGACTCGGTGTGACAATATATTGTTTAGATGACTGGCTTATAATGAGTTGATCCAAAAAGCACCAATCAGACATTCAAGATGGTTGTGTTATTTTCTCCTGGGAAAGCCGCGCCAAGAGACCTGTTGGAGTCAAGTGTGTGTGTGTGTGTGTGTGTGTGTGTGTGTGTGTGTGTGTGTGTGTGTGTGTGTGTGTGTGTGTGTGTGTGTGCGTGTGCGTCTGAGTTTCACGGGTGAATGAACTAACTAATGCCTGGAAGCTTTGGAGCAGCGCCTGCTATAAGCCAAACTGTGAAGGCCTTGCAGTTGGACTTTAGCAGATTAGCGCTAACGTAGCTTTAAATAGCCTTGTTTTTGTTTTGGTTTCTTTCTGGACATCCTGGACCTGTTTGCCTTCTGTCGCCCGGCTTTATGGGATGGCATGCATGGCGGTGCGCTGTGGCTGTCTGGGGCCCTGCGTGGCTGTGCAGGGCCGCTCCCCAGGCTGCGCTGCAGTCACCCACGAGGCTTGTAGTCGTTTGCCGAGGCCTGACGCTGCTGCTCTGCATGCAGCACAAGTAGGGCTGAGAGGGGACCGGCCCCCCCGAGCTCTGCTGCAGACACCACACACACACACACACACACGCACACACACACACACACATACACACACACACACACAGAGTGTGTGAGCTCAGCTCGGGGCCATCGACTAGCAGACACGTTCTCTTTGCTCCGTGCAGCCCTTTCTGATCCGCCTCTTGTTTCAATCCAGACCTTTTTTGCTTTATTCATTTATTTATCTATTATTATTATTATTATTATTATTATTATTATTATTATTATTATCATTATTATTATTATATTATTTATTATTTTTGTCTGCTTGCTTGCTTTTCGGACTCCACATTTGGCACATATCACAGCATCAAATGGGCCCTGATGACTACATGTAGTCTCCACTGGAGAGACTTTGCAGGCGGTTTGACTTTCACACATTCGGCTCGACCCGCCTGCAAAAGCTGCGTTGTTTGTGGCGTTTCGCTGTTTGTTGACATTTCAGACGTGCGCGTCGGAGTCATTTCCGCAGCCAGCCTCCATCCGGGCAGCCAGGCACTGCCGAGAGGGAGGCCGACCAGCCAGCCAGCCAGCCAGCCAGCCAGCCAGCCAGCCAGCCTGCCAGCCAGCCAGCCAGCCTGCCAGCCAGCCAGCCTGCCAGCCTGCCAGCCAGCCAGTCAGCCGCGGCTTGTTGCTTTAATTGGCTGTACATAATGGGCCTTTGATGTAAATATCAAGAGTTCCTGTCAAAAAGCCGCCGGACCTCGTGCGCCTGTGCTCCGCCCACCCCCTCCCCCACCCTCCTCCCACCTCCTCTGCCTAGCGTCGCTCGCCACACAGCCAGGTGGCTGCTATGGAACCTTGCAAATTCCTGCTGTTTGGGGCAGTCCATGTGAAAGAGCCATTAAAACAACCTGTGTGTGTTTTCAACTGGTCTCTGCCAGGTTCAGAGGACATTTCCAGCCGAAATGTTCTCACACACACACACACACACACACACACACGCACACACACACACGCACACACACACACACGCACACACACAGCAGACTACAGTGGGTGCAGCGACAAACCTTTGTTTGTCTTTGGCCCTTTTTCTTGTTCTTGGAATGTTACGTAGGAAGCGCAGCAGCTATTGGCGCAGCGCAACCTTGAGCTGGGGGGAGTGCTGAGGGTGGGTGGGTGGCTGTTAGCTTTACTAGTCTCTGTGCAATGTGTAGGAAGAGAGGGAGGGGGGAGGAAGGGTGAGCAGAACTTCCTCTCCCCCTCTCTCTCTCTCTCTCCCTCTCTCTCCCTCTCTCTCCCTCGCCCTGCTCTGTCGATAGGCAGGGTTGGGACTCTGACGTTCGATGCTGCGCCTCCATCCAGCATTTGCTGTCCTTTCCGCACGTGATTGGCTGAAGTCTCTTTTTTTTTTTTATTATTCAAATCGGAAAAAATGGGTCAGGTGGCCTGCAGAGAACCAAACTGTTTGCACAGACGGAGGGATGGACGGACGGAGGGGCGGCTCGCAGCAAACATGCCTGCGCACATACCGACAGCAACGCCTCCCACTCAGAGCAGGATTATGCTCTGCAGCCCAGCAGATAAATTACAGATAAATGAAAATAAATCCAGGTTGTGCTGCGAGTGCGTCGCGCTCGCTGGTATCCGCTCGTTCCCCACCCTCCTCACAAGCGAGCCGCGAGCCGCTTCTCCCTGCGTAGCCCGTGGCAGCGGCTTAGCCAGATAAATAAAGGGTTGCAGCGATGGAGAGAGAGAGAGAGAAAAAAACTGAGGAGGGAAATCAATACCTGCGTGTATGGATCTGGTTGGAGCTGCCTCAAAGCATTATGGGAACATGACGGGGGAGATATTATTTGTCCAGACAGCACACACTGTGTGTGTGTGTGTGTGTGTGCAAAGGAAAGAGGAGAAGAGGGAAAAAAAAGTTAATGATGAGTTTTTCATTGCACAAATATGAATTATCGTGAAATGCTAACTGCATTCATCTACATTGAGCTAGTTTTTACTTTTTTTTAATGCATTTTAAAAACCTTTGAAGTACAAGAGCAGTTAAACCTAATTTGGGATATTTTTCAAAATATAAATAAAACCTCAACACAATGTAAATGTCTGCCCATCATATAATCTGTCAGTGCTTAAGTAACAGTACTGCAGCATCAGTGAGATCATTGTGTAATGCTTCAGAAGCTTCCTCTGAGTTATTTGTCTGCGACGTGCAGCTTCCATTCCATTCATTCATGGCCTGATGGGGTCACGTCAGACAGCTGCGGCTGTGTGAGATCATACGTCGGGGGTTTAAATGTTCGGTTTTAATGACGCGCTCGTCAGCGTGCTTACAAACAGAATGTGTCAGGAGCGAGCGTCCGGCGGCGTCGCACAACCTGACCGGTGATTTACACTCGGCGTTCCCACCTCCTCCCCGTCAGCTCGCACAGCCTCTCCCATCTCATCCCGAGACTGACAGAGATATTAATTAAATTGGCTGTTGCCCTTTCTCTGTCTCTCTGTCTCTCTCTCTCTCTCTCTCTCTCTCTCTCTCCGTCTCTCTCTCTCTCTCTCTCTCTCTCTCTCCCGTCACCGCCGTGGTGCAGCAGCGATCACCCTCCCACCTCCGTACCGCGCTGTTTGCTCACCAATAACCGCAATTTGTTCTTTATTAAACTCTCGGGGCTTGGAACAATTAGGCGGGCTCTGAGCTGGCGCTGGGGAGGGGCGGGTGTGTGTGTGTGCGTGTCTATTTGCACGCAGGCAGGAGCGGGAGGAAGGGCGGCAGACGCTAAACACTGCTTAATCTTTGATAAACAGTGAGGTCTTCTTTGTTCGACTGCAGTTTGACACATCTTCCTCCTCTCAGGGCCGCTGGCCGTCTTGCCCGACGGCTGCTGCCTCGGCGGCTCCCAGACCTGGATGGGAGCCAGGTTGGCCCCCGTGGCTCGCCGCCAAGATAGAGATTAGCTAGAAGAGCAACATGAGCTAATCAGGGAAGGAGCCCCCAATTAATTGGCCTTTAGACATTTGTCGAAACGTATGGATTCAGGCTGCGCGTTGCCGGCGGATCAAAGCCACTGATGCCAATGCGCTCATGCGAATGTTTGATCTTGATGTATGGTGCGGTTTCAGCCCTGCGTCGTTGGGAGGTTGGACAACCGGGTTGCGAAAGGTTTGGTTGAAGGAATGAACGGCAGCTCAGATGAAAGGAGGCGCAAATGACTGAATGCTAAGTTTGTGCTATTTTGGATAAAAATGGTGATAATTATGTGCAATTACCACAAAAAAAAAACAAACAGCAAAAGTAGCCAGTAGGCAGAGCAGGGGAGATTGTTGTGCGTCGGTGCTGAAGACGTTCATGTCAGATCCGTGCGGTTGGGCAAATTGTCGGATTAAAAAAAAAAAAAACGCAAATTTTTCTTCCTGCTCAGCGCTACGTGGCCGCTCTGTGTCAACTGTTCAAAAAAAGGATCGTCGAATCCCTTCCGCCGTCTTCTCTTCATCCCTGCTCAACCCTTCCTGCAGGTCACATACTCTTTATATGTATATAATCTGAAGGAAACGCCTTTGACTTGCGGCAAAAGCAGCCTGAAATCAGGGGATCCGTGCACCACGAAACCTGCAGAGAGGCTGCCGTGCATACAAACCTCTGTGTGTGTGTGTGTGTGTGTGTGTGTGTGTGTGTGTGTGTGCAGCAGAGAGGGCGAAAGGGAGGAAGAGAAAAAGAGCGTACTGGTGTGTGTTGGTGTGTAGGAGGGGGGGGGGGGGTCTGGCTGTGAATGGCTGCTCTTATCGCGTGCAGGCAGCTGCTGCAGCGTCTTTGAGAGACAGAGGGGCCGTCCATGCATGCCACTCACTCCGTCTATTCACGGCCTCCTTCCTTCTCCCTCTCCTCTCCCTCTCCTCTCCTCTCCTCTCCTCTTCTCCTCCTCCTCTCCCTTCTTCTCACCTCTGTTCCGGTCCATGCTTCACTTTTATACGTGATGGAAGCAGGGGAAAAGGGAAAAGGAGGATTCATGGCTGGATCCTCGAGGCGGACTCATGATGCTCGGGGCCTCTAGATCGACATCATCATCACCATCATCACCATCATCATCATCATCACCATCACCATCACCATCACCATCACCATCCTCATCGTAGTGACTTTCAGAACAAAAGCCAGATGAGGGATAAAATGTTGCCGGACGTCATCGTCTCGTTTAGTGTCCGGCTTTGCTTCTGCACAACGTTAAGCATTTATTAGAATAATTACAAAATAAAAGGCCTCGGGGGTAACTTGCAATCATAAATACAGCCTGCTTTATTCAGTAGCAAATAACGTGGCTTATGCTCGATGTTAATCAAAATTAGGAATAAGAAAATTCATTTCATTTGGTGGAGAGCCACCGCCAGTGGAAAATACCTCCAGAAAAATCTTTCCCAATAGCTTCCATGGGAGAGAACCTTGACAGATGGATGGATGATAGATGGGTGTCTCAGGCAGCGAGGGGAGTGAGATCCTCACACATCCAGATTGTGTACAGAGGTTAGTCTGGGATTTCTAACCCATCAATACATCAATGCCTCCTCACTCCTCCCTGCACAACGACCCAGTCATGTGTTTGTACACAGGTGCAACAGCAATTTTCCTTTATTTATTTTTTCCAACCCCAACCCTGATATGTAATCTTCTGACTCGAGCACATCCCTGAAAAGGTTGAAAATCACTTGGGCCCAGAAGGTTTTGGAAGGCTGAAGGTGAAGAGGGTCTTGAATACAAATTTTAATTTGATTGAGTCTTTGGTCGTTATAATTATATAAAATGCATGCAAAATTCTTATTGAAATCAAATAAATAGATTTTTTTTTTTTTTTAGATATTCATGTTTACATTTGTAAAGGTTCCATTTATTTTATGACCATTTGAGAAAAAAATCAATCACATAAATATGAATATTAATAAACTTTAAAAAGACAATTTAATTTCTTAAAAAAAAAGAATTCAATTGTTGACATTGTATTTTTTGTTTCGTACAATCATTGATCGCTTTACATATTATTGTAAATAAAGTAATAAAAAAATCTAATTTCTAGAATTTTAATTTGCAATAATTTTCCTGCATTTACAAAAAAAATACATATGATACCCATGAAACAAAATTATGAATGTTTTAATTATAATTTTGAAACAGGTTCTACAATAAAGACCAAATTAATTTAAATGTATTTTTTTTAATGTATTCATTTTGTATTTTTTGTTAGACAGTTATTGCATACCAAACAAATCTACGTTCAAATTTTACAATTAAGCATTTTGTTGAAAATAAATAGATTTATTTCACTGCCTTGTAAAATTCTCATTTTACATGCCATGTCACGTCACATCTGGAAATATTATGAGGGTTTTCTACATGGTGCACATCACTGCGCTCAAGGTGAAAAGCCTCATTTTTGTTTTATTTTTGATTTTATTGTTATTTTGTGGGGAAGGGGAGGGGCGCACTTGTATAATCCTTTAGTTCCACTTGGCAGCTATACAGAGAAGGACAATAGAGATGGAGAGTGTGTAAAAATAATTCAGGGGACAAAGAAATGAAACCGATAGCTGAATGTTTGAAGGTTCTTTTGCATAATCCCAGTTAATCCATAATGCAAATACTGAGCGAATATTCTAAAAATAACTCTGACTGCCTTTCGGAAAGCAAAGGAAACGTGCAATTTCGTAGCTGTTTCTCTCTAAAAAAAAAAAAAAAGAAGAAAGAAAAAAAAAATCCACAATTTTTTTGCACCAATACATTTATTTTTCCCACTTTTGAATCAAGTCAAACAACACAGAATCAACGGTTTGCACGGTTTTAAAATGAAACACATGTACGAATGAAAGAATGAAAAAAATGTTTTTGAAAACTTATAATATAATTTCGCAGTGTGATGCAAAATGCGTGTGACACTTTGCGTTGGATGTGTTGTGCTGCTGGTGAGCAGCAAACGCACTCCCTGCCATACAGTAGGAGTAGGTAGCGGTGTTGTTGCTGAGGGCCCGAGTCGCCGCCGTCAGCGCGGCCTGATTGGCTGCAGCCTGCTCTGACTCTGCACGTGTTCAGCCAATACGCTTTGCTCTGGTTCTGCTCCCATTTTTTTTCTTCTTTTTCTCTCTCTCTCCCTCTCTCTTCCTCTCTCCCTCTTTCCACCCTAAATAAATTGCCTGGAGAAACTGAAGAGAGAAAAAAAATTAGAGAAAGGGAGAGAGAGCCTTTCATCTAATTGAGAAGCTCATATTAGCTGCGGCGGGAAGATAAGCTTCACACTCTCAGCAGCTATTAGGCTCAGTGTGTATAAGCCAGCTACTTCCATCTTCACTTTTTAAATATTTCTTTTTTTTAATGTTTATTTTCAAACTGCGTGGACGCTCGGAGCGGTGCGTGCTGGTTCGACTGGGTTTGGGCGTGCTGGTTCCGTACTGGTTCAGGGCCCTCGCTGCTCTGACCAGTGCCTCCACGGAAAAGGCTTTAAAAAATAAAGGCATGAGCCAGACGCACACATCTCCCTTTCTGTCCTTCCTGTGTGTGCGCTTAGTGTGTGTCTGAGCATATGTTAGCCAGCAGCGTGCAGTAAGTGTGTCATGCACAGGTTTATGTGTCCCGGCATATGTTCTAAATGAAGCGGTGGATAAACAGCGCGGAGGAGAATTATCAGGCGGGCGGCTTCTTCTCGGGGTGCGCGGACCTTCTCTCCCCAGATTATATTGTGTCTTCTGGCGCCTTGATCCCTTTAACCCCCAAACCAGGATTACACTTCCACAACACAATCACGGGGTGAGCTTGCGGGGGGTGGGGGGGGCAGGGAGGGGGAGGGGGGGCACGCCGCAAACCCCCAAATATCTCTGTGTTTGCTGCTGCCGTGTGGAGAGAGGGGGGGTGGGCGGGGCAATCAAGTAGTGTTTTACTGTCAGTTTGCTAATCTGGGTGGAAGAGGGAGGCTGGCTGGCTGGCTGGCTGGCTGGCTGGCTGGCTGCAGCTCTGCTCTGCCATCACTGCCTCTCTCCAGGCAGCCATTTTGAATCAGAGCGAGTGCTGCCGCTGTGCCGCTGGAGGAGCAGCGCTGGGCTGGGGGAGCGCCGCTGGAAACTCCTCACGCGTACATCTCTATCCTCTGCGTGTGTGTGTGTGTGTGTGTGTGTGTGCGAGTGCGTGAAGACAAACAGCATCGCTCGTCTTCTCCTAAAGCGGGAATTCTCTCTGATTGGCTCCTCGCCGCCGTGAATATTCCCGTCTCTCTCTCTCTCACCCGCTCTTCCAGGGACTCACGTGTGTGTTTGTAAATGCATCGGCGGCAGCGGCGGCGGCGTGTCCTTGTAGGGGCTGAGTAAACAGCCTGTTAGCCATCAGTCAGCCTCGTTCAAAGAGGCCCCGTAATGGGCCGTTTCTTCAGGCCTTGTTTGCTTTCCGTTTGGTGACTTTGGAGTCTGGCAGATGGGGCCTGTGGGATTACACCTGCTAATGAAGAGAGGAGGGAGAAGGTGAAGGGGGCGGGGACTGGAGGCCAGCTACGGTGTGGCTGGGCCGCTCATCCACGGACAGTCTTTTGTGAAGCTGATGAGTCTCGACTGCTCTCCTAAAATCGAGGCGACGTGTTTTAATCCACTTTAGGTTTGTTTTTTTTTTTTAACCTGGTTTGAGTTGGAAGATGCTCATGGTGGGTTTGTGTGTTTCTTCCGTCATCTGTTCCCTTCAGCCAATCACATGCCTCCGTCTCAACTCATCCCAATATCTTCTGCTCTCGCACCGACAGCCTTCACATCCACTTTCACGACATCCATACATCTCGCACACAGAGTGCCGATATACTGCACTGCACTTCCTTTTTAACTTCCATTCCCTTTCATTGTTTTATACATTATGTTTAAACCACTGTGCTGGATATGCCACAACAAAAAGGTGCCGTCGTCTTCTCATGATGCCAAAATGTGAACAGCACGATGAAGAGGACTGTTCAAAAACTGTCAGTGAACCATCATTAGCAGATCAGACACTTTAGTTTGGGATTTATGTGGTGAAATTCAGCCAGAGAAAAAAGCATGTTAAGCAATAAAAATAAAAAAGACCTCAAATTTAAACATGCGTTCAAAAAAATGTAGAGGTCAAATTAAGGTCACCTGTGAAAGCTCTAGTGCGTTTTATTTGCATTCTGAAATTTCAAACCAAAAGTCAAAGCTCCTGGACTTTTCATAAGTCGGGTTTTCCCCTTGTCCATGAATTAGTGGCTCTGAGGCTGCGGTGAAGGTCACATGACTCAAACGGGCCACAGATGATTCCAACATGATTAAACAAGTATGTCCAGACAGAATGGCCTAATCCGTGACACCCTCGCCACACACACACACACACACACACACACACACACACACCCACAACATATGGAGTTTGGAGGAATTAGTGCAGTGCGAAAAAATAAATGAGTTAAAGCAGCCAGCAGCTTACATCCCTCTGCATTTGTTCTTGGTTGGCCCATCTGTGGGTTTCTTCGAAGTGCCACACTTGCGGAAAAGGACTCTTCCGTTTTATTGGCACGCATTTAGCATACAACATTTAGCATGCAACAAATTTTCTCAAAATGCTACATGTGTAACACAGGGACTTTGAAGGCAACGCTTCCAAGAACCTGATGTGTGCACTGATCAGGCTGAGGAGGCCTGCTTCCGAAGTTCCGTGGGGTTTTTTTTAGGGAACATTGTCGAGGGCCGAGGACAAAGCCTGACCCAACAGACTCCTCATGTGACCCCGCCAACAGGCCACATCCTAGATTCAATCCAGATCTCGTTAAATAGGATTAGAGAGGCTACATGCCATTCAGTGGCTCAGGCCGCGCCTCTTATCTTCTGTCTTCAGATTGTCGCCAAGAACAACATAACGCACGGCGACCTACATTAACAATGCCACAAACACACACACACAGACACGCACGCAAGCACGCAGCTTTCGCGCTGGGGCCTTTTACCCAGTGGTCAGTGTTGGTACTGTCAGCCCTGTGTGGATCCTGGATCATGCTAAGCAGGTCAGGAAACCATTAGCGCGGCTAATTGGCCTCTAATGACTCACAATTATGCAAAAAAAGACCCAGTAAAGTCAGGCTTGAGTCGTATAGAGCGACTCCGCCAGAGGTCAGTCAAGAAAACCTGCGTCTCATGTCGTCGCCACGCTTGACCCCTCGTCAAAATAGACGCACGCACTCTCAAGTTTTTTAGCAGAAGGGAACTTTGATGGAGAGAGAAAGAGAGAGAGGGAGAGAGAGAGGGGGGGGAGAGAGAGAGAGAGAAAGGGAGAGAGAGAGAGAGAGAGACGGAGAGAGAGAGAGAGAGAGAGAGAGAGAGGGAGAGAGAGAGAGAGAGGAAAAAGATGGGAGCACACGCTCCACAAAGCAGATGTGACGTCGCTGAAGAGCGGCGCCATACTCTTCCTCGAAGCAAGGACACCAATTCAGCAGCATAAGAGGCTTTGTGGCTAAATCCCCCCGTTGATCTTCGCAAAGTTTGTATCTTACAATTAAGTACAGATGGTTTGCAGCTGGTTGTAAGGCTAGTAAATAACTTGGGTCTTCTATTTTCGCAGGGGATTTGGTGGAGTAATCTCTCCCTCTCCCTCTCTCCCTCCCTCCCTCTTCCCCTCTCTCTCTCTCTCCTTCCCTGAGTTTACTAGATTCAGATCAGCCTGAGCCTTGTTTTTTTTCCCTTCTTTTTTCCATCCACTTCATCCTGGCCTTCCTCGTGCAGCCGTTCAGCCAGAGCACAAACATGCGTCGTTCAGTTTTTGGGCCATCTTTTTAAATGGCCGATTTGAAATGAAACCCATCAATCAAACTGTGCTAATTTAAAAAAAAAAAAATACACTTTAAATTCACAAGTTTCCTCCGTATGCACAAAGCTGATGTCACGCGTGTCACTTTGTATAAGACGCCTGTTAACCAGATCTCCCTCTGGAGGTGGCAGCAGGCCCCAGAGGACGACGCACCTTAATGAGGGCGCAGTTAAAGCAATCACACGTTCAGCTTCAGGAAAAACCGTGATCACACGCTGGTATGAGGACACAACAACAAAAAACAAACTCCCTCCCTGAGAAACTGCTTGACCCTGTTGATCTTCGAACCCCCGTCACACCCTGCCCGCTCTGTTCGTCAAATATCTTTCCAAATTTCTATCATTATTTGGCCTGTGGGTGGTGTTGGTATAAGGAGCGACACCTCATCTGCATCAGACGGTGGCCAACCATCGCAACACCCCTGCGGGACATGAACAGATGGGCGTGTTGGGGCATCCACCATCCCCCCTGCCACTCTCACACACACACACCTAGTGTCAATTTAAAGGTCCCAGTGCACCTCACATGCATGTTTTTGTACTGTGGAGAACCCGGAGAGAACCCAGGCAGACGCAGGTAGAGCACACAAAGGCCACCAGGCCCGGAATCAAACCCACAACCTCCTTCCTCACCCTCTACCCTCAAACACACTTACCAAGAATATAAATAAATAAATAATAAATCAGTTGACCTGTCAGCTGTCACCGCACTGACTTCTAACCCAACCATCCCCCTTCATGGTGACATCAAAGCCTCCATTGAAGAACAAGGACGTGTGTTTTCTGCGGTTGGATCCCAAATGCCTCGGCTGAGATCACAGCCGCAGACGCTCGCTTGTCTTGTTAATGAAAAACGCGACGGCGGCGCTTTTACCAAAAAGCTGCGCGCTGAGGCTTCTGAAGGGACGCCGGAAATGTACCAACGATGACGACGATGTTTCTAATGAGATGTGTCACCGAAAGGGTAACAACAGCAACGCGCGCGGCGACGTCTCGTCGCTTGTTTGAAGGGGACTGAATTTAAATGCGGAATCTCGGAATGCGTGCGCCGGGAAGCCCGGCAGCCCCGCCGGCCTCGCCGTCTCTCCTGCGAGCTGCGGCCGCCAGCGTCCGCTGAATTCTGAGCCATTTGCCCTTGCACAGAGGGCAGCTCCCAGCAGGCCTGGTCATTGTGACAGTTTGTGGTTGTTTATAAGGTCATCCACACCATAGGGGGCAGCATATTCATTACACCCACCCCATGGCTCTGTTTGTCTCTGGCAGTCTGTTTCTCTGTGGGCTTCTGCCAGAAGGTCAGAGGCCAATAACTGTCACCCTCCTCTTGTCTTCACAATGTGCCTAAAAAGTCATAACGCCCAGTGCAAAATGCAATGGTGGCTGCTCCGACTGAAACGTGCGTCCAATGTTAAATGGTGTTCATTAAATCGAGGTTGACCGTTGCATAAATGCAAAATTAATCTATGGCCAAAAAAAACCCAAAACATTTTGTTGCCTTTATTCTGACTTTGACTTTAACCGACCAGGTTTTATGTGCTGCAAGTTTGTAGATTCTTGTTGTTGTTGCTGTGTGAATAATTTTTGCAAGATTGTCAATCTTGATCCTCCTGCTGTCTCTGAAACAGCTTCACTGTATCTCAGTTTTCCCTGCCAAAAAGGTTTCTGATGCGGCAACAAGGAGAGTTCACTTTCTGTTATTGTGAATGTGCAGCTCTTGGACAAACACATGAAGGATTCGTGATGAGTGAAATCATTGCGTTGATTCAGCTTGTAATTAGTACACAGCGCTAGGGCTTTAAAGGCAGCTAACATCACAGGGGCAACGCTGGAAACCAGAGGGCAAAAAACCAGGCAGGTTTGAAGATCTTTGTGTAGATCTTGTTATTTATTATTGATGGAATAACATAAAACAAGCCTTTATTTGTCCCACATGGGGAATTTGTTGTGTGCCAAACAAACACCGTGAGTGCACATTAAGCAATTTTGTGGGCAAAAAAAGCAGTTATGTATATATATGTTTTTTCAAATGCATGTCTGTGAAGCTAAACACAACTTGATTATTCCTCATGTCAGCATAGGAGGCCTCTTTTATACAGTCGTTATAGTTTATAGCTTATTTTAGGAAAAGTCAATCAGCATTTTAATATGATGACATCATCTGATCATCTGTTTACCAGCTTTTTCTCAGAAATTTTTATTTCACTTTTATTTTACATCAACAAATTAATTCACACTTAATTAATCACATCAAGAATTCACACAGGAATAAATCCTGTTGTATACATAGAATCATTTTTTTTTGTTTAAAGTAAATTACAGCCATCAAATGTTAATACTCATCATCATTATCTTTCACGTTTCCAACATTTTACAGCCCTCTTAAATTATATTTCCATTTCTGAATTTTAAAAAAATATATAATACTTGACAGAGATTGTGAGTAAAAATCAGTTGGTGTATTTGCAGTATCCGGCTTTATTTACTGTTCAAATGGCTTCTTTCCTTTTACCAATAATGTCTCGCTGGGTTCGTCTCCAGCCTTCCCATGAGCCTGCAAAGACGATCGTGCAGGAGAGAAAACAGTTGCATGTTTCCAACATCCCTTCAAAATGTACACATCCATATCAGACATTCTGCATTTCATACGGAAGGTGTTACGGCGGGAATCCCTCGCGATTGAATGCGCTGTTTGCAAAGCGGCGGCGGCGGGACTGAGGCAGTGCCTGCCTGGGAGTCGACGTGGCTGAGCAGCTAAGTGAGGTTGTTAGCAGGAAGTGCTGACAGTCCAATGCAGCACGAGGGCCATTCAAAAGACAGCTCCTTTTGTTTTCCACTCCCCTTTCTTCTGGCAGAGTAGAAAATGCTGGTGAATTTCTCTGTGCGCAGCAGTAACCCACTGACACCTCCCTCTGATCTGCCTCCAGCGCGCCACCTCGCACGCCCCTCCTCTCCTCCTCTCCTCCTCTCCTCCTCCCCTCCCTCGCCTCCATCCCTCCGACAGGACTCTCCCCTCTCCTCTCCTCCTCTCCCTCCCATGCACTGTCTTTCTCTCCTTTCCCTATATGCCACTACCTAAGAGTCACTCTCCTGGTTGCCATAGTAACACCTACCTCCATCCCATCCCACCCCCCGCCCCTCTTTTCTTTCTCACAATGCACCCAAACAGGAGAATCTGTCAAACGGGAAGCACATTTTCTTTTTCATTTGGTTGCACGATTGATCCTTTTATATTTCTTGTGAATGCAGACAGTAATACAAGCAAGAAATATAGGATAATAACAATAATAATAATAATAACAATAAATAATAATAATAATAATAATAATAATAATAATAATAGACTGTTTTGATATTGAATGAGAGGTGTCTGAATCACAAGGCCAATGCAAGATAAATACTAAGCGCTACTATGCAACACCAGTGGCTATTAACAGGCGTCCTCCACCTGCTCCAGCCGTAATTCCCCTCCCCCAACCCAACCTACCCCACCCCACCCCACCCCCCACGCAATGTCACTCCTCATACATCCTTCATCCCCCTCCTCGCCTTGTTGTGTGCGAGGGACAGCGAGGCGCTGCTGTTTGTACGTAGCCGAAGCTCTCAGTGCGTCTGCCTGCGTCTCAATGTGCCCGTAGCCCCAATTACACTCTTATTACCTCCTAATTATCGCGGACACAGCAGCAACTGGTAGCACAATCACAAAGAGAGCAGAATGTAAATCAGTTACATTTGTTCTGACATTATTTGTGGATTTTTTTTTTCTTCTCTACTGAGTGGTGGCACGTAAAATGTTCCCCTGGTGGTTGTAGTAATTTGGAGCAATATGGTAATTGTGAAGCTGATGGCTACTAATGCTCTCACCAGATGTGTGTGAGGGTTTTTTGTCCGTTCATCAGCTGTTGATGGCTAGATTACAATAAATGCTTTATTGGCTATTTTACATCACATTCATTACTGTTGATGGCTAATAAAAATCAAATCTATGATCGCTGATTATCGCTCTCGGGAACATGAATTAAATCATTATCTCTCATCATGTCTTATATGTAAGATACGAGCAGGAGGTTTCAGTTTGAAATCACTATGAAATCATTATTCTTACAGTATGGTACAGTAGCTGCACATAAATTAATCTGCCTTCATTAATTTTGTGATGCTGGTTATCTAACTGTGGTTTATTGGTAATCTAAATGTGGGTCAAGGAGCAAGAAGGTATTTTATACATTGTTGTTGATACCTTCAAATGTTAAAAAGCACATTTTACTCAATCAGAAGTGTTTATATGCAAGCAAAAAAAAAAAGGAATCTGACAAATGTATTTTCAAAAATAAAAAAAAGTATTTACTCTTGGAGTACAAATAAAAGACAAAACTAGAACTAGACAAAGTGTAGGTCCAACCATAGTGCACAATGCAAGTGAGGCAAGAAAGATTGTTGCATCCAGAACCACACTGACAACACTGTGTTCTACTGGTGGACAGCTGTGTTTTTCCTGCACCAGAAGCACCACATGCACCATACTGGAGCTTTCAAATATAACAAAGTGGAATAGGTCGTACATTTTGTGACATTGCATAATGCTTTAATGCTTTTGCTCCTCCTTTGCTTGCTTGGAGAGAAGCGGTCTGGCTCCTCGGAGAGCGCGTTGACAAGGTTTTTGAAAAGGAAAACAAAAGCTCAGGCTGCTGCGCATCAGTTGCATTGCTCCTTGAGAGAGGCTCAATGTTTGTGTTAGCAGATTACCGGCTGCTACATTATGTTTTGAAGGTTTCCCCTCATCCCTGGAGAACATTTAATAATGTAAAAATGTACATTTATCCGCAGATAGATTCTTCAAAATTTCCGTCTCTAATAATTGAAGTTAAATATTCTCGCTGAAACATAGAGATGGTGCTATATATTTCCCCACATTCCCATTAACTTAGTAATGACACAATTGGATTAAGATCTGCTGATGTTAGAGTTTAGCGCAGTGGCTTGGTTCGGACCAACCGTACTGCTAAAATTGTCGCCCTCTTAAATGCACTTGTACAGATTCAATCCCCCTTCCTTTAGCGACGCTGGCTAGTGCGTGTTTATGGGTTTCCTCTGCAGGCGGGGTTGTTTAACGAGGACATGGGGATATTGTGGCACTAATTGCTGCGTGTGATTTATATCAGGAGAGGAGCAGGCGGGAACAGAGGCAGGCAAAGGCACTCAGTGAACAGCTGCTTTGCCTAATATTTGCTTAACCCTCCGCTGGCAGGCCTGGTATAGGTGCCACTTACGATGGGCCAGTAGGGAGTCATTTCGCCGCTCAGTATTATGTCTGGCAACAGGGACGGGGACATGCCCACAGGTGAACTGGATCCATTAGAGGGAAGCATGCAATTGGTCCCGTGATAATTAGTGCGCGCCGGTTGGGCTAATTGTAAAAAGAAATGTATTTTCAAACGTTTTAAAGATTAGTTGTTGTTGTTTTTTAAGGCCAACAGTGCAGCGTTGTAATTGGTTGGCCTGCACCAAACGCCATGGCTGTGCCTCTTTAAATAAGGTTCCATATTAAGCAGCATGATTGCTACAGTGATCACTCTGCTGTCATGTGTTGGCAGCGATAGCCAATTTCATCCCACGCTTGTCTGCCATTCTTATCTGGAGTGATAGTCTGAGGCAGTGCGGGATTGCACCCACTACTTCATTAATCAGACCTCAAATAAGTACGGCCATGCAGCAGGTCTCCACACCAGTTCGGTCATATGAAGATTATTTCAAACATTTTTCGAGCCAATGGTCTAAAATCTCTAAAATCTAAAATAATCAATGCGGGCTGGTGTTGAGCACGTAAACAGCCACAGTCACGCACGCGCTGGACCGACCGGTGGAAGAAGAAATAAATAAATGAAAGGAGGGAAGTCTGGTTCTGTCTCCACAGCAACATTGATTGATATTCTTCAGGTGGAGCAGCTGTCAAGCGGCCTGACCACTGCGAGCTAATGCTTTGCAGGGAGAGAGAGAGACAGAGAGCGAGAGAGAGAGAGAGAGAGAGACAGAGGGGGGAAGGGGCCAAGAGGGAAAAAGCAAAAGATGAAAAGCGAGGAGGTGGAGGGGCAGGGACAAAGAACAGGAGGGACGGGTTGCTAAAATTGAAAAGCCATGATATAAGGAGAGAGAGAGAGAGAGAGAGAGAGAGAGAGAGAGAGAGAGAGAGATGGTTTATGTCAGAATTCTGAGCCATTATAGAAAAAGGCTGGTGTGTGAATTTTACGACGTGCTTGTCTAGCCGTCCTGTAAACGAGGGGCGTGTCTCCATCCGCTCCTCCGGAGATAAACTGCGTGTGGAGACGGATGATTCCAGGCCGCAGTCACGCTGCTCTGCCTTTTGTTTTTGCCTCACTTATCACCAGACAACACTCAGTGTGTTTGCCACCTTTGAGGCGGTCAGTTTTGACAGAGCAACATTTTTACTTCCTGTTGTTGTTTTTGTGCTGCTAACCAGCACAACGAGTGTCCAGCCAGTGGCGTTGGCGAAAAGAATGATATTGTTTCTCATAATTTAATTGTTGGAATTAAATTCAAAGGTGAATTTAAAGCCATTTTGAGGGAACCTTGAGATTGATAATCCCTTGCTTGTCAATTAATATTTGCTAGTTTAAATAACATCACTGCAGCGTGTGTGTGTGTGTGTGTGTGTGTGTGTGTGTGTGTGTGTGTGTGTGTGTGTGTGTGTGCATTTGAAGAGAAAGCACTGAGAATTTACCAAAATAAAACCTTGCGAAAAGAAAAATCCATCACCAATAGATGACTGTATTTAAAAGTGCACTATTTCAATTTTTTATATAACTCCTATTTATTTGTGTATTTATAAATACAAAAATAATAATTATTTTTTTTTTAGTGTTTTGTAATGTCTTTTTTCATTCCATGATGCCTATTCAGCTGCTGTGGGTGGAAAAGATCGCTGTCAAAGATACTTTCTTGTGAGCAGCAATAACAACAGCGAATCACAGTTAGCAACGTTTGTCTCATTAATGATTCACCGGAAAGGATCATTGAAGGTCATTTAATCATTTCATCCTTCATCCATGAAGTTCACCTGCACAACAGCTCCCCCACAATATCACTCTCCTGACGCCAGTTGTGTAATCGTCAGTTTTGCGATGGTGTTTCTGTCGGTTGCGCAGCATCACGGGTCAGCACCATGGACAGCTCCACCAAGGGAAATTGTGCTTTCTGGCCTCACACCTTCTGTGGTTTTCTTCTCTTTTTGCCACGTTTTGTGTGTCCATGTGTCCAATTAATTCAGGATGTGGTTCATTCCGTCGCCTCACAGCAAGAAAGCTGCGGGTTTGAATCCCAGCCGGCCTGTAATTTGCTCCGACTCTCTTTCTCACACCTCTCTCCCACTTCATGTTCCTTCCGCTGTATCTTTCCCTTCTCCGTGCGGCTCCTGAATATTTAATAATCCTGAATTACCGAGGCCCTCAACCGTAATGATGGGGAAATCAGACAATTAAATCAGAAGGGCTCCAGCTTTAAGTCTCACCTCTCCCAGAGGAGCCAGAGATTATTTAAAGTGGCACGCTGTTTGATTATCTAATCCTCCTCTTGCCCCCTCTGCTTTACTCACAGAGATGCATCGCTTGCTCCACTTGCCACCACAAATTACCATGAAACATCAATGAGCACTGTGTTTAAGACGTCCTCTGTGAGACCGTGCAGTCAAATCGCAAGAGGACGGAGTTATGGGAATAACTCTCTCTCACACTCAGGTTATTATAGTTTATTAAGACCCTGCAGGGCTGCCTCTGGCTCACTCAAAATATAATTAACAAGCGTGTTAACATGTGCACATATCTGCTTCTCGGATATTCATAAAACAATGTAGAATGTGACACACAGAGACATAGAGAACCTAGATACCCCCTGGACCTTTTTTCCTTTCGTGTGTGTGTGTGCGTGTGTGTGTGTGTGTGTGTGTGTGTGTGTGTGTGTGTGTAAACCCACTTCTAATTTGATTCCAAGGAGATGGCCTTAAATGACCAGCGCTTTGAAAACCGTACGGTGGGTTTTTCTTCTTCTTGTCGGTCAAAGAGAACCAGTAGTGTTGAGCTGTGGTGACGTTAGAGTTGTTTTCAGTGTGACTTATTGTCCCAGCAGAGTGATTGATTGGGTTCGAGAGAGATAGTGTTAGTTTCCGTCATGCCTGCCAGTGGGTATCACACACACACACACACACACACACACACACACACACACACACACACACACACACAGAGAAAGGGGTTCTCACACTCCATGGGATGAATATTCATGACTGTACAGCTGAAGCTCAACACTGGCTCATTTAGTGGCGGCCCAGTCATGGCCTTGTAAACACACAGTCATTAGAGATCTAATAGTTTGTGTTAAGAAGTGACGAATTACACGGCACTTGCATCCTCATCAACACAGTGAGGGGGAGATGCACAGGGACGCACTCTTGAACTGTAATGGAGATTTTAATCTTCAGTGTTGACTTCAGACAGCGTTGCTGCCTCAGATTTGTTGTTTGTTAGTTTGTTTTTGGCCGAGCCAGAGCGGCCTTTTAATTAGAATTCTTTCAGGTCTTGACTTTTATTGCGCGGAAAGCAATGGGACAATGATCACTTGGAACGAGCCACTAGTTGTGTTTCCGTTACAGTTTTTCACAAAATAAAAGCGGTATTTCTAAAATTTCGACAAAGCACAATTGCGATTTGCAGGTGTTTCCATTGAATGGTGTGAAGCCCGTAAGCCGTAATTCTTGCCAAATCTCATCCGGCGAGAGCCCACTTTGTGGAGGATGGAGGTACGAAACATTTGGAGCAGAATTCAAAATATTGTTATATTTTTCTCTTGATGACTTGTAAAAAATATTCCATCTACATACCGCACCATTTTCACTTGAAGCGAACTGGTCATGTGACCCCCCGTACGTAACGTCCGGTGACGTGTAAATGGAAAAAAGTGTTTCCATGACACTGTTGCGATATGCCTCTACATGGATATGTCTGGATTAAAAACACCTTGTGAGAGCGTCAAAACCTTTTAGCAATACTTGAGAAGGTTTTCAAGGTTTGCCGTTTCCATTACCAGTTTTTTATTGCCATATTTAGGTTTTCTGCAGTTCTAGGGGTAATGGAAACGCAGCGACTGTGTCTTTGGGCTTAGAGTTTTAAAATATGTTCCTCCGGTCACATGTTTCCCACTCAAGGCCACTACCTGCACGGCTGCACCAGGCTGGATCGCATTCAGGGCGTACTGCAAAGTGAAAATTCACCGTGGTCTATGCAGACTGACAATAAATCTGGTTACGGGGCAGATTTAATGAGATGCTCAGACAGGCATGTTATGGCCATGACATATTGTTTGTACAAGCAGTATACCCTTAGATTGCCATGGAAGATGGCCAATTCCCTGCACATGTATACCTCACGCATCACCCATGATTAATGGAGGGAGAAAAATGTGACAAGATAGAAGAAAACTTTTTCAAGTGAGAAAATATTTATCATGATTTTGATCCTTTCACACCATTTGTTGTCCCCTTCAAAAATGGGAGAGCGCCATTATACGCAATATAATCAAAGTGTCACAACCGTTGCTCTTGCTAAAATACTGCTTTACAAACAAATTTGTCACTTAAGAAAATGTTAAATTATCAACGTTTAAACAATTCTACTCTGAATATGGATCATTGTATCAGTATGTTTTTTCCATTCATATCTTAATCTGGGATGCTCTGCTCCAACATTCTGACTAGACAGACAGTATCTGTAATTGCTACTGTGTGAACACGACAGGAATATGTGGCGGCTGAGGCCAAGCGCCTCGGGGTTTAAACTTCCCCCGTTGCCTCCTGATTTGAATATCATTCAACGTCCATTTACATCTAGTTTTAATAGTGGGTTATTCAGTCAAGCAAAAGATGACATCTTTATCTGTGGTTGACATATGAGGCCGTTAGCCTCGGGCTAGCATGTGTCTAGTTAATGAGCAGAGGGATGCTGTTGCTGATTAGGAGCGGCAATGAAAAAGCTCAGCCGTCTACATTGACTCAACCGCAGCGGTCGGAAGGATAACATGCACGTATTATTTTGTATTAACGTTTTACAAAAGGCTTCGCAAGAGAAGCAAAGACGTATGTTGAACTCTCTCTCTCACTCTCTCTCTCTCTCACTCTCTCTCTCTCCCATGTGCACAGACATGTATATAGGTTAGTATAAGTTTAGCAACAGTCATTTTTGAATATCTATATACTGTATGTTTGGATAGATGGATGGATAGATGGATAGATGGATAGATCAGTGAGTCAAGTGGTAATAGTGCTTGCTAAGCAGTGGAATGGTCTACAGTTGTGTTGCCATGGCAACGTGTGCAGCTGTCAGTGTTTCTCCTGCAGGAATGACAAATGATTTTTATTAGAAAAGCACTAAATTGGGAGGGCAGCCCTCTCCACTGAGGGGCTTATCCCAGCTTGATCAAACTGGAGTCGCTCTCTCAATAACTGTAAGCAGGCGTAATTACAATACGGAGCCTCCCGGGCTCATCATACACTCATTATTGCTCCGAGTCTGCATGGGCGAGTCTGGCACCAGACAGTGTGATCTTCATGCTGAGGGAAACAATGTGTTGTCGCATATGGCGCTGTGATGTCTACTGTTGGGCTTGGTTAGAGATGGTAATTTTATTTATATAAAGACAGATGGCTTGTTGGTAGCAAGAGCAGGTCACAGTTTTTTTTCTTTTTTTTTAATTATTAATTTCCTTTTTTTTTTTCTAAGTCACACGACTTTGGATGGCCAAGGTTATGGTGACATGCGAGGCTCCGGCTGTCTCCAGGGACCACACTCTACTTGCTAATACACTCCAAGACAGTTGCATCGTGGGGATGCTGCCAGCAAAGTGATGAGGAAGCAACTTTGGTCTGCATTGTTTAGCTGACTGCTTGGCTTTCTCAATAAGTGCCGTCCAGACGGCTGTGGCCCACATTTGGAGCATTGGTTCAAGGTCATGTGAGAATACCACCGAGCTGCTTCTTTTTTTTTTTTTTTTAAATGATCAAGGCGCACAGAAAGGTGTCACTCTCGTGCAGTATTTTCCCATTTGAATTTTTATTTTTTTATTTTAAATGTTATGTTAATATATCTGTTCAGAGTAGAAGAGTGCAGGTGCAGTATTATACTCATCACTATTTAGGTCCTAGATGTTGTGTAGTGTTTTTTCCCCCTATAGTATTTCAGCATTGTTTTATGTGGATGACATGATGATTTGCAGCAGCACATTTCATCAGGGCTTCGCTGACAGACAGCGTAACAAAGGGGACTAGTTGGCTCCTGTTGAGGTGTGTCAAACTGACAGTTTTTTTTTTAAACTATAATTGCTCTGCTGAACCACCATTTGAATTAGCATATGAAAGTTGTGTCTCTCCCCGCGCTCTGAGTGCGTATCTGTAAGCTCATTTGTAAGTCATTTCAGATGACAGAGAGTGGTTGTATCCCCGAGGTGCTCTTCCCACTTGTTCCGTTATTTCCTCTGTCTGTGCCTTTTGCTCACTGCCTTTATCTCTTCCCTCCTCTCTCTCTCTCTCTCTCTCTCTCTCTCTCTTTCCTCTCTCTCTTTTTCCATTTCATCTCTCCTCACGTCTCAGTGATAAAATATTGAAATGGCTTCGCCAGGCAGAGGGAATCTTTCGGCTGCCTGTGGCAGATAGCCACCAAGCAAAACGCACCTACTGTGGTCAACTGCACCTTCAGTCAGCCAATACAAACTGCCCATATGATAGTATTGTGATATAATTCAATTGCCAGTACAGCTTACATCACGGCAACAGTTAGAAATTCCGAGCATTTAGAAATCCGAGGTATTTCATGTTGAAAGGGTGTTCCCTGCAGCCTAGCATGCCTAATAGAGTGTAGATGCACAGAAAGGGACGCTTGTCTCTGAAAACTGTGGATGCCAGTGCAGCTGTGCAGGCCGAGGAGAGGAAGAGGAGGTGACAGAAAGCCCTGCGAGCCAGCTGGGGTGGACGGAAGCCAAAGTTTTACAAATATACACCAATACGTACCAGGTGTGGACGCACGCTCACGTGAAAGTAGAGATTGCAGTTCTGAAATAAGCAAAGAATCCCCCACGACTTCTCCTTCCTACGGTTGTCTGCGGCACATTCACACGCGTACACACGAATGAAAGCGGGAGAGTTGGTACACACCGACTCTGAAGTGCAGACGCCTCAGCCACTGGGGTTTGAGGCGAGCGTGATGGGACGAGAACAGAGGGAAAAGTCCTAGACTCTCGAGCACGGGTGCACACAAGCGCGCGGCACCGTCGGCCTGTGGCGCAGCTTGAAGCAATCAGTTCCGTTCACTGCGGGGTTTACTTGTGAGGACGAAGAGATGGAGTCCAAGCAAAAGTCAAGTGTGCATGAATGCAGGCGGACTCTTTAATAGCGCCCTGCCCTTTGTCAACGACTCCCCTTAATGTCTCTCTCTTGAATAAAAAATTATGCCTAGGCCTCAGTTTTTGCTCCGAGAACATTCTCAGGATTTTGCACACTGTCAAAACACTGTTTACAATTAGCAGTTTGAGACATGTCAGATTTATATGGTAAAGGACTGCACTTACTGTATATAGCGCTTTCCAGCACCTTCATGGTACCCCAAAGCACTTTATAATGGCCTCTCATTCACCCACTTATACACCAATGTATAATGCTGCCAGCCCCAATGGGAGCAATTTAGGGTTCAGTGTCTTGCCCAAGGACACTACAGCAGAGCGGGATTTGAACCGCCAACCTTTTGGTCATTGGACAACCCGCTTTGCCTCCTGAGCTACAGTCGCCCAGTTACATACAGTATGGTTGAGATAATAAGAAAAACACACACAATTGGTATGTGCGACTTCTCGAAGCCATGTCTCACATGCTTTTGATGCCCTGACCTGAAAATAATAATAATAATAATAATAATAATAATAATAATAATAACAACAATAATAATAATAATAATAATAATAATAATAATAATAATAATAATAATAATAATAATAATATGGAGGTCCTGCAGATCGAGACTTGTTCAACCTTTTGACTGTGAAATCCGTGTTAATTTGTGTTAAACTGCTTCTTTTTTTTTTTTACCTTGTAATGTCTTTCTCTGCCAATATGGCCCCAATCCTCTGATGTGCAATGCTCCTGTTTGATAACCATCCCCAGTTTCTCTATTACGTGTGACATAAAATAACCCCACCGCACAAACGCGCGTGACTCCTCGCGAGCACTAACTGCCGCTACACTACCTCCACTTTGGCGCGTTCACCTAAATTAACATAACATCAGCATGATATTAGCACATCCAACCTGCACAGCTATGCTCTATCAAAGCGCCCTGTGATCCCCGCCTCCCAGCTCTTTAGTCTGGAGCAGACAGAGAGAGCGGGCGAGCGAGCGAGCGAGCGGCGGAGAGTTTCTCTCCAGAGGCAGAGGAACCAGAGAGATGAGCTACATGATAACGAGCTGTGTTACACCTCCGCAACAACACACAGCCTTGTCACAGACGTCTCAGACGTGCGCTGCGCTAAACGGGCTGCACCAGATGTTTGGTTACCACAATCACACAAAGCTACACACCCCACTTGACTGGCTAATATTTGCCCATATGAATAAAAGCGCGCAGTCTCTGTGCCCTCGTCTCATGGTTGACAATCTGCAGTGATGTATTTGAAGGCAATTGCTTTTTTGTTTGTCCCTTTCATTGATCAGGCAATAGGTTTAGTCATAGCCTGTCTTCAAGTATGGGTGCAATGTTTTTGTCTCTCTAAATGTCTATGATATGGTGTGATATGCATTATTATAACTACATATTTGAAAAAAGTGATGGAGGAAAAAATCACAATGATTTTCAGAATCCCAAACATTATAGGGACTTCACATTTAAACAGAAGTGAGAATAGTGTCCAGAGGACAAAGTATACATTTTTTTTTAATCCCTTTACTATGTACACCAAAGATGTTTTGTCGCCTGACAGATTTTCTTTTATCCATTTCCAGTGTCGAGGTTTCTCATCACTTCCACGGGAGCCCTGTACATCCTGGATGTGCAAATGGAAGACGGGCTTTACAACTACAGGTGCATGACACGCCATCGGTACACAGGAGAGACCCGACAGAGCAATAGCGCCCGCCTGATTGTCTCAGGTAGGTGGAACTCAACAAAAAAAACCATCATGACAGCAATGGATCAACAACAGCGCCGTGGTGTGCACCTTCAGAATAAAATGTATACATTTTATTTTCTTTAAATTAGTATATATTTTTTTAATTTACAATGTTTTCCCTTCTGATTTATGATCAAAGACATTCATCTAATTCAATACTTGAATTTGACATTTTTACTTACAATTTTTAATTGCCTTAAAAATTTTGAATAAATCCCTAACAAAGCCTTTGACAGAAGTGTAAAATTAAAATGATTGTATTTATGCGATCAACTTAGCTATTTTTAAGCCAGAACTAACATTTCAAATACCCAGAATTAAGCTTGATGTTTTTTTTACCAAACCAAATTTTCCTCCTACAGACCCGGCAAACTCCGCCCCTCATATCCTGGACAGTTTTGAGCGTCGTGAGGTAATGGCGTCACATCGAGTGGAGTTGCCCTGCAAGGCGTCCGGCCACCCTTCACCCAAATACCGCTGGCTAAAGGACAACAGGCCACTGGAGCCTGACACACGCTTTCGACAGAGTGTGACAGGCCTGCTGATTGAACGAGCCCAGCCCAGTGACACGGGAACATATGTGTGTGAGGTGTGGAATGGATATGGCACTGCGGAGGTGGTTGGAAGAGTGCTGGTAAAAGGTGAGCCAAGCCCGCCAAGTCTGATTAGTTGGTTCCATCATTGATGGGATTAAACAGAAATGGTTGCTTTGATCTATTCAATATTCCTGCCCCTCGCCACATGACCAAAAACAGCTTAAACAACACGTCAACCAATACAATCAAACAATACAACAACATTCTAACCCCTCCAATCTCTCCAGAGCTGCTGAAGGTCGCGGTGAGCCCAAGGAAGGTGAAGGGCAGCGTGGGAAGCCAAGTTTCACTATCCTGCAGTGTCACCGGCTCCGAGGAGTACCAGCTGTCGTGGTACCGCAATGGGGAACTCATCTACCCTAGTAACAGCGTTCGTATGACAGGACAAAACAGGGAAAACCTGGTCATGGCTGGGATGGCGAAAAGTGATGGCGGAGCCTATCAGTGCTTCGCCAGACATGGCAAGATGTCAGCTCAGGACTTTGTTCAAGTCATACTGGAAGGTGAGGATCCCCTTTGGGGGGTAGCGTGTTGATATGAAGCATAGAGGTTACAGCTTAAGTCCCACTAATTAAAGGTTAATAGGTTAAAGTCCCACTGATTGGCACATCCCGAAGGATACGAAATTTGTCCTCTGCATTTGACCCATCATCCCCTGAGGGAGCGGTGGGCAACAGTGGTTCCGTACCCAGGAATCATTGGGTGATCTAACCCCCCCAAGTCCAACCCCGAGCACTGAGTTCCAAGCAGGGAGGCAATGGGTACCATTTTTACAGTCTTTGGGATGACCCGGACGGGAATCGAACCCATAACCTCCAAACTGGACACTCTACCAGTGGACCACACGGCTGGTTATCTTTGGCCCATTTTCCAATGTATGCTGACTAGTTATTGTCTTCGTTGGGTTGTATCAGTCTGTGGTGAGTCGAATACAGTAGGTGGTAGAATTCACCTCGCCATTTGTGTCTCCTCTTACATCCAGATGGCACTCCCAAGATCCTGGCTTCGTTCAGCGAGAAGGTCTACAACATCAACGAGTTTGTGTCCCTGTCTTGCACGGTGAAGGGCACCCCAGAACCCTGGGTGACATGGACTCTGGACGACGAGCCCGTGGTCCGGGACAGCCGCCACCGCATCTCCTACTACACCAACAATGATGGTCATGTGGTCAGCCACCTCAACATTAGCCAGACCCACGTGCCCGACGGAGGTGTTTACCGCTGCATCTGCAACAACTCAGCCGGGACTGTGTCCTACCAGGCGCGAATAAACGTAAGAGGTGCTTGTCAAATCAACTCCTCCAACACATCATCACATACACACATCAGCATGTCTTGATTTATTCTGACTCCTTTTTTTCTTACTTTTTTAATTGGCAACATTCAAAGCGCTCAAGTGTGAAGATGTTAGAATACGTGTAGAGCTATTAAGAGGATTTTTATGTTTTAGCGTTGTTGCTGTCTCTCACATTAGATGTGTGATTTTATGACCTGCTTCATATCCATCAAGTGTTGATGGCTCCATATTGGGATACTTTTAGGGTGATTTACTCTTAGCTTCAGTAAATGACTGATGCGCTATCTGCCCTCTAAAGGGACATGGTTGACTGGACTGCTGTTGTCATGTAGCCCTATTATAGGAGCACTCAAGCATGCTGCGCTTGGTGCAAGGATATTAGTATTTCTCTGTTGTATGGTTGCATGGTTACTTTCTGCCCACTGATTGCTTTAATTTGATTGTGTTCATTCTTGCATGTTGTGAGGCTAAATAGCGAAATTCTCCGGCCCTTAAGTGACGGTTCACCGGTGCCGAATGCAGTCGAGCAGTGAAAATCAATCTCTACAGGTGCCACAGTGGAGAAAGTGTTGCGACTTTTTCCACATTTGTGGCTCTTTAATCCTGCTTAAGGGTAGCAACCGAGGATATGCTTGTGCTTGTAGGCCAGTCAAACTGCCCAATACGGCATATAAAACCATGACTGATAGCCTGCTTTGGCAATAGAAATTGAGTTATGATCACCCTTTTATTCTTTTGGTTATTCTCAGAATGTGCAGGACCCAGTAGTACCAGTGGTGGTTTCAATGTTAGCTTGAGTGGAGAAAGGAAGCGTTCCGCTTCAATGCTTTCCAGAGGCAACTACAGTTGGCCCTGAGGAGGCGAGAGCAAAAAGTAATGTTCCGTATAGGGTGAAATAAAACTATCAGATTAGATTTATTCCTACAGCATCATATCATAAAGTTATCTCGGGGCACTGACTACATCATTGTGGAGGTCTAGACCGCGATCTTACAGCCAATTGTTCCCACTGAGAGCAAGCACTGTGGTGATGGTGGCAAGGGAAGAAATTGCCTTTTCAAAAGTAGAACCCTTAAGTGCATCCTGACAGTCAAAAAACGACCAATATCTAGGTAACAGAGGAACAATGTGCAGTTTTACTGAGTTGCCTTTCTCTGAATGGTGTTTTGCATCAGAAGTTTAAAAGAAACTTGCGCTTGATGTTGTTTTTTACAATCAGATTGAATCAAGACATGCATACTTTTTTGTGTCTTAAACGCACTCACAACACAGAAATGCTATGTTTTATACAACCCCTACCTTCCTTCCTCAAAATCATTTTAAGAGAGTTGTCTCTCCAATGTGTCCTACAAGGGCCTGCCAGCATCAGACCAATGAAAAACCTCACTGCCATCGCTGGGCGAGACATGTACATTCACTGCCGTGTCATTGGCTACCCGTACTACTCCATTAAGTGGTACAAGGACTCCAATTTGCTGCCGTACAACCACCGACAGCGAGCGTTTGAGAACAACGGCACCCTCAAGCTGTTTGATGTGCAGAAGGATGTGGATGAAGGAGAATACACGTGCAATGTGCTGGTGCAGCCACAACTTTCCACGCACCAGAGTGTCTATGTTACTGTGAAAGGTATGAAGCCTTTTTGTGCCTTCTTATCCTCAACAACATGACTTTAATTTACATCTCAAGTTGTGTCACACCAACAACATATTTTAACACAGTATTCAAAAAATATGTATGCCAATTTTTAATAGACAAGGAAATATAGAAGTACACATACACAGCAGTACTTTACATGTTTATGTTGTATCTTCATGGGTATTTTAGTATTCAGCTATGGCGATACATCACTGTGTGCATATGCTGTCTGAATTCTCATCTGGCATAATCAGATTCAGAATTCCAACACGCATATGTTTGACGTATTTGCATGTCCAAATAGCCAAACCTGAAGGTGTAAAGATGACAAGTGCCACCTTCATCAGCCCAACCAGTCTGTCTGTCAGGCTCCTTTCAGCAACATGGGCCTGAGCGAGATGATGATAACCTTAAATGGCTCCTTTTTCAATGATGCTGCATAATTTGAAATACTCCCACTCCCCCAACCCCCCTGTCTGCTAGGTCCTGACGTGCTAAGGGGTACGCGAGGGGGAAATCACACTTTGTAGACAATGCCACCATTTCGTCTCCGCTAATTTGTCTCTCGGCTGCTTAGCATTTTACCACCACATAGAGGGAATCCCCAGGAGCCTATTATGCCTATTTTGTTGTGAATTAAAATAATCACTGAAGTGCCACTTATACAAGTGCTATATGAAATCGTTAGCTTTCAAAGCATTTGGTCCTCACGAAGGCGACAGTGTCCCGGGAAAGAAGAAGACAGTGAGGCAGATATTTATACGCATGCTGTACGAGAGAGTGCTTAGCTGATCAATGCTAGAAGATGTAGTAAAATATATTCCTCATTCACAATCACAATTCATAGCAACAAAATCAATCTGCATGTAATACCTGTATATCCAGAGGATTGCACAACAGTCAACAACCACTACAAATGTTTCTGCTGAAATAATACTTCATGAATCACTGTGAATCTGCTTCGCCAAAGGTTTGCCAAGGTAGTACAGCATTAGAATGAAGCATTAATGGATGGCCGATGTTAAATTGCAACATTACAAGGTTGGAAAGTCATTTTTTGTGGCTGTTTTGACATTAATAATAAATACTTGACCTGCATATCTGTTCCCCAGTCCCACCTACTATCCATCCATTCGAATTTCCTCGATTTTCCATCGGACAACGAGTCTTCATCCCCTGCGTGGTGATGTCAGGCGACCAGCCTGTCTTCATCACCTGGCAGAAGGACGGTCGGCCCATTCCAGCCAGCCTGGGCGTCACTATAGACAACATTGATTTCACCAGCTCCTTGCGCATCTCAAACCTCACACTGATGCACAATGGCAACTACACCTGTATTGCGCGCAACCAGGCTGCCGCTGTAGAGCACCAGAGCCAGCTCATTGTCAGAGGTGAGGAAAGTGGGGAGAAACATCTGGGCAATTTTTTTTTTTTTTTTTTTCTTGTAGTACTTGCAGACGCCTATTTGTGTGATTTTGAGATCATAAGGTTCAATTTCTTTGTTGTTTTGTGCAGTTCCTCCCAAATTTGTTGTGCAACCCAAAGACCAGGATGGCATCTATGGAAAAGCAGTGATTCTGAACTGCTCTGCTCAAGGGTATCCCGTTCCAACCATCCAGTGGGAGTACTCCAAAGGTAAACTCACTGCAGAACAGAACACGTGATGAACATTAACTTATGCACTTGGTGCCAATAGTATATTAAAAATTTAAATGCATTTTTAATAAATGTTTATGTAATGTTTATCGTCTATGTCTAAGACAAATTGAATGGTCTTTAATAGCTAAAGCAAAGCATTTGGAACTGCTATTTCTCTCTCAGTCTAAACTCAAATGGTAGAAGTCAGTAAAAGGAGCTAACAGGACAGCCAGTAAAACAAATGGACGGTCCGGGTTCTCATGTTGTTGAGGCTGAATGAGAGACAGTTGTACTTGCAGTTTAACATGTAGCAGGGTTGTAGGGAAGGCGTGCAATGATCCTCACTCATACATTCACATGCACACATAAGCAGACAATAGAAGGAGGTTGCGCCATAAAGCAAGTCAAGTCGAGGCAAGTTTTACAATCAACTGTCTGTTCTTTTTCTACCTGTTTTAAATGATTTATCCGAGTTCAAGTCCTTTTTTGAGCCTATGTGACCACTTTTATGCATTAGGCGTGAACCTTTAAGAATAGTAGTTTAATATACTGTAGTTTAATATTCATAAATGCAATGGATGCATGTATGCCAGGAAATTTCAGAAAAATCTTTTCACTTGTTGTGAACCGAACTTAATGCTTGCTGCACTGCAAGTAAAGCCAAAGTCAATCAAGGGAGATTCAAAGTTGGATTGCTAGTTGTCCTCCAGAGAAGGACTCTGGTGTGCAGCAAAGATGGCGTTGACTTTGTTTGCCCACGCCCAACTTGTGTTTGCCTCACTCTCTCTCTGCTGTCAATGATCTTCGTGAAAGCCAGCATAGTTAAAATAATGTCCACAGCTGTAAGGTGAGATATTAATGGTACCTAGCCACTGACATACACACTGTAGTAAACACTGTGTTGTGCTCTTTCACAGGTGCTGGAGTCCCTCAGTTCAAGCCTATTCCGCTCAATTCAGGCTTTCGAATCGAGGTGCTGGTCAACGGATCTCTCTTTATCAAACATGTGTTGGAGGAAGACAGCGGCTTCTACCTGTGTCGAGTCAGCAACGATGTCGGCGCCGATGTCAGCAAGTCCATGTATCTCAACGTTAAAAGTAAGTCCAACTGACAGGCTGAAAATGTAGATCATTTAATGATAATACACTAGGATGCAATTTGGTGTGTGTGCTGTGTATGTATACATACATGCATACGTACATACATATATAGATATATTTAGTCTTTTGCCACAACCAATTTGATCAAATCAATTCTTTTTTCATGTCTGTGCTGGTTGCATGCAGTGCTGCTGAAGAAATTAAAGAACATTTCTAGGTCTAACAGATCAAGTGACTTGTATTGAATTCCTGTTGGCCTGACTGTTTTGTGTCAGAATGCATGTAGCTAATAGAAAGTATAGCCCTACAGGCAAGGACATAAGATGTTATTATACTATCAATAAAGGTATTTCATGTAATATTACAGACAGGAATGTGCGGAATGTGCGGAATGTTAGAGAGCTCTTCAACTATTCATTTGTACCATTCAATTTAATTCATCACGTTTTGGTCTTCCCTGTTGCAAAAAACAAAACAAAATTGTATTGCAAAGTATGCAGTTCTAAATTCTTTTTACACATAAGATTATTAAGTGCTCACGAATGTGTCTGTGTGCCAGTGTATGACCTAAAACCAGGGTGTCCATTTCCATCAGTCCCTGCTGGATGAGTCTTGAGCCTCGTGCTGCTTATCAAACCTGAGCAGAGTGTTCCCTGCTGAGTGACTTACTCCCTGTCACCCACAACTAAATAAGCTCCGTCTACTTCCTGAACCCTCCTGTTTGATTTCATGTCGCCCATCATGCTGTCACTGGGTCAAACACGCAAGTGAAGAGAAACACCAGATTTCCCTAAAGGGATTAATAAAGTATCAGGAATCCGATTCTGATAGTAGAAGAGTGTTTGCTCTTGCTCATTGCATTATTATTTTCCAAAGTAAATAATCTGAAATTATCGGAATCTTTTTGTTTTATTTAAACACTCAAAGGTTCTGACTATACATTGTAACCATACAAGTCCAGTCAGCCACCACCTGGACCCCTCCCTTCGAAAGCCCTGCAATATTTGGTTTTTGTCCTTCAGACTTTACATCTTTCTCATCTTTGCAAACATGGGCGTGCACACCAACGTCTCCCTCGGGTTTAGCCTGGGTCCCTGAAGTGTTGGTCTGTTGTTGTGATAGTTGCTCCGGCCAGATCTGCTCTCGGCGGTAACCTGATCTTCCTGGGCGCCGGGGGAGTTACCTCAGTCTTTTCTGTATGTTTGCGTGTGTGCGTGCAGATAACAAGCTCATTAACCCGCAACCCTTGCGCACGCGTTTAACGGCCCAGTGTGTCGCCTCCTTTGCCTTCAGTCTGTGCCGCTGCTTGACGTCTGCCTATGACATATTCTGCGCCGTTTTCAAGTTGTCTATCTGGGCCTGCGCCACTTGAGTCCTGGCAGCTCCTTAAGAGGCTTAGGAGCCAATTAAGGAGGCACACGAGCTGACGCAAGCTGAAGCACTCACGTGATGGATAGTACGATCTTCACTGTGCGTTATTGACTGTCCGACTGTGGCTTGATGCATCAGTAAACAAACTGGAAATCAATGGACAATCAGAAATAGATGTATCCACAGACGCGCGTGCATGCTGAGAGCGCGATCAGGTCGCGCACATACAGTCTGTGGCACAGATGATCAAACAAGCGCGCACAAAGACTAACCTAAGTACACAAAAAAAAAGAGAGAGCGTACAGACGAGGTAGCGAGGCGCTAGCAGCTATTACACAAGGATAATGAGGCAGGTGGCCAATGCTCCGGTCCAGATGGATCCCACTCTTCCAGAAAAATGAACGGCTGCTTTTGTCGTGTCCAAGCGTGCCACTTCCATTGTTATGGCTGCGTGTGTGTATAAGCTAATGTCTCATCATAATACGCCATGCATCATCTTGTGTGAACAGCGGCCGCAGCCCCAACAGCCGCAAGAAATAGCTCGCCCTCGCGGCGCTAGCATCAGGCTGTGTACGTCCGTGGACGAGTCGGTGTGCATGCTGCCGTGTTCTTTATAGGAGCAGTATTGAGCTTTTGTGCAGGTGGAGGCTGAGGCGAGTCTTTTTTTTTTCACACCACTCCCAGTCAGGTATATTCCACCTACCTCAACAGGATCTGCAATCCCGCCAATTCATTACCAAAGTGCAGTGGATGCTATCAGAGTCAGTCAACAGCCACTCAATGTTTATCAGGGCCAATTAAGACCAATCAGGGCTGTTAGACATCATAACGTCGGTAGACACGGTGATGAGGGCAGAGCACTTAATGAGGCTTCACTGAGGAGAAGTGGTAAATGGTCCCGCGGTCACTAAAGCGCTCTCCCAGAGTGGCCGCCGCACATCCACAAGGAAAGCCTCCTTCCTCCTGAGCTCTCTCGCTGTTACCTTACTTACTCATCTTCTGCATTCAGAAACCCCCACCCGCACCCCCGCCCCTGCGCCCGCCCTTCTCTCCACAGGGTCCCACCCTGTCTGAAGGCATATATTTAGAATCACGCTCAATGTCCAAGGAAATTGTGCAGCTAAGGGAATTATTTCAGAACATTTCAGGGAGCCAGTGAACCAGTTATCTTTCCGCTTCCACAACGGAGCTCCTCCCCTCCCCCTCCTGTCCCCACTGTTTCTCAGACCGGCGCCCACTTAGAGTGTGCCGCAGGGAAAGGCACATCCTTGCTCCTGTTCTCTTGTCTGGCCCTCGTAGCCCCGTCAAGTTTCCCTTTTGGTGCAGAATAGCCGGCCAGCCAGCGACTGCCCCGCCGTGCGGTGGCGATCGGCAGTTTGAATCGCAGGAGACAAAAGAGGCAAAAGAGAATTTAAGCGGGAAGATTCCTGTGTTGCAAATGCGACACTGTGATATATAAGAGTCAGTCGGGCGGGGGGGGGATCAACCTTTTCTTAAATAACAGAAAAAATGGTAGCAGCAAATAACACGCAGCATTCATATACTGTACATACGCAAGGTCATACCATTAAAGTGAAATCGGAAACTGTATTTGACAACTGGACCAATGTGTTATGTATGTATTTACACCTCATTGCAACCCTTTTAATCACATCTCACATCTCTTTTATCTGCTGCAATTTTCCTTTTTACTCCAACGTAAATATTGATCTCACTACTTTATTTCCATAATATTATCATTTCTCTGGCAACATTTGTTTGGCCTGAGACATTAGAAACACGTTTT
Organism: Nelusetta ayraudi; assembly: GCF_046127955.1. Classification (NCBI taxonomy): domain Eukaryota; kingdom Metazoa; phylum Chordata; class Actinopteri; order Tetraodontiformes; family Monacanthidae; genus Nelusetta; species Nelusetta ayraudi. The sequence continues at coordinate 1,176,693 of NW_027466061.1, read as the reverse complement.
GTTTCCATGTCCTTTTGGCCCGACATCGACAGTATCCACACCGCCTGCTCACAATGTGCGTAATCATAATCACACTCCTGTGAAAATCAACGGCAGGCCCGTGTTCTATTTGCAGCCACGAGATCGGCCCTTTTTCTAAGAGTAGAGCAGCAGGGGTGGGGTCTGTGGGCTGCGGTGGGGGTGGGGGTGGTGGGGGTGAATTGGGGGTTGTGGGGGAGGAGGGGGGAAGTGAAGGGGAGAGAAGGGGAGGGGTGCTAGGTGGAGAGGATAGGGGGGAAAAAGGAGAGACTGTCCAATGCTGGTTGGCATGGTAACCTGACCAGGTGAAAGGGAGCCTGGGAGATGGGGAAGGAGGGAGGGCGGGGGGGGGGTGGGCTTTGTCTCTTGGGAGTAGCCTATCAGCAGCTGCCCTATTCCCACAATCCGCTTCAGGCTTTTGCGTATCATCACTGCCCTCTGGGTTGCTGCAGAGGAACGGGACTCACCTCACGTTGTACCGAGAGGCGTCTTTCATTCAACGTCCCGCTCTTCACCTCGTCTTTGTGCGTTCATCGGCATTGCGTTGCAAACGGCACCATTTATTTTAACCTATAAAAAAAATAGCTTTATTGTCAATCTTGCAGTATGCTTGAGACACGCAGAAGATTAAAATTGCGTTTGTCAAAGGCCCACGGTGCTGCAGTGAACACTTAGTATAAAAATATAAGCCAAGTCTGTGATTTAAACATGCCTGGGTGTCATTTAGCAGCTGGTGGTCATTGTGCATGAAACAAGGAGAGCATTAAGGGAGGTGAAGTGCTGAGGCTGACTGCTGAAATACCTTTTTTATTATTTCAAAATTGTGAATAAAGCAGAACTCGATGGCGAGCAAAGCTCACGTCCAAGGAGCCGAGGCGCCGTTTGTTTTTGTTTGGGTTTTTTCTTCCTTTTGTTTCTTCACCCCATAGCACAGCTCGGTTAGCAGAATTCTGATATTGCAGAAATACATCAGCACGACAATTAGCCGAGCACAGAGTGTGCCCCAGGGCTGGCTCAGCTGGCCGGCGTGCACACATCTAAACACACATGCATATACTTAGACATGACTTACTGCATAGAAAAAACTGAACAAACTGCATGAGATTCATCTTTTAGGATCCTTCGTGCTTTCACCGTGTGTTGGAGTTTTGGTGTCTTTTTCTATTCCTCCATTTGACGTTTAGCTTTTTTTTTCTGAAAAACCACAGTAATAATCGACCTACAACATTAATAAAAGCATTCTAAATTTGACCCTGATCCCGTCTCTTAGCATCTTGTCTCCGGCTCTGCCAGGACTGTCAATAGCACCGTCGGCGCTTCTAGCGTTACATAGTGACAGTGGCTGTGCACTAAACATCTTAACATTTCAGCAAAGCTGCCAGGTTTTTTTTTTTGCCTTCGCTTTTCCAAAAGCATTGCACAAAAAATTCATACTTTTCATGCAAAATAAATCAGCATTTTTTTTTTCCTCCCTGCAGTCAAGTGCCAAATGGCTGCTTAGTGAATATGAGATGAGGCTTAAATGTTTTCAACCCCTTGCCTGACACTTTGCATCACATCACTGAGGTCACGCTTAGTGTGTTTGTGTAAATGGCTGTGAATGCCTGCGTGTGTGTGTGTGTGTGTGTGTGTGTGTGTGTGTGTGTGTGTGTGTGTGTGTGTGTGTGTGTGTGTGTGTGTGTGTAAGTAATGGAGAGTAGAGGGTTGTTATACAGTCTGCTGTGGGTTTAATGAGGCATGCATGTCGTTAGTGGGAGTTCAGTGTTGTGTCTTCACAGTTTTGTGAGAGCCTCACTGTACCATTTAAGACCCTCAGAGACCAGAAAACCACTGAGGCTGCGTATCGTTGTCATCCACACAACATGAAAAAAAAAAACACAGTACGTTTTCTGATAGAATGTCAACACGCGGTTCAATTTCTATTAATCGAACAAATCTGACATCCCGCATATCAAAATTTGGTACGAATAAATTGTTCAAATGTTGTCTGTGTATTTGTTCTTTTGCTTGGCAAATGTGAATGCCCTCTGTTTCACCAAGCCATGCAGTAAAGCAATGTACAATAGAACAATCTCAGTCCATCCACAGCAACAATTTCATGACACATCACAAAGTGAGCAATAATGATTCTTCTAATAATTTCCACGTTACTGTTTGACATTGATATAGACCTTAATCAGCGACTCTCAGAATGAAGATGAATACAGCCCAACTCGTCAGTCTAATTATGTGCAGCGTAGCTTCATTTAAGATCGCCAGTCCGCAAACATGTAAAAAAACAACAACAAAAAAACTCTTTCTCTCTCCTCCTCCGACTCGTTTCCTCCACAGTTCCGGCCATGATAACGTCCTACCCCAACACCACGCTGGCCACGCAGGGCGAAGAGAAGAAGATGAGCTGCACGGCCCACGGTGAGAAACCCATCATGGTGCGCTGGGAGAAGGAAGAGCGCATCATCAACCCGGAGACCAGCCGCTACGTGGTTTCGGTCAAGGAGGTCGGTGATGAAGTCATCTCCACCCTCCAGGTACAGCCCCTTCTTTTCTCTGCTTACTATCACAGATGTTGTAGTGGTAGTTGGGGTCATGAATTATCAGGAATATTTACTTGAGAACAATTTTTCATATCAGTAATTATAATCATCATCATAATATATAACACTGTTATGCATCTATCAGATCATGCCTACAGTGAGAGAGGACTCGGGCTTCTTTTCCTGCCATGCCATCAACTCTTTCGGTGAAGACAGAGGAATCATTCAGCTCACCGTCCAAGGTACCTACTTGTATTAGGTGTTCTCAAAATTCAAGACAGAATTCAAATGTTCTGACTAACCCTGTGCATCGCAGAGCCCCCCGACCCGCCAGAGGTGGAAATCCGAGAAGTGAAGGACCGAACGATTGCACTGCGTTGGACGATGGGCTTTGATGGCAACAGTCCAATAACGGGCTTTGATATTGAGAGCAAGAACAAGTCAGGTACCAGACAAGACATTTGCATCGAGTAGATCACAGTCGTGGTCTTGTTTGCTCGAGGTGTCCGTGTCCCGCTTGAGGAACGATGTTGCCTGCCTTGACTTTGTGCAGTCCAGTAATCTACAGTAGTGTGTCTTAATGCACTTAGCTCCCTTCGACCTCCCTGCTGACTCTTGCAACCTCGATAAACCTCATCCTCTGCCCTCTGCAGCCTCTTGGGATACCGCTCAGAAAACCAAAGATGTCTCACCTCAGCTCAACCAGGCCACCATCATCGACTTGCACCCCTCCTCCACCTACAACATCCGCATGTTTGCTAAGAACCTGATCGGCAAGAGCGAGGCCAGCAATGAGCTCACCATCACAACTGATGAAGCGGGTAAGAGTCGAAAAATGTTCATCACATGTCCACAAAGGTGTAAACACTGAACCCGACTTGAGTCATAAAGACAGAAAGAAAAGCCACCCTAAGAAATGAGTGTCAGTGGTAACTGGGAAGAAGCAAAAGAGCTGACCAAGTCAATTCATTAGCGACCCATCGTCATCAACTTCACTGACTCTTACATTATTGAACACAAGCTGAACATGCACTTACAAAAATTGTGGTCTCGGTGGCAGTATTTCATACTGTCAATAGTCTCACCCTGCTACTTCCTCTTCAAATGAACCCTCTGCCTTTTAATCTCCCTGTTCTGCCCAGAGTGTGCAAGGCTTTACTTTTTACAACATACTAACATTTTGGACGTGTGTGTAATCTGATTGCAGCTCCTGATGGGCCACCTCAGGAAGTACAGCTTGAAGCCCTCTCCTCGCAGAGCATTCGAGTCACTTGGCGGGTAAATTAAACCACTGCTGAACAAACATATCTATTCATTTTATATGCAAATAATGATAAATGTGTATATATATTATTGCTTGTAAATATAGATAAGGATGGCAGAGTTGTTTTTTGCCTTGCAACACAGGTCTAAATCTGTGTTTGTTTGTTTGTGTTTTGTTTTTTTTGATTAACTGTTTAAGCCACTGCTTATCTAAGCTATGCTGCCCATCCATCAGATTCAGATGCTTAAAATGAAAGCCTCTACCATAGATCTAGGATTGGAAACTTTGGAATTGTAGGCCGACCCCAAGTTAGATGTTATTCAACATCACTGTTGTTTTCAAAAGACTCTTTGTCTCTTTCTCAGGCACCCAAAAAGCACCTCCAGAACGGAGCCATTAGGGGCTATCAGGTGGGGTACAGAGAGTACAGCTCGGGTGGAAACTACCAGTTCAGTGTGATTAGCGTGGAGACCACCGGAGATAACGCAGAGAACCTGGTGCTGGACAACCTGAAGAAGTTCACCCAGTATGGAGTGGTGGTGCAGGCCAGCAACAGCGCGGGCACGGGGCCCTCTTCCACTGAGGTGGCCTCCACCACACTGGAAGATGGTGAGGCGATCATCACTTCACACAATAACGTCTGGAAAATTAGCTCTGAAATGTTTGTAGGTATTATGCACAGATTGTTCTGCAGCAGGAAGTGAATACCAATATTTTGACATAAAAAATTACTTTCTCACAGAAGAAGAGGAGAAAGGTCTTCTGTGCTGAAAGTATAGCATGTTATATTACAATTATATTATATTATAATTACTGGTTCTCTCGGTTGACAACTTTAACTGTACATGAGTGCAAATCTGTCAACGCCACACTGTGACTTTGCATTTTCACAAGTGTATTTCACTTCTGGAGGTATTTTATGAGTATATATCACAACCTAGTGGCCTCTAGGGGTGCTACTACCTGCTTGAGTTAAATTCACTTTTCCTCCTCAGTCCCCAGCCGGCCTCCTGAGAACGTCCAAGCCACTGCCACTTCTCCAGAGGTCATCTCTCTGTCCTGGCTGACCCCACCCAAGGATGCACTGAATGGCAACCTGCTGGGCTTTAGGGTCATCTACTGGGCAAACCTACCTGATGGAGGTACTTAGTTTTTTCTTTTACAAATTAGATGTCCCTCTTAACCTTTTAGCTATCTGGACATTGGGTAGAAGAGGAGTAAGAGCCTTTCCATTTCTGTGAAAAAAGGTTTAATTGTTGCTTATTCTTATCCCATTAAATGTCTTAAACCATGCTGACTATCTTGAATGGACACCATACATTCATCTATTAAAATCAAAGTCTGCTATATTGCCAATGCCCTCAGCATGTACAGGACATACAGAGAGGATTGAAATGTCTAGACCCTCAAAGCCCCGCTACAAACAAGCAGATCACACCAACTAAGTGAAAAAATAATTTAGTGTGAATATTCTTAACTGGGGAAGAAAAAAAGAAAAAAACAGAAAATGTAGTTACATTTTAATGAAATGTCAGGATTGCAATGAAAGCTAAAAAATAGTTTGGTTTCACTTTTACTGAGAAAAGGTCTGGAAATCATTCAAGGTTTTTTTTAAGCCCTCCATATGCTCACACAAATGATGTTCTTTGCACACTGTAGGTGATGTGTATGTGCATCCAAGAGTCTGCAACCCTTTCTCTGTCACATGGTCTGTTTGTGTCAGAGGGATTGGTTGTGACAGCACAATTACCTTTGACCCCTGCACTGTCACATCGCGTTGGCCTGTCGACAGAACATTGGACTTGACAGCCGGGATTAATTTGCATAGTAACAGCCTGTCGCTCCGCCTATAAAGTTAGTTTAGATGTTGTTAGCTGGTGCTAACAATGCTCTGGTTTATATTGTACATAGACACTTAAACATAGTGATTAAATTCATAGGCATAACACCATAATGGTAATAGTTTTATATTATGTGCAAGTAAAAAGTCAATTCAGTTAAATTCTTACAAGAAAACAGAAAAAGTGCTCAAATTCCGTTATGGAATGTAGTTTTCTCTGTGTGTCGCTGTGTGAGGATGCGCATGCATGTGGCTTTACTACGGAATTCAGCTCTTAAAACCTCCCTGAACGTCTCCTCTGTTCTGGCTGTTCATCCACCAGAGCTCGGTGAGATCAGAAATGTGACAACATCCAAGCCGTCTTTTGAGCTGGATGGACTGGAGAAGTACACCAACTACAGCATCCAAGTGTTGGCCTTCACCAGAGCAGGAGATGGTGTTCGCAGTGAACAGATCTACACACGCACCAAGGAAGATGGTATGGAGATTTTGTCTCATTGTGTAACTAGGAGTTGGGTTCATTGTTGAGAAAAAAGTGGTGTATTTTATTTAAATATGCTAGTGAAAAAAATCATTAAATTGAATAATATTTGAATTATTAAAAAATAATGATAATGGTTATATGAATCTAAGAATTTGACTGTCTCACAAATAGTGTAAAAGAACACAAAAATCAAAAATAAATATTGTTTAAATGTAGGAAATAACCTTGCAAATTCATTTCCTTACAGTTCCAGGACCTCCTGCAGGTGTCAAGGCAGCAGCTGCATCCAACTCGGTGGTGTTTGTGTCCTGGCTCCCTCCTCTAAAAGTCAACGGGATCATTAGGAAGTACACCGTTTTCTGCTCCAACCCGCATCCCACGGTAACACTTTTAAAAACAGCGTCAAAAAACAATGTGCATTATGTTGACATGATTGTCTAGCAGTGTATGATTATTATCCCGTACAGACTAAATCCAGCATGACCAAAACTCCCTGGTTAGGTTAGAATTGGCTTTGGCGCTAATTGATCTTTTGGGCATTAAAAGAAGTAATGAAACGGTCCTCATCCGCATTATGTGTCTAAAAGCTGCTCACAGAATCTGCTAATGCCATCATCAGTGTCAGGAATGAAGATCTTTAAACCAACATGCACTAATTTACTGTATTTACAAGACACACTTCAGAGGGGTGGTACCCAATTTTCATAACTGTCAGACATTAGGTTCCAAATAATGAGTACATGATGCTGTAGTGGTGTTATTTTATGGAGGGGGTTAGAGCGTCACATCACACGCCCTCACTGTCTGTTGACGTTGAGTTCCTTCTAACCTCTTGTTTACAAAGCTGGACTGGCATGCGCGTTAGTGCATGTGAATGTCTGAGTGCAAACTTCAAGCCTCTTTGTTTTGGCTTACATGCTGTGCTCAGCGGTGCTCTCTAGTGGGGAAAATTTGTGTACGGCTCCTTGAAGTAATGCCTTTGGTTCCGAAGTTGAAAGAAAGTCTTTCTCCCTCAGGTGAGCAGCGAGTTTGAAGCGGCCCCGGATGTGTTTTTCTACCGCATCCCCAACCTGAGCAGGAACCGTCAGTACAGCATCTGGGTGGTGGCCGTCACTGCAGCGGGCCGTGGAAATGGCAGTGAAATCATCACCGTCAAGCCAATGGCTGAGGGTACGGGAGCTCTCACCTTTGATACAGTTTATATACATGATCTGCATGTCTTGTATTGAAAAGATTGTTAGATTCAATATGAGATATAAATATGTTACATATAGATTTTGCCCTTGTAACAATTATAATGCACAAAATAAGAGGACTCTTTACTGGACTTTTTGTGCTTGTAGGTTCAGGTGCTTTGTAGACTCTATGCAGCACAGTGTACTTTTAACTTAATCTTTAACTTTATCTTTAACTTTAACTTTACCTGCTTGTCAGAGAGCCTCGCTTTTGTCTTGAAGGTAATTAACTGCAAAAGCTTGTTATAAATTATTGGTAAATTAAAATTCTAACATATCTCATCTTTTAACTATAGTCTTTCAAAATAATGGGTGGCCTACAAAGTGTTCAGCTCCTTGACTGTTTTCACAGGATTTCATAACAAACCATTTTTGTTTCACGTCCTCTTTTTCCACTAGTCAGACTGTCCGCCGTGGTGCAATATTATTGCAACTGGTTGCAGAAATCGAACACACCTCTACATAAATTATTACAAATGAAAATGTACCAATCCTAAGCAGCAGAACCAGCTTTTGTGAGCCATCACAAAAGTAATGTTGCCAGTGTTTCAAATGTGAATTTCATGAAGGTTGCACAGATTTACAAACATGGTGCACGGTTCCCAATATTGAGGGTATGATTTGTGCCTCAGTCCCTGCTGTGAAGCAGATTACTGAATGAAATCTATGTTATTTTTGCAGCTCCGGCTCGAGTTCTCACCTTCAACCGCACAGTGACCACTCCGTGGATGAGGGATATCGTACTGCCTTGTAAAGCAGTGGGGGATCCATCCCCAGCTATTAAGTGGCTGAAGGAGCTGTGAGTAACACAGGCTTTGACACACAGTGGGCCCTGCAACCAACACTTGCGTGTATACACAGCGTATACGATACAATACATGATCGCTGGGCATGTTGTCTAATTTCTTTCTGCTTATCTTTGTGAACGTTTGTTTTAGCAATGGAAGCCCTGCGCCAGTTGTGATCGATAGTCGTCGCAGTGTCCATGGTAATGGCAGCCTTGTAATCCGCACAGTGAAAGCTGAGGATTCTGGGAATTACACTTGTGTGGCCAGCAATAGCTTTGGTTCCGAAAAGATTGTCCTTAACCTGCAGGTTCAAGGTAAAGCAAACAAACAAAACGTACAGCCATATTGTTCAGGCTTCTAGACAGTACATATGTTGCATGGATGCATTCATGTTGATCTGTTTACAGAAACAATAGTATTGAACAGACATATACACCATATCCATTATATTCACCAATGCATTCATTGTTTTCTCTCTTGTGTGTTTGTCCGTCTGTCTGTAATGCTCACAAAAGTAAATAGAGTGTAATGTTAAGTCAATGAGTTAATGTCAATGTGCTTTTAAATCATCAAATGGTACAGCAAAGAGAGACAGAGGGAGAGAGAGAATTGTAAATATGTTTGGAGGTTTAACAGTGAAGTTGTCCACCTGGCAATGAGTTACAGTGTGAAATCATACTTAAGCCTGTGAGACATGCTTATGTGCGTGAACATCCATGGCAGATGATTGTAATAAAAAAAAAAATAGAGTAGTGAAATAGTGTAAGACAGAGGTTGTTGTCTGACATGTTACAGATTTATCAGATTTCGAGGGGCTGGCTGACTTCCTTCAGCTGTTGATATAATGTTGTTTAAATAAAATAAAATGAGATAAAAACTCATCAGTGTCTGGAAGTTCGCCTGGAAGTTATCAGTGAATCAACTCAAGCTAATGTTAGCATCTCTGCACAGTGAGAATAATAAATAACGGTTGAAGTTTTTCGGTACAATAGTGACCCCTAGCTGAGACTCTACAGCGTAAACATTTAATTTAGCGGAAGGTGCTCTGTCCTCTAGCACCCCCTGCTGTTAAAAACACAGCTCCTGCCAATTGACAGTAGAATGGTTGAAAAATAATATCTACTCAGCACCCAAACAGTATTTGGGACGTTTTGTTTTGTTTTATTTTTTGTTTATTTTTTGTTTTTCATTCTTGTTTGGATACTTGAGATGAAGTCAAAGCTAACATTGATAAACAATCTAATCAGATTGTGTTTTATTTTGTCTGTATTCTGTCCATCAGTTCCACCTGACCAGCCGCGCCTCACGGTGACAAAGACCACCACCACCTCAATAACTCTCTCCTGGATTCCTGGAGACAACGGAGGCAGCTCCATAAGAGGTTCCAGTTGCTTCCTGGCTGTTCTGCTCTGTTCCGACAACTGCACGGAGGCTCCGCATTCACACTCAGCTTCCCGTTTCTTCCTCTCCAGGATACATCCTGCAGTACTCGGAGGACAACAGCGAGCAGTGGGGAAACTTTGCCATCAGTCCCAGTGAGCGCTCCTATCGGCTGGAGAACCTCAAATGTGGTACCTGGTACAAGTTTACTCTGACGGCCCAGAATGCTGTGGGCCCAGGAAGAATCAGCGAGATCATCGAGGCAAAGACCCATGGGAAAGGTACAAACAGCAACACAATTCCTGATCTTTATGTGTATATTGGATAGTGATACAGTACTATTGGTAACTATATTTGTTATTTGTCATTGTAGTAATGCTCATTTGGTCATCGGACAAGATACACCAAGTATAAATGGAATATAAACGACATTTAAATAAATGAAGTAATAAACAAATAATGTATTCATTTGCACACTCCTATGTTAACTGTAATAAAATGAACTTAAAGTTTAATTTTGTGGATTATGTGAGCAATGCCTGAAACGGCACAGGGAGATGCATATGCTTACATATACTCAAAAGATTAAACAACAATTTTTTTATTATTTTTTAAAGATTAAATCCAGAGACTGTAATCGTATTTCTCACCCTCCAGTCGAATGAAGCTTTTATATTTAAACCAGAAATGACCAAAACATTTTTATACTTTTCAAGTTTTTCAAATATTTTCCCAAAAAATGTCAGCTGTAATAATTTGTGCAATCAGTGCAATGTCAAGGTTTTCTACGATTGCGTTTGTATTTACATTAAACAAAAAAGCCTCTCTTTGTCTCACACATTACAATGAAATTCACGTTCTAAGGGTTTGAGGTTGGTTACCATAACCTGCGTCTCTCGTCATTTTATAAATGATGTCATAGATATGTCAACGTTGAACCCGTCTCTCTGCAGAACCTCAATACTCCAAAGAGCAGGAACTCTTCACCAGCATCAACGCCACCAGGGTCAAGCTCAACCTGAACGGCTGGAACAATGGCGGCTGCCCCATCACTTCCTTCACCCTGGAGTATCGGCCCGTAGACTCCCCCGCCTGGACCACGGCGCAGCGCACCTCCCTCACAAAGAGCTACATCCTGTACGACCTGCAAGAGGCCACCTGGTACGAGCTGCAGATGAAGATCTACAACAGCGCCGGCTACGCCGAGAAAAGGATCAAGTTTGCGACTCTCAGCTACGATGGCAGTGAGTTAATGCCGTTACACCAAATAACACAGTCAGTCTTGATAGTCTCGTTCCTCCGCTATGAACGCAATTACAGAGCTGCTTCTGGGCAGTAAATCAGAAAAGCGATTCCAGCGAGGCCGAGTGCATAAAGGAAGACATCGCCGTAAATTTGATGAATGAGCTCATTTGAGATCACACGCTCTTTTCCTTAATGCTAACGACTGCCCTCTTTGCGCGAGTGGTGTCATTTTTTTGCTTGAGCTACTGACACGTGTCATCCCTTGCATCCAGGCACTATTGCGCCGTTGGTGAAGGCTCCCAATGTGGGCAAGGACAACTCTGGCGGTGGTGAAGGCATGAAGATGATGGTCACAATCTCCTGCGTGCTGGTGGGCATCGTCGTGATCTTCATCGGGCTGTTGGTGCTGAGACGGAGAAGAAGGGAGCAAAGGCTCAAGAGACTTCGAGGTGAGCCGACGGGCTCTGCAGCGCAACACGTTTAAGCCTCCATTTTTCCCCAAGCAATTTAAATATGTGTATCCTCTCCTTTTGTAGATGCAAAAAGTTTGGCTGAGATGTTGATGAGGTGAGAATTTGGACAAAATGAGTTGAATTAGTTGTGAGAAATGACATGATACATAAGGTCTTTGTTGTTTGCATCCCCTTCCATCCTGCAGTAAAAACACACGTCCGGCCGAGCCAATCAACAAACAGCAGCAGACGCTCCGCATGCACATCGATATCCCCAGAGCCCAGCTCCTGATTGAGGAGAGGGACACGATGGAGACTGTCGGTAAGCTCTCTGCAAATGCTCTCTCACAAAGGAGACGGCGATTATTTTTTTTCCCCAAATTGATGCATCTTCAGCAATTCACCTGCTTCGTTCGAGTGCTCATTTATTCTTTTTACTGCTGTGCCCTAGATGACAGGTCCACTGTGTTGCTGACTGATAACGACTTTGGGGAAACCCAGAAACAGAAGTCATCCACAGTTACCCACACGGTCCACTACCAATCCCTTTCCCAAGCCACTGGTCCACTGGTAGATGTGTCTGATGCCAGGCCAGGAACCAGTAAGTCCAGTACGGACGCTTTTTTTTCACTTTATCATTTATGCTTTTCTAAGAGTATGTCTGTGCTTTTAAAATTGCATCTACTTCAAGGCAATCCACATACCAATATTTCTACATGACACACATGACACATGTTCTTTGGGATCTTGTCCTCACAGGTACTTTGAGGAATCTTTTGTGCGTCATTATGGCCATTTCCAGATTTAATAAAAAATGTTGGTGGTCTACTCCCAACAATAAACAAAGGGCTTACTTAGTCCAAAAACTGCTAGTTTGAGCTGTACAGTTTGACGTCAGCTCCTCCTGTCATTGTGAAGCAAAATTCACCAAGGGAATTTGAGCTGGGTTTAGACTGTTGTAAGACAAGTTCATTTTACCCTACTGGTGAGTTGTTGTTTTAATACCTCACCAGTCGTGCTTGAAGAGGCTTCCCCACTCCCCTACCTGCTCATTAGTGGCTCCGCATTGGGACAGCTCGATGCTATTTGAGCTGAATGAAACTGACATGGATGTCATACATGAAACATTAGACATTGGATGAGAGTGGATGGCATTCACTCCTTACATATTGCTGTTTACATTTGATTCAAACCTCCAAATATATGTCCATTCATTTAAGGTTACGCAGGTATTTCCATGAAGTGCATTATCACAGATTGTTTTCTATTCACTGATTTTCCAGAATGAATCCACTGAGCTCAGTCGTGACACGCTCCTCCTTCTCCTTCTTATTCTCAGACCCTACTGCCCGCCGCACAGCCAAAGCTGGCCCGGCTGCTCGCAATCGCTATGCCAGCCAGTGGACTCTAAACCGCCCACACCCCCCAGTCTCCTCCCACACCCTCAGCACGGACTGGAGGTTGCCTACACCCAGAGTCGCAGGCTCCGTGGACAAGGAGAGCGACAGCTACAGCGTCAGCCCATCTCAGGACACAGGTACGTGTTTGACCGCTACTTCTGGTCGCTACTTCCATGTGACATCACCCATCCATAACAACAAAACCACCTTTAACGACAGTCGCACATCCCAGCGTCTAACTCTTGACACTAACTCCTCTACTAACCCTGGGCCACATGCAGACAGAGCGCGGAGTAGTATGGTGTCGACGGAGAGCGCCTCCTCCACCTACGAGGAGCTGGCCAGAGCCTACGAGCACGCCAAGATGGAGGAGCAGCTGCGGCACGCCAAGTTCACCATCACTGAGTGCTTCATCTCGGACACTTCGTCAGAGCAGATGACCGCAGGCACCAATGACTACACTGACAGCCTGACCTCCAGCACACCCTCCGAGTCGGGCATCTGCCGCTTCACTGCTTCCCCACCCAAGCCTCAGGATGTTAGCAGGGTCATGAACATGGCTGTGCCCAAGGCCCACAGGCCAGGTGAGGACACGCCTTGCTCACGCACATGCTAATCTCGATCTATCATCAGCCCTGCTAATACCCAAACATCACTTTCTTGTCTAATATGTCATTAATTGAAAATGTTTTAACCATGAAGCTTTATGTCATAGTATATGAGATAGCATATGCTGAGATGAGCGGCTCCATATTTAATATGAACGGTAACTGTGCTGCCACTTTTCAACGGGCAACAGGTCGGCAGACCCACAGCTGTTGCTATTCAGGGTTCTGTATCTCACTCAAGGACACGTCAACACCTTAACTGGAGAGGCTAACAATAATGATAATTTAAAAAAAAAAAAAAAGATGATCTTTAGATTAGTTAGCAGAGTGTGTCCAGAGCGTGACTTCAGCATGGTCACAGAGGACCTGAGTTTTCTAGTGGCACAGTAAATGAAAAGTCAGAGAAGGTATAAAGCAACTAGGATGTTTTGACAGTGTCAAACAGAATGCACATTATTTGACATTGAGAAAAGGCATCATAGATGTGATGTTTAATTGTCCAATGTGCCAAAAATAAATATTTATTGTTTACACACTTAACAGAGAAAACATAGTGCACATAAACCTGTTGTTACCAACTGGTGATCGCAACAAATAATATAAATAAACAACATTTGCTCTGCCAGGCTCAGGTTTAAAAGGTAAAAGGGTGTTTTCCTGCATGTGCTGGTTTTAAACTTGTGTCTCTGTGTTTGCGTGTTTGTCGTCCTGCAGGAGGTGAGTTGGTACATCTTCCTCCATACCTGCGCATGGACTTCCTGTTAAACAGAGGCATGTCCTGCTCAGGAACGTCCCGGGGGACTGCTAGCGGGGAGCGGGCGGCCATGGGTCAGGCCTGTCTCGAGCCCCAGAAGAGCCGCTCACTAAAGCGACCCTCGCGCATGGCGCCTCCAACACCCGCAGAGGCCCCCCAGGCCAATAGGGACCCAGTGGCCCAATGGCAGCCTGGCTCTGCAGCCACACTCCCCCACAGAGAGGGCTCAGAGCTGGCCCAGGCCGCCAAGCTCAGCACCTCCCAGGAGTCCCTCCTGGACTCACGAGGACAGCTCAAACAGAGCAGCAACCCCTACGCAAAGTCCTATACGTTGGTATAACAGCAGGGGCACTGAGGGCGGGACTAGAACTCACTGTAACACTGGACTTAACACTCAAGTGCAGTAAACTGACTTTCACTACACAATTCTGTATATACGCCTCCCCCAGTACAAGGGTGGGGCCACTTTTACTAATCTTGATTTATTTGTTTTAGACCTTTCTTTGATCTCTTGTTTGTATGTTTTGTTTTGTTTTATTTCACTGAAGAAAAGAATTCACTCATGGGAAGCAATTTCAGCTGGAGCTTTGCCAAACTAATTGAGTTACGAGGGAGCGTTATTTATTCTTAACTCTTGTTAATTCTTCATCAATTAATCAGTGATTTTTAATTGTTAGTTGTCAGCTATGATCATTAATCTTTGATTACCAAATGATCTATTACCACCATCACTGTTTTCATAAAAAAAAAAAGTGGGCATTGTTTTTTGGTTTTTGTTTTGTTTTGTTTTTTAATCTGGTTTGAAAAATGACAATTTGTAGTCATTTTTTTTTTAATGGATTATTCTTCTGAAACACTGAATGAAACTTGGGAGTGATCTTAGAATGAAAGCAATTGACACCAGTCTAAACATTTCAGCTGCTTTCACATTGTTACTTTTTTGAAGAAAAAAAATCTATTTCCTATGGATGCATGGGGACTGACCAATTAAAAGACAATGATGATTATGATCAAGGCTGGACAGCCTAGATGAGAATTTTGACACATTATGAAACGATCCAATGTGAAGATTTATTATTCTTATTACTATAAATATATATAAATATATATATAAAGAGAAATCGCTTTTATTTGTGGATATTACAGGGAATAATTTGATTTGGTTAACAAAGTCCTTAGTCATGTTTGCACATATCTTGTTTTAATTAGGAAATGGAGTCTCTGTTGATCTTTCTCTGTGTCCCATTCTCCAATGGTGCAATATGAAAAAAAAGAAAAGTATATGGAAACTATTGCTCTATACTGTACTGTAATGGCGAAAAAAATAACTATGTTGTGAGTATACTTACAGGGCTGGACATCCATCAGCTATGTATTCAGGTGTAGTTTACCACTGCTTTTTTGCCAGGGTGGTAAATGATAGATTGCTAGAATAGGCAGGGATGGAGAAACTGATGGTCTGCACTTCACAATTCCCCTAACTCAAGTGTGTCCAGATAGATCCCTCTACTCTCAGTGCACTAGGTAGAGCCGTCACGGCTCTCGCTCTCCTCAGTAGATTTAATGTTGCTGCACTGCAGTAATTCTCCTCTACAGGGAAAAATGTGAGACAATCCAGCAGAGTCGCCCCTTCAAACCAAACATATAATGTCTATGGGAAATATAAAAAAAAAAAAAAAAAAAAAAAAAGTGGAAAATAATTAAGAGACTTTTTTTTGTTCCGTTTTGTTTCTGTCTACCCTGGCTGTTTCTGTTTCTCCATTTCTTTAGTCTAAAGGAAAAAAAGTTTGATCCAAAATGCTGTGAGGTCATTCTTTCAGTTTCTATAATTAGTTTCTATAACTGAAATGTCTTTGTTTGATTTCACATTTTAAGGAATCAATAAAAAAATGTCGCTTTTTATTTTTAACATCAGTGTTCACCATGGTGACACTGGAATAAAGAAAAACTAACACGAAGTTCAAATTTGAATAATAAAATGGCTGTTCCCCAAAGTGTCCTTCTCTGGTTTGACATGATCTTCCACTCCTTTTGTGTGCCTTTCAACAGGGGTTCAATTGCAATAGTAATATTGCAGTCAAGGTTTTATGTCGTCAATCACCTATGCAATATTCAAATCAAATCCTTTTCACATTTTAGGACTTCGTGGTGATACAATTGGTAATTTTTCCATTTAGTTGACATTTTTAGTTTTTTCAGACATACTTCCAAGTTGCCATTTTAAACACCACACAGTGAGTATTTATTTGGGTCAGTGCTGTTTTCAGCCTACTTCACCCAGAGGATGTGACTATAGCCCAGGTAAGACAATTTAGCTGTAACATGGATACTTCCTTGTCACGACTCAGACAGTAATCCCTGACTATGTCTCATGCAAAACTATCAAAGGGCAGTCATTTCAGTGAGTGTTAACCCCAAAAAAGAGAACATACTAAATTAAGTCAATTTTTCACATTTCGGACATGTTGATATTTTGCATTCTACCACTCAGCCTCATGCTAAACTATTGAATATCATTTCGGTTAGTTTCAGGTGGGCTTCACACATGAATGGCTGCCATCGTGATTAGGAAGGTCCAACAGTCATCACTTAATTTCTTTTTTGTCTGATCAAGTCATACAACTAACACACACAATAACCTTCACTGAAAAATAAACAGGAGGTGCACAAGTTGCACTTTTTGTTTTACACAAATGATTAATGAGACCTCTTCCAGTACACATTTCACCCACTAAACTTGCTGCAAACCCTTTAAATTTGACACACAGGTCAAGACTGGGGAAATATTTCACATGAGGAATGAACCCACTAGGCTCTACAGCGCGCTTACAAAAACAAAGCCACCCAGATCGATGTGACTGTTTTCCAGCAATGCAAAGATAAATCCACCGTTTGTCTCATCGAGGCTTCCAACTCATACAGTCATGAGTTGGAAAGCTTAACGAGGGGATTCGTTTTGGCAGGGGTTGACAGGGGTCTACAGGGATCAGCAGGGGTCAGTGGGCCACAGCAGGCTCAGTCCCTTGAACGATGCTTGCAGCTTTAATTTATTTATGCCTTAAAAACAAGCTCAATCATATAATGGTCATTAAATCTAGAAAGGAGTCAGTAAGAGATGAAAAATACGACGTCGTAAATATTTAATTTCAACCACCTTAAAAATACATAATAAAGCTTTATTTTGTCTTTTTGATCTGTGGAAATGTCACGTGTTGTGACAATTTTGTTCTTTCATCACATGTATGAATAAATCGGTGCTTGAAAAAACTTACATGTATGTAAAAAAAATATTCAAATTGGTGGTCCCCATCCATTTAAATGGCCATTACATTACATTTAATTAATTAATCAAATTAATTAATTATATTAACAAAACAAATAGATGAAGAACCAAAAAAACAACAACACACACACAATTTGTGTGTTGTAAATGTCAGTCAAGTTACAACAGTTTTGTACAACAGTAGAGGTGCATTTCAATTGTTGTAATTTAAAAAAAATAATTTATATGACTTTAAAGCATACATTATGCAGATATAAATCTGTACACACAATAAAAAAAAATCTCTGCCATCATGTCAGTCGGGCCCTTAGATGTTTCTGCATCATTTTAAAGTACGGAGAGACAATACGTTACAGTGAATGTTCTTTTTAAACAATTCATCTTTGTGGAAAACTGACTTGGTGTCACTTGTTGTGATGATGGTTTGATTGTCATTAGACAATGGTGGCATGTCTGTGTTTGGTGAAGTTTGAGCCAGTTACAGTACTGATCTCCTGACGGCCATGATTTGCCGAATAATTGGCTGGCATCTGTAGATAAGAACAAAACAAAAATAAATAAAAGAATAAACAAAGGCGGGGGGGGGGAATCATTTTACGACACTTTTAGGCAAGGCAAGTTTGATTTAAAATTATGTTGAAGAACTTGCCTGTCCCTATACTACACAGTCAAAAAGGGGGGGGGGATATAAATTCCCTGAAATATAAAGACTACCTGATAATCAATAATTATTGACTTTGATTGTTTTATTTTTACATAATTAACAGTTTGATTAACCGACAAAAGAAATCAACTGCTAGGTTTTAAATTAAACCCTGAAATCACCAGGCTTGTGTAGGAACACATCTTTATCTTGTTTTAAATGTTGTAATTGGATTAAGAGTTGGAAGAATTCATTAAATAGAGAAGATATCTACACTCTGTAACTTCATTTTTCAAATTTTTAGTCCGTATATTTAAAGTACGACCATACCTTACGTATGCTCGAGCTTGAGAAGTCGATTTCACTCTGAGACCAACCTAACAGAAGAGACAACAGGTGAAGGGAGGGAGACCAGGAGTGACTGTCATGTCACACACGGACAGCTGTCGGATGGGGATGATGGATAATGAGATCAGAGATTTAAATAAAAACTTACGTGAGTGACTATCAGACAAATACTGCGTGTTCACATGACCCTGCTCCTGTCCTGCTACAGTTTGGCCATTGATTTCACTCTGTGTGCGGACTCGCCGACTGCATGACAAAGAATCACAGCAGAGAATCTTACTGTACACACAAAGCATGAATAGCGGGGAGATATTTCAACCAAACATGAATTGTTCCTTACGTCATCTCATTCTGGTAGTTGGACTCTGCAGAGGACGATAATAGGACACCATTAAATCAAGGTTAGTATAATATTAGTTGTTGTTTTTTTTTTTCTTTTGAGGGGTGCATTCTGAGTGTATGAAAAAAGTCAGATACATTCTGAAATCTATTACTTGTACAAAAGTCAGTTTCTGCTTCCATGTTAATGGGAGAAACCAGACTTATCTTCAAACTATCTGTCAGCACCATTGAAATGTTCACTGTAATTGATTGCCTTACGTTTCTCTTTCCTGCGTCTGCAACAGAAGATGATCCCAACGATGAGTAAAACCAGCAGAGCGAGGCCACCGATAGACACAACCACAGCTATAAGCACCGTCCAGTCAGGAGGTTCAGGACCTGAAGCTGTTGCAGTAAAGGGACACATAAAAACTTCATGTCATACAACAACACTCTTAAAAACTGAAAATGTGGATCTTTGAGGGTGGTAAGAAGCTCAGCAAAGGCTGGGAACCCCAGATAAGTCCGTCAGACTGGTTGGCAAACAGGTCCGGCAGTCTCAGTGTCGATGTTTGGGAGCAGTGAACTCGGCAAGGTCCACATCTCTGGCTGTCTTTTATAGATCAACAGGTGACCCTGATTGAGAAGCTTGATAAGCTGCACTTAGAGCCTTGTTTAGTGAGGTATGTAGAGCTTGCAGGTTCTCTGGGTTTTCCGCTGCCTTGTCGAGCATGTTAGAAATATTGTTTCGAGTGAAAAATTGAAATCTACCGATTAGCATTTTAAGTTTTTTTAAATTGAGAGAAAAAAAATATATGTTGAGAGGGTTGAGTGTTTTTGAATTATGTAAGGTGAGAACCAATGTAAAATACAGATGTGTTTCTTATTTGGGAGTTAAATACTGGAATGGAATTAGTGATGATTTAAAAGTGTGTAGATCTTTGGTTAGTTTAAAAAAAAAAAAAAGTATTGAAGGGCAAAATAATTTATGATTATAAGAATGAATGAATAAAGTGTGAATCAATTCTGAATATAATGTAAAGCACATTTTGTCTGGTGTTTTTGTTTTCTTTTGTCTTTTTTCTTTTTCCTTCTTTTTTTCTCCTTTTGGTTTTGGTATTATTAATATTCCAGGAAATCTGAAGGACCACATAGGGTAGGCAAAAATAAGCTTCAGCTGCAGCCTCCCCCTTTTTTCGCTTACAGAGTTGTTTAAAAAAAAAAATGAATGTATCTGGTTGTGCAAATTTGTTTTGGAAGGTTTTTTGTTGTTGTTGTAGTTGTTTGTTGTGTTTGTTTGCATTATAAATATATAATTTTTGTAGTTGATTGCACAAGATTGCTTTAATTTAGAATGTAAACGAAAATAAAATTCAATTCAATTCAATTCAATTCAACTACTGGCCTGATTCGCTTCTGCTTTCTTCCTCTGACGTACTTCCCTGCTGGGCTTTCCTGTCCTTATCCAAGTCCCAGAGTTTCCTTTAGTTTTTGTTGCAGGCTTCAGCTAGCGTCTGTGCCTCAACTTATGCCCATGATACAGTACCTCATAAACTACTTTACTTCTTCCTTTTAAAAAGGATTCAGTAGCAAGCTGATCTCGCAGCACCATGTATGTTCCTGGATAAGCCAGACATACAAGATCAGCAAAACTCCCTAGAAAAGGCTGCCAGAGTCTCTTTCATCTGCTTTCTCAGTAGTCAGTGGAAGGGGAATATCCTACTCTTGACTTCTAGAAAGGGGCAGACATAGTGGATGGCAGCACCACAAAGGCACCCATAAAATCTATCTACTCGCTCTGCACCAGTCCATCCATACTTGCATGTCTGCCACTCAAAATTAGACTGAAATTTGTCCCAGACTTTTTTGCCATCATGCTTGAAGCATTTCTTCATTTACCTTGACGATGCAGAGCAAACATTAGGTTTAAGTGTACCATGTTTATTCTTCTTACCCACTGTCAGGAAGACAGAGCTTGATATTGGGTTGTTCAGTGCAGCCACAGTAGCCCGGCACTCAACAGTGGTATTGCTGATTGCATTGAAATTCAGGACGCTGGTGGAGTTGTAGAAATCCCCATCAGCAATGCTGGTAGTGTTGTAGGTAATGCTGTCCACAGCTGCACCATTGAGTGTCCAGCCAACATCTGGCTCAGGATACCAAGCAGATGTATCACACTGGAACTCCACCTGCTGGCCTCGCTCTACAGCCACATCCCCTCCCCTGATATTGACGGTTCCACTTTCTGAGGAACACACAGAGACACAAAGGAGAATCTGACACAAGATTTTGACCCACATGATCAGATACCGAAACACCAACACAATTACTTCCTTCCATACTTACTTACTACCTTATTTACTTACTGTACTTACTTACAATATACAATATATTGCTGCAGACTTTGGCGTCTGAGCCAAGAAAACATTGAAGACTTTACAGCTTTTTACCTTCATACACAATCTGTTTTGTTTATGTTCTTTTTCAATCACCTTGTGTCATATTTGTATTTTGTTCATACATATAATTTCCCCTTTATGTTTCCTGATTGTTGCCTTTTAATGAAATGCGCAATGTGTTTACTTCAAAGCTAATAAGTATCCTTTATAAATTAAACTTTCCATCCTCAATGGTGAAAGAGCAGTTTCAATGTGTCACTTGACCAAAAAATAGAAGCTCAGTTTTGTTTTTGTGTTTTTGTTTTTTGTTTGTTTTGTTTTGTTTTGTTTTTTAAAAAAGTTGTTTCTGGCCTTACCTTGCACATCAAGGCGTGCCGTCTGGGACCCTTGTATTCCAAGCACACTGCATTCGACCACCTTATCATTTCTTGTGACATTTTGAATGATGAACTGAACACATTCAGTGTTGTCCGTGATGCAGAACGAGGCAGAGTACCGATTTGAGCTGGCTGTACCGTTACCAGAGGGGTTGAAGACAAGGACCGGAGTGTCATCAACTGCCCAGGTCATTGACTGCCATCCTGTCGGTACTGTGGCATTCATTTGAGCATCGGAGCCTTTCAGCACTGTGACATTCACTGGCTGCAGCTGGAACTGTGATACCACTAAAAGTAAAAGTCAAGAGTCAACAGGTTAGGCACAACAAGGAGTCAATTCATTAAAAAAAAAAAAAAAAAAAAAAAACATGGTCTCTGAAGGTTTTCTTTTTCATTGTGAACAATTTAACAGTAGTCTGGCATGCAAGATAGAACATTTTCAAAATCCCTTGCAATGAATTTAATTTTCCCATTAATGTACCCATTAGGTACCCATTAGTTACTCTTTGTGTACCAAAAATAGCAAACGTTCTCACAACAACATGTATTGATGTGCCATTAGGGAGGAGTTGGACTACTTGCACAACCTCTGTAGCTGGTACTGCACACAATCAATAGAGATGTTGAAGCCAAACGAAAAACTATAGCAGTAAAAAGTCCGATGAGGAGGGGGAAAATTATCAGTGGCCTTAACCTGGAAAACCATTTCTGTTTTGGAGGCCAATTATCTCATTGTTGCCCCGCTAATGCACCGCTTGTTTATTTCATTAACAACAAAGCAGCTGAAATTGATTAATAAACCCCACTGCAACTGAACTGACCAAATCAATATCCCACAATAGTAAATGATAGTTTGCCACACGAAAAAGTTGCTACATTAAAGTGTTCTGCACTTTTAGCAGCGTATTTGTTCAAGGAAACAAAATTTGGAAAGTAACTGGACAAACTTTTTTTTGATCACTTGGGCATTTACGCTGTTTCATTAGCTGTGGTTTCCTGGTTTAATCAACTTAAAGGGCGCTGGTAGATTGGAATACAATCATAAGAATGAGAGAAAATATTTTGTCTGAGGGTCTATGAAGCATAAGCAGTATTTGATAATCTGAGCAATCAAGCAGCTGTGCGTGGTTGAACACACACACATTGCATCCAAAACACAAGCCCCTTGAGGCAAAATTGGTTTGATTGATTGATTGATTGATTGATTGATTGATCAAAATAAGTAAATTATGAACTTTTCCCATTGGAAGACTAGAAATACATATTACACAAATAGACATTACTGTTAGAAAACGGGATGGTAAATTTTGTTGAAAATTGAACGTTGGATTTTAAAAACAAGAAAAGCAATCTTGATGTTTACAAGGTGTTGCCAATGATGTGATAACCAACTGCTGTTGGTTTCCTTACAACTGCACAGGTGCAACTGCAGCTATTAAGGAAATGCTCAGTTAAAGTTGACATTTCAATTTATTTTGGTTGTTTTTTTTTTGTGTTACCTTGTTTTGTTCTTTGTCTGAACCAACCTGAAACTTAAATGTTTTCGAACCCTCGAGTGGGGGAATTGTTTATTTTGTTTCTGTTGTATAGTTAAAGATTAAGCATATTAAAAACAAAACCTGTCTTCTCAGTGAGAAAGAACTGTTTGTTTTCCTTGGCTTTGTTCTTGAAGGACATTTTCAATTAATGATTAATAACCATTAATAGTAGCACATTTGACCTGCTGAATGTTTTGAAAGCAAAAATTTTAAATCTGTTCACCCCATAGGTAAAAAAAAAAAAAATTAACTAAATTAATCAAAAAATATATAGAGATAATTTTAAATTGAAGATAGCCTTGCATTGGTCATTTAAAAAACAGTTTATCTTGCATGATTCTATATATAGACCCCCTCAAGCAATTCATTGTTGTTACTCAAATACTTTTCTCTACAGAAACATACATACTGACCTCTCGTTATGCACAGTGACAAGCTGATGTAGAAAAGGTTAACCCACACAGCCATTCTGATACTGTGATCCTAGAAGATGACAGACAACACTGCTGCCAATGGCCAAGTCTGAATAAAAGTTGGAGGACAACAAACAAAATTTAAAATGTGACGACGAAATAGACATTATGGGAAAATACTGACATTTTTTTTAATCATGTCTAAGATATACAAATAAAAAAAAATTATTCCTAGTTTCCCTAATCACTCTTCTGTCATCTTTACTTTTTTTTGCCTTCTTATTTGTTTGTGTTTATAATTTGTCTTAACCAAATGACTTCCTCAAACAACTTTATTGCGGTTTCATAGCTTTTGTCTATATGGATATGGCTCCGTAAATAATGTCCATTACTCAGATCTTTTGCCTTAGTGAGTGAAATCCTCAGATGTATAAACAAGCATAAACTTACCAAATGAAATCTCCAGCGGTAGTGTCTGAAGTGGATCAGGCTTCATTTCCTGAAAAGACGAGCAGCAGGACTACACCTAAATCATGGAACAAAGTCCAGCTACATCCATTGAAAGCCAGTGCTTATGGCTGTACACAATCAGTCTGCGATAACGTCATGGACAAGTACTAGCTTTGTGGGTGTAGCCTGACAAGCTGCCGGTAAGGTGTGTCAGTTGTGGCACGTGACTGGATTATTTTCAAGTTTCTGACTCGATCATACATGCAAATATACAGGGGGTTTTGAAATGTAAATAAATGAGTGATGTTAAAATTAGTATTCTTTGGACAAAAAAATAACTACAAGATGTTAGATATTGTTACACTTACTTATACTTCTACATGACTGAAGCTCACTTGGACTGGGTTGGAACATGTCAAAGTCATTATTTGACTGTGAAGCAATTTTGAAATTTAATGAATGGAGACCTGTGTTTCTTAAACATGTCAAGAGGGCAAAAACACTGTCACTACAACAAGGCCTTAATAACATTGCACATTTTACACAAATGTGAACCAAGGTGATGGAGCGGAACTCTTACTAAATAAAATAAGAAAGACTTTGGCCAGATTTCAAAAAAGAACTGAGGATTAAGATAAATTACTTTTCTATTCTGTTAGCCACAAAGTGCACTGAAGCTATTGGTCGACAAGAGAAGTTTCTCTGAACTCGCTCATAACAGCTTGTGGCTCATCGGCCTGATGTCGCTGACTGCTTCCTCCTCAGCCAACAGTCACAATGACAGAGAGGATACATTTAAATCATCCTCATCCATCTTTACATTCTTAGTTTCATTACATCATCTGGGAGCCTGAAATCACTCCCACCCAACTGATCACATATTTGCAAATCCTAACGCTTCAACTCCATGCAATCAGAATTAAAGGTGCCGTGTAGAATTTGTTTTGGTGGCATCAGCATTTTCCTAATCAACTGTTAAAGCTGACTGGGATTAATTGTTACTGAGCTTGATAGGCTCTTTTGCCAGTGGGGCAAACCCAAACGTTTAATAAGGGAGATTGCAAGGATATCCTTGGCACGTTTGCAGGCAGTCAGATTCTACACAGGTAATGGTTGACCCGCCTACACTTCTTGTCCATAGCATATGTTTGAGCTTGTGAAGGTGTGCGTAATCTCATCTGGCTTTAGATGCTCCGTATACGATGGCTGCACTCGCTGCTTGGGTGAAATCCACTTAGCGAGTGGAAGACTTAAACCTAGCTTGTTCATTCACACTTACCTTCATCATGTCTGCACTGTATCACCAAGGTTACTTACTGTGGAACGTAGGATGTGATAGAACATGTTTAATATCATAAAGGCTCCACCATCCTCTGCACCTGCTGAACCGTAGAGAATCTTGCCAGGCCAAGATGAAGCCGATAGCCAAAATGTTTTGCTGGCACCAGTCCACAAAGTCCCTGTACTCAGATGATTGCAGAGTCATCAGAAAACTTCTGCAGGTGACAGGCTGTAGTGTTGTGGGTCAGGTCTGCAGTGTGGAGGGTGAAGAGGAACGGTGCAAGGACTGTCCACTGAGGGGCACCGATGCTGCAGATGAATGGGTCAGATGTACAATCCTCGGCCTCACATACTGTGGATGGTTGGTGAGGTAGCCCTTCATCCAAGATGTGAGGGGGTGCTCCACTCCTGTGAGCTATAGTTTGTCTCCCAGAAGTACTGTTGTGTCAGTTTTTCTTATTTTGTTTTTTTTTAAGCTATTTAAAAGTGGCAACACACCACTTTTGCAACCACTAGACAGCGCAGCTGACCACAGCATAAACCAAAATAAAGACGCTTCACACTCACACTTCTCTCACCTGCTTCTGTGCCTGCCTACTAAATAATTGTAGCCCACAGTTCTGTGTAGGATGCAGGTATGTCACTGGTAGTGTTCACCCTGAAAAGAGTTACCTGTAACTTGTAACAGTTGTGGCAACAAAAAAAATCTCTGGGTTATATGCAGCATGATTTTAGCTAGCTTTAGCATTCATTTGGAGTATGTTTCATGCTATTTACATGTGTTTTGTGAAGTTGCGACAATCAGTGGTTGCTTTTCGCTGTTTATAACGTGGCAGGGCAGCTTTTCCAATGGAAGGGAGGGAAACAGAGAGTTTGTTTTTTTATTATCTACCTTATATCAGACAATGATGAAAAGCGTGCATTAACAGGCAGACTGACTGTTTCATGTTATGTTTGTGTATTTTACTTTATAATGACGACTTTTCAATGATGAGATAGTTACTGTTGCCACTACACCTTGCAAGCACAGACTGTATGCTACAGACCAACTTAATAAAACCCAGTTGATTAGTAGTAAATGTCAGCACACAAAGTGAAACAAAAAGAAAAGTACTTAAATAAATTAGCAATTGGTTAAAATATTGAAGTCTGCTCTTGAATGAGCAAAGTAGCATGGTTGCAATATGAGTGCAACCACAGATTAATTTTGACCAATTCAAATATGCGTTTTTAGAACGCAACAAGTCTCATACAAACCATTCAGTAGGCCATCCGGTCAAATTGAGATATTTATAAATGCCAATACAGTGCCAATGTTTACTGCAGTATTTGGCAACAAAACACGCCAGAAGATAAGTCTCCGTGACGTCTGCTCTCGGTCCCACCTAGTTCAGAAAGCTTTCTGGGCGGATAAATGGCGGAGGGTCGACTGTAACTACAGTGGCTGTTTCAACCTCACAAGGAGGTCGCTCTCGAGCAGCCGTACGGAAGAAGCCGCAGGCTCTCCCCTGTCGCCATCTTAACATGCAACATTACAAAAGACTCGGGATAGAGCGGGCCTTTCTGTCTCTTTTCTGCCAGCCTTCCCCTTTGGCGTCTAAAACTGAGGACGCGCTTACACAGATGAACCGGTGCTGATGACAAGTAAATATCCAGTTGTTAAATGGCCCTGATAACAAAAGCAGATTAAAATGACAACGTCTACTTGCGATAAATCCTACGGCTGCTTGTATGAGCGAATAGCTTCGCGGAGAAGGATGACTGACGTGTGAGGTGTCCACACAGTGGAAAGTCGAGATTTGAATCGGTGTCCTTGTCCAATCGACGAGCGACGTGGGCGGGACTTAACGCTGTCGGTCACACCAGAGCTATAACGGTTTTAATGGGGAAGGAGGAGGAGAATCCAATCCGGTTTGAGCTAGTTTCTTCCAATGGAACATTATCGTCTCGTTGCGCTGTGTTAGACTGTATTGGCACAGCTTTACCTTGATTAAACTACTGTGTTTTTTTTTCTTTTGCAGTAACATTCAGCCATTTTTTAAAACATTTTATCTATAAAAAAAAAAACAAAAAACAAAAACAACCACCCCACACAAACCAACCATGCCTAAACGGAGCGCAGTGAGTACCTGACATATTTCATACATTCAGTCATACTGCATTTATGGTTTGTAAAAACGGGCTGCATTCCATTTGTGGAGCCGACTCACTCGCTAAAGAAAATGTTGCAGCGAACGTCCGACTAAGTTTCAACTCCGCTGCAAACTGCAGCCACACACTTCAAGCGTGTACGTCGACTTTGTTTTGATTTCCCGAAGTGACCGAGTCTCGGTCTTGCCTCTCCTATCGGAATTATCTTTGTGTGTGTAACATGACGATTCGCGCCTTGTGTTATTTGTTTCCTCGTGTAGGAAGAGGGTAAATGCACACAACGCCGTTTGCTGCTGAATCGTCTCCTCGCAACGGAGGACAGCGATGTGTCGATGGTTTGCTTTCCCGTGCAGAAAGTTGGCGGCATATTGATTGTCCCCCCCCAAAAGGACCAGTAACGAAATGTTGACAAGTTTGTTTAAGACGAAACGTTTTCGATTTTGTAAACCTTTATTTGAGAATATACACATCTATATATACTGGGTAGGTTTGTCTTGTCTGCGCTTTCACTGTGTTTTGGCACGTTGTTATTGTCTTTGTCCCACCCCCCCGAACTTAGCATAAAAATAATTCCACACAAACGTGGCCCGTCTGTTTGTGTTGCTAACAAGACGGTGGGCGATTCTACCGTGGACTCACGGTGAAAACGCACGTCTCCATTATCTGGAGTCTATCGATGTTTGTATCGTGGGCTTAGGCCAATCGCGGGTTATGCAATGGCGAGCCTCCGTCAGCGCAGCGCTGCTCTTGTTGCTGGGGGCTTCTGGTGGATTCTGCTCGCAGATCGTCGGCGGAGTCGCCGAGCATCTCGGAGCGAGAGCTTTTTCAAAATCGTGGCGGGAACACTTGCACTGCCTGGATTTCTCTGTGCGCGGGCAATCCCATTTATCGCTAATGAATGGACGTGTCGTGGGGGAGGCGGAGTCCGACCCCACCCCTCCCCCACCCGAGCTTTACAGCGAGACAATCTTTCATATAGAACGACGGGCAGTCATAAGAAGAAGAAAAAAAAAACACGGTATGAGTTCGCTGGAGGGCGCTTGGCAGTTGTCACGTATAAGCTTTGCTGTTTGTGTTTATTTTCGACGGTTGTTGTGGCCGTAAAGTTTGTTTTTATGATTCTGTCAATAACTATTGAGTGGCGTGTGCACACCGCCGCAAGAAGCTCATATTTACCGGTGAACGCCCACTTATGACTTACATAACCGGCAAGCCATTTCTGTCTCGGCTGCAAAATAAGTTTAGCCACAATAAAAGGCTGACAATATTAAAAATGTTTTTTCCTTTCTTTCTTCTTTTCTTTTGTGTCGTCACAGGCCGCTGAGACAAATACAGAGGTAAGAGCAGCACGTCTGCTTGTCGTTTAAAACAACAGTTACGCCGCCGCCCACCAGGGGGCAGCAGTTGTTCAATACCAAGAGCTAATGGCTGATCCGTTTCCTTGTATTCTTTGCAGCCCAAGAGAAGATCTCCCAGGCTCAAAGATGTAAGTACCAACACCTGGGTCATGACCTTTACAGCGTTGACATTGCATTGTTTTGATTGCACCGGGCATGGTGACGTTGTAGCCTCACTCTTTCCATAATCCTCAGCTGAGACCTGAACCCCCAAAGGCGGAGGCCAAACCCAAACCAAAGGTAAGCGCTTAGTTTAAGTGTATATATTTTTTTCTGTTTGGATATTGGCAAATTGTTTCATACACTCTCGATAGCAGAAAAAGTCACTATTTTGTATATTATTGTTGTTTTTTTGAAGAAGGGAGCTGCGAAGCCTAAGAAAGCCAAGGAAGTAGAGAAGGCAAAGGCTGAGGAGAAAGCACCAGAAGCCCCTGCTGAAAATGGTGAAACCAAAGCGGAGGAAGATGTAAGGGTCATGGATTTCTAGGCAAACATTGAATCCAAGTGTTGTCAACCATGCTAAAATTCTTAATTTTGTCTTACAGGCACCAGCTACAGACGCAGCTGAACAAAAAGATGAGGCAGCAGAATAACAACACTCAAACCAAGTCTTTTACCAGTGCTCCCTGTACCTCTTTTCTTGTACAATTCAGGGGAATATTTTTATCAGCTATTTTCTAAATACAGGTTTTTTAGTAGTTTGATTGTAGAGAACACTTTTTTTTATGAAAGAGACAAAAGATCAATTTGAAACCTGAAAATCTCATCACATCCCACAGTTTTTTGCATTGCCATAAAATCATGGTGAATGATGTTGTCAGTGAATTTTATTTCAGTTTTAAATGTGAATGAGGGCAGAGCGTTGTGTAGGACAGGTTGGTGTGTGAAGCATAACATTCAAAGGAGCTGGGGCAACAACTGATAAAAACAAACTTGCCTGTGTGGATTACATTCCATATGATTTATAAGGGACAGTGTATGTAATCTGTGTTGTGGTGGGAATGGATAAAATCACAAGGCGACTTATTGTTTTCTTGTGTATAACAAATAACAGTGTTTTAGATTGTTTGTAAGCTTTGTTCCTATATGTTTACTCTTGTACTCATGCAGTTTTCTTAATGAATTTGATCAATAAAGTAAAAAAAATATATATATAGTACTGGAATTCTCCCTATCAGAACTGTGCATTGTGTGTTGGTTATATCTGTTCTGTGATAGCATCGCAATAAATTTGTATAGCTGCTGTGATACATCTTCACACTTTCTATATGCAGTGTGTAATGGTACATTTTAAGAATGGAAAAAGAAGGTAATTGGGTGTGTTACCATTAAAAAAAAAAAACTGAGTGACTTCTGATAGCCCAGAACATAAAGTGTACATTATTTGAGATGTCAAATGCATACCAGCAGGAGAAATATTTGTGTGAGTTTAGTTTTCTGTATCAAGTACAAGTGTGCAGTTTCTTGTTTTTAGATGTACCTGTGTAATGATTGTTCTCAACAAACCAATAAAAATTGGGTTGGTAGTGTTATGCTGCTGCATCCCAAATAGTTGGATTTTTTTTCTAATCATTTTGTGAAACCTTACTCAAAACCAAAAATCAAATTTAGTAATGGCATGGCAACTCAATAAAAAACAAAACAATGAAAAGCATAAAAAATAATTCCTCACTAATTTAGACCTGCAACAAACTTCATTGCAGGCCATCAAAGGAACTGAATACTGTTGCATGCACAATTGAGAGCCAATTTGGCAAATGTGGATATCTTTGGACTGCAGGAATTAAGAGAACCCTCAAAGGCACAGAACCATGCTCACTCTCCAAGGAAAGAGCCCAGGTTGAGGCAGCAAGGCTAGCCATCACACGACCTATTAAATTAGTTGTGCTTTTATTTACTTAAAAATGTAGATGAGCTGAAAGACAGTGCTGAGGTATGCTGTTGGTGAACTGTAACTGCTCAGTGCAGCAATTTCGTTTGGAACCGGTTCCAACAAGAAAATATCAAAATTGCTAATCTGACCTACTGCCTCATGACATAGCATAACAAGTTATGCTTTATTGATGTTTGCTGTGCACATACATTTCCAGTAACCAAATCAGCTTCATTTTTGTGAGTTGGCACAACTCACAGATATTACAGACAAAGTTCACAGTATTACAATCAGGTGTTGCGGCAACAAGTCAACAGTTTTATGTTAAAAACCTCAAAAACATGTCAGGCCTCAAAGACTGCTAAAATCTGCATTCATACATTTTTTTTTTTAAATGTGCAACAACATAACATCTCATGAGTCAGTTGATGCGTCTGTGCTATTTTTTAAAAACGTGAGGTATTGCAGCATGATACATTTGTGGAGAAATTCTGAACTCATTAGGTTATATACTTACACTACCAGTCAAAAGTTTGGACACAGCCTTTGAATTTAATGTCTTTTCTTTCATTCTCATGACTATAGACATTGCAGTTTCCCACTGAAGGCATCAAAACTACATATGAACACACGTTGAATTATGTAGGAAACAACTCAAACCTTTCATAAAAAGCATATTTAGAGTTACGTGTTTTTCTTTGCGGCATAATTACATATATCTTGCTCATAGATTTGATGTCTTCAGTATCTATCTGCAGTGTAGAAAGTTGTAAAGATAAACAAAAAAAATTGCATGAGAAGGTGTGTCCAAAATTTTGACTGGTGGTGTATGTATACCAAATTTCCCTTTGATTCTGACAAGAAGCCAGGACTTAGTAAGGTAATAAATAAATGTGTTTGTCTACTGAGATTTTGTCTCTCCAACCGTATGCTGAAGTATTGTAAATTAAGAATAATCTGTTGCCCCCTCTTTTGCTCTATTGAGGGAGCGCTACTGTGCAGTTGACTGGGCATAGGACTCATAAAAACATTCCAAGTTCACAGTTGGCTCATCCGGGAGATGCATTAGTCCATTTTTTCTGCAATCCGGCCCATTTTGGTGCGCATGTTGCGTACCAAAAAAAAGCCAACGGTGGCGATGGCCATTATGACTTCAGCAATCCAGAAGGCCATGTCCCAACTGTGTTGTTTGGCAATGGTGCTAAAGGGAAGGCCAGCCATGAAAGCCCCAACTGTAATAAAGACAACTGTGTTTAGCCACATGAATGACTCAAAATTCCAATTTTAGAGTTATATAGGCATTGACATGTTGTGTTTTTCAGTAATTTACCATTTGCCATCAATGCTACGACAGCATGGGAGGTACCACAGAAATTAGATGGTGCACTTTCACTGGCAATTACCCCAAACAAGGCAATTGGCCCGTAAGAGGAAAACCCAAACACAGCACCGAGAAGGGGGATCCATATCTGTGCAGGACAAGGCAATATCACGAAACCACTCATTTGGATAATTAATGTTCAACTGAATCGTTTTGCCCCACAATGTCTTGAATGTACCTCTTTTTCTGACACGCCAGTGAGGGCTGAGATGGGATGGAGAAGGTGAACCCAAAAAGGGGTCTCCTGGGAAAACACAGCATACTTCCAAATATCAGCTACATGTTGTTTCCAAGCGTTTTACTGCGACAGTTGCAGAAATAATTACCTTTGGGATCTCAGGTGTGATGGTGACTCTGAAGAGATACATGGATACACACATGCCGCACATCATGAGGAGTAGTAAGCCATGGCGGGGGTTGCCGTAGGTGCCCAAGCCTTGCTGTAAGAAGTCAGCGGGGGGGGGTAAAAATCTGCAGGTGTATGCATGATGCCTCTTGCTGTGGCCACATGTATCACTTTACTCACTCGAGCAACAGCTCTGTCTGTCAGAAAACCTGCTGCCAGGCTCCCCACAAAACCTCCAACCTCCAAGGCACTCATGTAGGTACTCCCTGTGGTCAACACACACACACACACACACACACACACACACACACACACACACACACACACACACACACACACACGCACGCACGCACACATCACTGACCAACCTGGCTTGATGACCAATCATTAAAATGCAATTGCCAGTGAGGGTACACACCCATGAGCACAGTTTGACCTTTCTCCTGCATGAGGAAGAGCTGTCCCCAGTCGGTGGCTGCGGTTTTTACCCCAAAAACCACCAAGTAGCTGAGGGACAGCACCCACAGGAAGGGCGAAGTGAGGAACTCACCCAGGGTGCTCTCACCGTTGCCTGATGGGTGCAAGCAGAGACAGAGGTGCACACTGAGATGACTGTTTATGCGATTCACTTAAAAGGTGAGCCGCTTGAATCAAAGAACAATACAAACTGGGTGCAGATTGAAAATGATGAACAAAATCTCATTAGAAATGCTGCAAGAGAATAGAGTACAAAAAGCAAACGCCAAAAGGGGGGGGGGGACCCTGTGTGTTTAATGGATGGATGTCACCAGCTTCACTTTACCTTTACATCTCTTCTTTACTTGCTCAGTCCACTAATACCAGCAACATCCGCTCTAATAACTGGTTGTATGTATTTTCCCTGATCATCTCTCTTACTGTATTTTTACTGTATTTTATTGTGTTTATCTGTATGTTAATTTTTGTTTTGCTGTAAATGAGTCTTGCCTCAGTGTATTAACGAGAAATAAAGGTCACAAACAAACAAACCTCCTTTAGCCCCTTTCTTGCCGGCGGCCTCTATACTGGGTAGGCCAACATCCTTTGGCTCATTCTTTATTAGCAGCAGGCACACAAATGAGAAGGCAGCACAGAATGCCCCTGATGCTGTCAGAATGGTCCTCCAGTCATAGTATTGGAGAAGCACCGTGGCCAGGATTGGACCCAGACTACCAGACAGGTTCATGCTGCAGGACAGCACAGACCACCACGTTCCAAACTGGGAGGGCTCGAACCACTAGTAGCAAAAAAGGAAGGGGAAAAGACAACGGTGAACATTTGCAAAGGTTAGAGAAGGTGCAGCATGTGCTTGTATGTTTCTACTGAGATGTGAGATGTGTGTCAAATACTTCAAAACAAGTCACACTTATTACCATTTCTGGACTTTGAAGATGTCCAACTTCAACATCATCAATGTCTTAACATTTTATGTCCCTGGTCAAGCTGATTGCCCCTCACAAGAGTGAGATTTTATTGTTTTTCAATGCACATGAAATCAGGGCAGTTTGGGATCTCCATCCAAACAGCTGGAGCAGGCTCAACAAAACAATCCCAACACGATTATCAGTAGCTGGAGAGATCACAAGGAAAACACTTAGAGTAAGCAGCAGATTACAGCTCCACTGTGTCAATATTCAACAACCCTGAAGAGTGACTGAGCTGAACGGTTACTGCAAAGCTCCAGTTGCTGCACGTATGGTAGTAAAAGTGTTTCCACTTACTGGAGGAGCAAAACACCATTGGCAAAATTTCTCTTTCAAAACGTCTCACCATTGGCTCTACTATAAATACATTCAACTGTAAGCTGATCCTCCTCAGGAGGACTACATGCCAAAGCCTATTTATTCCTCACCTTTTAACACTGCTAATTCCCAAGTCTCAAGTTGTCTCCTGGCTAAGAAAACCACAAGACATAAAAGTGTGTTGGAGCAGCATTTTCTCAGAGTTTACCACTGAGCCCCACTCATCAAACAAGCACAGAAAGGAGTTCTGTTTCAGGTGAAGAAATCCCTGTGAATATATCATTCATGAAACATCCATATCTGTTTAATCTATTGCTGCACATCATGCGTCACATCCCTGTATATCTTTGGTCTAGACTGCTTTGCCTAGAAAGTTTTAAAAATTCTGCAAACGAGGGGCAGAATAAAATTGTGTGAGCGTGAGAAATGAAAAAATGAACATCGCACCCATTCTTGAATCAGTGGAGATTCGAGGAACATTTTATAATCCACATCACCATTCAAGTTTTTGGAGGTAAACAAAGTTACCGAATGGACTAAACCTCTATAAAACTAAAGAACAACCAGTTATGTAGATAAAAACATTTCATCAAAAAATGTATCAACATTAGGTTGAGTGGAAAATGGCAAATCTTTGGCAGAATGGCTAAAACAGACATCGTCCATCCAGAGAAATCCTGAATTTAATTACAAAAATGCTTGCAGGGGTGTTAGAGATACACCAGTACCATTTGCCTTGTTTTGCTGGCCCCAAAAAAACACACATTTTTATTTGCAACAATCAAAATAGAGTTCTCGACAATGCATGGACACAAAATAAACTAACAAAATACAAACACAAAATAAAAACACAGAATAAAGTATCTGTAAGAATATATCAATAATCAGCGGGTGCTGCCAATCATGTAGTCAATATCCAATCCCCCCACAACTCAACCCAACTGCAAAATACATAAAAAGCTGCCCTCAAGTTTAAACTGAGGTGGAAAATGTTTTTGTTGGTGTGTTTTTTTCCCGCCCTGCCGGCATTCAGACTTGAAACCTCAACAATCTATGTGCATTGAAAGCTTAGCTGGCAGTTACCATTGTTAAACTGGCTACAGGGTACCAGTTACTCTGTGTTGACTTTTTTTTTAATTTTTTCTCCTTAATATATCAACAGTACTGGACTGACAATTGAAACACAGAAAATAATCCCGAACTCTGTTGTCAATCAGCACTGCACAATCTAGGGGAAATATACAACATGCATCAAGTGTGTTGAACTTTACAGTTGAACTTTGCTGTTACCTTGCGAAGCACCTTTCCACACGGGGGCCAGCCACAACCTTGGCCCAGCCCGTTGAAGAACCAGAGCAGTGAGAACATGTAAACAGTGGAGGACCAGGAGAAGACGATGTTTATGCCCCCAACCAGAAACAGGCCAATGGAGAAAAGCCAGCGGGCGCTGATTTGATCGGACATCACTCCACTGATGAACTTGCTGATGGCATAGGCCATGGTCTGGCTACTGGTGATCAGGCCTGCAGGGGGATCAGAAGGCATCAATTAAAATAGGTACGAGTATGTATGTGTGACACCCCCTCCACTCTGCAGCTCTGGAGGTGAAAGTAGGTAAGACATTGGTTTGGTTGTCTGCTGCGATTTGTCTGGTGTTGTTCGGCTGATTGGTTCCTCCTTCATTTGAGCCATACAGAACATGTAAGTGAAGGCCTTGCATTAAAGGATTGACATGGGGGATATGCCGAGGTGCCATTACAATTATTTGATTATTTTTTTTAGTATTTTAGGTCAATTCAGATTAGTGTAAATTTATTTCAGGGTTTGGTCCCTGCTGTTTTGCCTTCTTCTTCTTTATTCTCCAGGCACTAGCCTGCACTCTCACTCCTTCCCCCTGAAGGTGCCTACGATTGGTTAAGGATGTATTTTTAATTGTGTTTTGGATCAGATTTAGTATTTGTAATAACAAATAACTAATTTTTGCTTTGTTATGCATGTGGCATTATCACAGACATGGGGGCGAGTGCTGACTGAGCCTCGGTTACAGAGGTTTAGCAGCTGATCATGTGCTTTATAATCATGAATTGAATGTTAAACTACTGTCACAGTTAATTCATCTCAAAAAGCAGCATTCATCACAAAATCCCCCTGTGCATACACAGTGTAGCGGTGAGGCACAGCCCTGTGCTTTGTGGATGGTCGGCACAAGTTTTTTTTAATATTGGCTGGACAAGGTAATTCCAGACAATTGTGTTGCCTTACCCAAATCATCTTTGTCGAGTTCAATCTCTTCCATCACAGAGGGCATGACAAAAGAGAACGTCTTCCTGTTGAAGAAGTACAGCGAGTAGCCGATGAACATGGAGAAAAAAATGGCTCCACGGTAGTAGCCATAGCCTGTGGTCCCCATGATGATAGTTTACAAAACCAAATTTAGGGGATAGTGAACTTTAAGAATGGGACACCAAGTTTGCAGATGTTTCCTTGGGCATCAGTTCAAAGGGAGTCTTGAAATCGGATCTTCGGGCATCCAGAATGCAGTGACGGAAATGTGTCGTATCAAACAGGATGGTTGCGAGGGAACTTCTTGCAGGCGGGGACTTGGCGTCTATCGGACAGGCTGGTGGTCACGTTAGTTCCGGGCAATAAATCTTACACCAGCCTGAAAGTTAAGAGACAGAAGAGATGTTGGTGAAATAAAAGCAAATTTTTCATGCAGGTAAAAATTTATTACTACAGTTTGAGGTTGTTTTTAACACCAGGTGAACATGAGATGCAATACATGGGTTTAGAAATTAAAAATGTATACAAGCAATGTATCAAAATAGGCAGCGATGCCTCTGCTAGGATTTAATGTTGACCCCTGCAGGTCGCGATGCTGTTCGGGTTCTCAGCCGCCAATTAGCACCTCAGCCTGTTCCACCACACCAGGGTGTCCATGTTGCTCAGAGGTCACGCAAATGTCAAAGTTCCTGCTTCAACTTGTTCAGTCATTCCGTTTTCCAAGTCACCAGTCTGCAACTATTGACATATCGGGTGTACTCAACAAAAACTGGGAACGCACTTAAGTGGTTGAAAAGGTTAAGACAGCTTATCATTATTATTATTATTATTATTATTATTATTATTATTATTATTTTTTTTTTTTACACCGAGTCCGTAAATGCAAACATGCTGAGTTCGCCGGTGTTTTTGTTTGAGTTAGCTTAACTATGTTAGCCGAACTGTCAACTACATCGCCCGAAACCTCCCTGCGAGCAGAAGGTGTGAGATTGCGGCGACACAACATCCCACAACACATTGATGGGCTGAAACATGAGCGCTGCTGCTGCTGCTGACTGTTGCGACCAGAAAGAACCTCTTGCTAATCACGCCAAACACCAGTAGCCCTGCACGGAGCAAACCGCGGAAACAGAGTAGCACGAAAAACAACGACGCGTGACATTTAAGCTGTTCAGACACACGTGCAAAAAATAAATAATTCTAAAGGCGAAGCGACCGCAGAGCCAACTACCTTCCTGCCGAGTCCCGCCGCGCGAACGCATCCATGTAAAGGGGAAGACGCGCGTTCACGCGATCCAGCCGCTCGGGAGCGCGCCATTCAGCCACGAGGGCAGCGTGTCGAGGCCGGCGTACGTCACACAGCGTCACTTGTGTTATATATAACTGACTTTGCCGAATCGCACGCCGAATCAACTATGGCTGCCTCAAGGAGAATTACAATATATGTGTTGCATTTATGCAGGCTGCCCACATTTGCCTATCCGGTATTCAGCGTCGCCCTTCTTCTTCCACAGGGATGGGGGTCATTCGCAAAGCAATGCGACGAACAGCGATACAGGACGTCAGTTCATAGATCAAATCATAAATCTATTGCGCTTCGGAGGGATTCTCACACGACCGGGATTCAAGTTGTTGGGTTTTTGTTGTTATTATGTATTCAAATATTTTGATAAAACACGCTGAAATGCCGAATATCCAACATCAAGCAAAAAAGAAAAAGTAAAATGTATCAACGATTAAATAACGCTCTCCAAATATAAATGATACAATGTCATAAATAGGAAGAAATAATAAATAAGTCGAATTTTCCTCTAAACAGAGTTGCTATTTCCTCAGAGATCTGATCTAAATATGTGCATTTCTATATCGAATAAATGCCGACACATCATTTCCCCCTGATTATTCGACTAAATAGCTGTTTATTTGTCTTTTCACCAGTGATTTGTTTGCAGCCGCGAATCCTGCCAAAAGGTGGAGCCACCGTCACATTAACCACGATTTATTTGTGTTTTTCCTATCGTTTCCAAATCACAGTTCTATGATACATATTAAGGAGTTTTATCCTTTAATTTTGTTTCTTTTTTCTTTTCTTTTTTTGGTTGAAAACACCAGAACCGCCAGTACTGGATGTTTTCCCATTCATTAACAATACGAAAAATGCAGCTGCTTTTTTGTAACCACAAGTAGTCAAAACACAAACACAAAAAGACAGCCCTGTGGAGAAACAACATAGTTTGGAATAACAAATCTCAGTAATCTGCAGGACAGCAAGGCTTGGAGTGTCTGTCTGGCTTTGTAGGAGGTCTTCCTGAGGAGTAGCAGGTAATTACTGCCATTATTTCCCCAGTCACCTCCTGACATCGGGAGGGGAGGGAAGGTGAGGACTTCACTCAGGCTCTTGTTATTAAACACAAGATTCTTTGTTTGCGATGCTGACAGCGATGCCTGCTGATGTGGGAGGACATAAAAACACAGAGGGAGGGGAGGATTTTAATATGGTGGTGCTTTATTTTTTACAAGTGTTGTATGTCATTGTTCTTGTTTTCTCATAATTTACAATAATAGAATAATATCCCTAACCCTAACTTCAAAGATTACAATTGTTACATTTGTGAAAACTAACGTCCCTGATAATAGCAAAACAGGATATATAAGCAGCTTGAGTTGAAGGGTACAA
This sequence comes from Nelusetta ayraudi, assembly GCF_046127955.1. Classification (NCBI taxonomy): domain Eukaryota; kingdom Metazoa; phylum Chordata; class Actinopteri; order Tetraodontiformes; family Monacanthidae; genus Nelusetta; species Nelusetta ayraudi. Next base: position 1,137,770 of record NW_027466061.1, on the reverse strand, counting down.
TGGGACAAGCTTTAAATAGGCCCTATGTTCAGTCCTCTCTTCTTTTGGTCTAGAAAGCACTGAACCTTTATTGAGCAAATGTCAGATTTGTCAGAAGATGAACATATAATGACCATCACTGTTTTATTGGCAATTATGTAAATATGAAATATTGTGAACAAAAGAATACCATATTATTCTTGTTATTATTCTGTTTTGTTTTATTCTGTATTGTTTTTTTTTTTGTTTGGTAGTAGTCTGTCTGTCCAGTCCGACTAGTCTGGTTCTGCACTGGTTTAAATCAGTACATAATCATGTTGCACATTTATACATTTACCGGAACCTAAACTCTCTATACTAGGCTGGCCATCTTTTCTTGCATGTTGACAGTGAGTGTGTGACTGACAATTTGCTCCCATTCTCCGTGTCTTCACTTCCTCCCTCTCCTGTCCTCATGCTGGCTTCTATCCACTCTCTGCTACATGCTAATAGAGGCCCTTTCCAGTGAGGGTTGTGGGATTGACGCTGCTCTCAAAGCAGAGACACTCTCAGTTGCATTTAAATACGCTCACAGAATCTTGCTTCAAGTCTGCCTCTCTCCCTCTGTATTCACCTCCCTCTCTGGCACCCCTGCTGCAATCAGTTAACAACTGACATTCAAATGTACACTGGGCAAAGGAAGCCAAGGCCATTGAAGGAAGGAGGAGTGACGGGAGGAGTGGAGAACCAAGGGAGGGGAGTGTTTACTGCCAAATAAGCTGCAAGTCTCCCCCCCTGTACCTCAGTTCATGATCAGAAGAACTGCTGCACGAGCTGTGGAGTGCAGTCCTGCCGCGTTCACCTGGAAATACGACTCAGTCCTCCTGGGACGCTGCGCTTGCTGTAAGTCATTAGCATTATTAGAGATGTCTTCTCACCGTGAATCTGTCTCGGTGAGGAGGCTTTGGGAACTGCATGCAGAGAGGTGGCTGCTGGGATGCTGCAACACTCTAGGTTTGAGCCTTTAATTTGATCTGTTACTTCTATTACTATTTCTTTCGATTGTCGCTTAAGTGTTGTAATGTACAGCGCAATGATTCAGGCAAAGCACAATTAGAAAGCTGTCTCATAACACTTTTTGATATTTTTTTTTTAGATAGATAGACGCTAAAATGATTTTTTTTAAAAATGTTTTACATGATGTGCACAAGATGTAGAATGAAGTACAGTACCCATAATGTGAAGGTTATTTAAACATGTGTTTCCTTAAAATATCAAGCAAACACTTTTGACAAACATTTGAAGATTTACTTCCATTTCCATGAAGTGATTTGATGGAAATAAATGAGGTTACAATAAGATAAACGAAGACAAGAAATTACTGATCCCACTGTCAGGAAATTCACATATCAAAGCAGCAACACAGAGCAAGTTTGGTATGCAGGGCAGCAAGAGCAATGGTTTAACTATTTGTGAAAAACATGAAGAAGAAATAATAATAATTCCAATAATACAAATACTTCTGAAATTCACATTATATATTTACTGAGCAGTGACTTGATTTTTGTTGCACATGGAAGAATGTTGCAAAGTCATTGTGAACAGTTGAAGAGCCTGATGGCTGAATGGCATGCAATAGCGGCCCCTTCCTGTAGGTGCTTTGAAAAAGGCGTCTGAAATTTTGGGTACCGTATGTATAATCTTTTATTTATTTATTTATTTATTTATTTTTAAAGAAGAAGGTACAGTAGGTCTGAATGTCTGTAAAGAAATGGACAAACAGGGCCACCTTGCGTAAGAACTGCATTTCCTCAGCAAATACACTGCTGCAAAACAACATATAAACATATGGAGTTTCTTTATTGTGCAAACAAAAATAATTGTTCTTAAAGGAAAAGTTACCCATCCAATATTATTTTGCAATCAAAACGTCATACTTATCAATTAAAGAAAATAAAAAAAAACAACAGAACAGTTATAAGAGCAAAATAACATTCAAATAAATCCCCCACAAGGCTCAAGGCAATTTCTGTCTTTTGGTCGAGCTGTATGATGGTTTGGTCTTAGTTTGAGGACAACATTCACTACCAATGGTGGGCTCTGCCCTATTGCGCTCTCTGTTAATATGTTCTACTCTTCAACGGAAGAAGACTCTGTTGAAGACTCTTGAAGAAACACGAGAGCAGTTCCGAGGTTGCTGGTTGCTTTGGCTCTGTGGGCCTCTTCTTGAGCAAGGCATTTATTGAACGCTAAACCCCGGCCCTGTCAGCTTCACTCAGACACTTGAATTTACCCATGTAAGTTGGGTCAACCTCACATACTGTACCTCCATCACATAAAGGAGGATGCTGGCAGCACCACAGAGTAGGAAGGAAACCGACTTCACTCCTCGCAGAAGTTCGCTTAGCACTGTTAGCGCTGCCGCCCCACAGCAAGAAGGTTGTGGGTTTGATCCCTAGGCTGGTGGCCCCTCTGGGTGGAGTTTACATGTTCTCTCTGTGTCTGTGTGTGTCCTCTCTGGCTTCCTCCGACAGCCCAAAAACATGCACCTGATTCAAATTTGGAACTTTAAATTGTCAGATGGTGTGAGTGTGTGTGCCTGTGGTAGTTGGTCTTTCTATATGTGCGATAAACTGGATCCCCTTTACAGCTTTTTTTCCAAAAACCATTAGTCTCTCTTATGCTAGAATAGTTCTGGTGTAGCTAGGCTATTGATTTTTATTGGGAATTCACAAGTATTGTTTAGATCTGGTGGAATTAGGACTTTTTCAGACCACCACTGAGTCACATGAACAACATTGAACATGAACGAAAATTGTTCATTGCCTTTAGCAAGTGCACATGCATCCTTTCGCTTCCAATCCTGGATTGTCATTCCATTCCTTTCTGCCTATCAAATCTCTAATGTGCAGACAGGCACAGCGTGAAAGTTATTTTTGAACTGAGTAATTTCTAAAATAATCTACCACTGTGCTGGTTGATATTGAATATTGAACAAGACAACCTCTCATTTTCACTCAAATAAAACTGAAAAACAAGTGTCAGCATAAAAGCATAAACGTCATTCACAATAACTTTAGAGCAGGGGTCACCAACGTGGTGCCAAGGGGTACCAGGTAGCCCCCAAGGACCTCATGAGTAGCCCGCAGACCCATTTGAAAAATTGCACAGCTCGTTGAGCTGCGTCTAAAATTAAATTTTATCCAACCTTGTTAAGTCATTTTTGATAAGTATCATTAATAATAATATATAACTCAGAGAGTTTGTTATTTCAGGAGAATCTAGCAAACTGGTAGCCCTTCATGCGGCTCTGCATATCTTATACTGCTGCCTTTTCTCTACCCCTGATTTTTTTTTTGGCATCAATCTTTCCCATTTTTCAATCATCCCTTACGCCTTTTCTTCTATCATCCTACTCAGGGGAATGAAAAACAAAAGCACTCTCACAGTCAGAGCTGGCATGTGACTGAGCAGTGCAAGCCGTATCTAAACAACCCTGTTACACTTTTGTAATATGTCATTTTTTTCCATATTCAATGTAACTGTGAGTAAGGATTCCATCTGTGGGGCTGTGAATTTTTTCATGTGATTTATTCTATTGTCTGGAGTCCTCTGGCCACGGCTGCTCCCTCCGCCCCATCCCCTTGCCATCAGCTGCCACAATGCCAGCCTTTGTTTATGCAATGAGAAGCAGCATTCTTCTGGAGTGATGACCTCCTCTGTCTCCACAGGCGTTGGCACCAGGGGCGCGACCCTGTCCAAGGATTGGGTAGCACCCACCGGAAACTCGGGACAAAATCTACTAGTTGTCGCCCGAACTCTGCTGTTCACGTTTGTGTGATGTTGCTTCAGACACGCGCCCCGACTACAGCTGACAAATCGCAGCCTGGCAACATCATCAGAATCTGTATCATGGAATCAGAACAAGAGGATCAGAATCAATGAGGAAAGTAAGTGATCCGGGTTTTTTTCAGTAAAATGTAATTTACTATATAATTTAGATATCTGTTGTAGTTTCCTTAACTTTTGGAATAATGGAAGAAAGTATGAAACAATGTTTAATCTATAGGTATAGGCATAAAATCCCATTGCTTTGAGGTGTTTAGTTGAAAGCAGTGCACAAGTCAGAGCAGACATAAGTCAAGATTCAAGTTAGTTATATTGGATCAATTTGGTATAATCAATATGTATTCATATATCACAGTATGTCAGGAAAAAAACAGCCATCAGGGTTTGTGGAGGACTGGTGTCTGGTCTGTTTGTTTGTTTATCTGCAAAATACTGAATGCCTAAACTCAAAAAAACAATTAAACTTGTACAAGTGTTTTCATTGATCATTAGTCAAGCTATTTACACGGATCACAGGATGGATCTCAGTGTCTGCCAGTAATTACCATGAATTTTTAATATGAATTCATCAGCTGATTATAAAAGAGTCTGGCATGTTTAATAGCAAAAGACGCATTAAGCCATTTGTTTTGTTAGACAGTGTAGCTACTGTTCATCTTTGAAAGTGCTGTGTGAAAGCTGGCACCATCTTCCAATTATCTCTTCTCCTTGCTTCCTGATCAGCAGGGTCACTCATTAGCATGCCCTATATCGGAACCGTTACCATCATGATGAATGACACAAGAGTTTGCTTGTACAATGTAGCTTTGCTGTTTGGTCCAGGTCAAGGCATTTTGGAGAACTGATAAGATATGTTTACATGTTTTTTTACAACTCAGATTTTCTGGTGCTACACCTTTTCAATTGGGGGTGTTTGTACTTCAAGACAACCTTACTCTTAGTTCTGCTGTTAGCTTATAAAAAAGACAACAGAAAATTAGTAGTTCATTATAATGATACACAAACCAAACCCATCTTTCATCATCTCAATGGGTTGCATAGTTGATTAAGCTGCATGATGGAATAGGGGTATATGTGGCCTTGGGAGAAACTGGCATATTGGCCAAGGTTCTGTTGAAGGACAGCTGGGACAGACCACAGCAAACATCTCAATGCCACCACATGTGGTTGGTCTAGAGATCTAGAATCTTGCATAAATGACATTTATTTTGCAGGAAGGTCCACCAACAAGTGATGAGTCATGTTATTGACATTTAGGGCTCGAGTTAATGAAGGTTTTACCACATTTACTCACATTAAAACTCATATAAACACATATATCAACTTTTTAGAACTGAAAAAGCATGTGTTTAGCCCTCTGTTTGCAGCCTCACTGAAAATCAGTCCAATTGGTTGGAGATTTAAGTGGAAAATCCAACAAAATATTGATTTCCAAAAGCTCTAGGAGAGACAAGTTCAAACAGAGGATGAGGGCTTAACAGTGGACTCGAAGGGAAAGTCCAGCAAAAAGGTTGTTGTATTATCCAAAAAATGTTTTTGGCTGGACTACACTTCATAGCATGACCAGATCAGCCCCACATCTGTCACACTCCATAGTGTCACAGTTTTATTTTTCACAAAGTCAGGGTCTTTTTTTGTATTTCAAAAAAGTTTGGAATAGGATGCAAATAAGGGGCTTATTCAAAAAGTCTCAAAGGAAGGAGTACACCTGGTAAGGCATGATGTTTCTAACTTGTCGATATCATCTAATATGGTTGAAGAAGGAAGAAACAAGAAGGTTGCAGGTTTGATTACCGACCTTGGGGCCTCTCTGTGTGGAGTCTGCATGTTCTCCCTGTGTCTGTGTGGGTTCTCCAGGTATCCATAATAATAATCCATAATCCAAAAACATGCATGTGAGTAGGATTAGGAATTTTAAAGTGGCCTTTTTGACATCAAAAAAGTGTTGATTTCCAATCCACACGTTTTCAGAAAGGCTGAAGAAGAAAGATTGGACAAGAAAAAATTAGATTTTTATATTTTCAAAGGCCTCCTTTAACCCATTTCCACACCCATTTCATTACTCTTACATTTCTTCAATTTGGACCAAACAAGAAAACTTGGAGCACTTTCTGAGCTAATTTGTGTGGTTACAGTGAAACCAGCACTTCTTTGCTTCTTTGAGACAATGTCTGCTTTATTGTGTTTTTGCCTTGCAGCTACAAAATGAAGCTTATCTAAAAGCCACTCTTCTTTGGTGTGCTATTAGTGGAAAGTTTTCATCATGGTTTAAAATGATAAACTTTATTATAACTTTGCGAGCAGCTTTCTTTTCAGAAGCTCTAAATTAAGTCTATTTTTGTCCATATTTCTTATGGGTGAAAAATACTTTCTTTTTTTAAAAAAAATGTTGTTATATTGGACTGTGATAAATTTCTAATGAAATGGATTTCTCATGGAATTTCAAAAAGTAATGAAAGCAGTCGATTTATGGAAAAAAATATCATGTAATGCAAAATAAAGCAAAGCAAAGCAATGGCAATATAACAGTTACTACAAATAGTAAGATCTACAAAACATCTGGTTGTTCTATCTCCAAAACAACAAAACCTTCCTTTGGACTGCTGGTTCTCTGAATTGCTATCTAGTGGATAGCCACCTAGCAATCACAATTCATTTTACAACCTTCTGGATCTAATGACATTAACATATGATATCACGTGTTTTGTGCTACACAGGTAGTGCAAAGTCTTTGGTTTGACCCTGGAGATGCCGAAGAGACGAGACATTGTTGCTGTTGTTTTGATTGTGTTGCCGTGGACGTTGCTCATAACTGTTTGGCACCAGAGTACCATTCCTCCTTTGCTTGCTACTCAAAAAGGTAATAGTAAAATTGATTAACAGACATTTGCTCAATTCATAGCTATCTCTCAAGGCTTTCAAACATGCATTTGAACTTCTACTGCGACTGAAAGTGTGGTGAATCGAAGAACTCTACAATACCCCTTATTAAATGTACCTCATCATTAAGCCCAGACTGCCACTTCCACCAGCTCTCTGATTTGGGAACACCAGGACATTCCCAGGCCAGTCATGAGGTATAGACCCACCGGCATGTACTTGGTCTACACCTAGGCCTCCTTGGGCTTGCCTCAAATTCCTCCAGAGGGAAGCTCCCTCGAGACATCCTGACCAGATGCCTCGGTTGGTTCTTCTCCATGTTGAGGAGCAGTGGCTCTTCTCCAAGCTAAAGGCCATCTCAGTGTTGTAACATATCTTGTACCTGGGACTGGGACTGGAATCTGGGACTGACCCTCATTTGTTACCTCCAATGATCATCCATAAGGAGTCATAGTTATTAAGTACTTCCAGAAGGTGAGACTCGAGAGCATGAACTTTTTTGCCAACAGCCCAGAACCCTAACCATGTCAGACACTTTTAGGATCATCTTAGATGTGCTGTATGTGTTAGTGTGGCCAACACAAAAGCATGGGCAACAAAACAAACTGCAGAAAAACCTGGTTGAGGAATGAAATGCCCTCCCAAAGCAAATGTTACCAGAATGGTGAAAAGCATGAGGTGGAAGTGCCAGGCTGTTGTGGCTCCATATGATTCATCCAAGATGTCAAACTAATCAAGCATTATTATTATGTATATTTTGATTTAAAGTTCTGGGTTTTTTTTAATGGCAAGCTTATAATGGGAGTACAAAGGGATGCAATGATTTGATTACAAACATAGGATTATAATTATAATTATAACTAGAATGTATTTAATAGTAATTGATATTTCTGCACAGATGACAGGCGCCATGGCCGTTCCAGTTCGAGGAATTCTTTTGCTTTCAAGGAACCCTGCTCACTCCAGAACCGGGACGTTGTAGAAGTGGTGCGCACAGTGTATGGCCGGCCGCCACCCTGGTCTGATGTCCTGCCAACCATCCATGTTATCACTCCAACCTACAGCAGACCGGTGCAGAAAGCAGAACTAACACGCTTGGCCAACACCTTACTGCATGTACCTAACTTGCACTGGATCCTCGTAGAGGATTCCCAGAGACAGACAACTCTGGTCAGCCATTTTCTCCAGGAGACAAGACTGAACTATACCCATTTGAATGTGGAGACACCTCGTAATTATAAAGTGCGTGGGGACACAAGGGATGCCAGAATACCTCGAGGAACCATACAGAGAAACCTGGCCCTCCGGTGGCTCAGAGAGACCTACTTTGCGAACAGCAGCCAGTCTGCGGTTGTCTACTTTGCAGATGATGACAACACATACAGCCTGGAGCTGTTTGAGGAGGTAAAATCTAAACCACTTAAGTGCAATTTGTATTTTATTATTTCAAATGCGAAAATAATACAACACAGATACCTGTTTCTATCATTAGATGCGCTCAACCAAAAAGGTGTCTGTGTGGCCAGTGGCCTTTGTGGGTGGCCTACGGTACGAGTCCCCGAAAGTCAACACCATAGGCAAAGTATACGGCTGGAAGACAGTATTTGATCCACATAGGCCCTTTGCCATTGACATGGCTGGGTTTGCAGTCAACCTGCAGTGCATCCTCTCCAAACCTCAGGCTTATTTCAAGTTGCGTGGAGTAAAGGGAGGTTATCAGGAGAGCAGCTTATTAAAGGAGCTGGTCACTCTCAGCGACTTGGAGCCTAAAGCTGCTAACTGCACCAAGGTAGGTAAAAAGGATCCAAGTATGTGGGTTTTTTACTTTGCAATATTTGTGAATTGCCCATTGCGAATAATGCAGCTGCATGTGCAACTGTTAGAAGTAATAGATATAGTAATAGATATAGTAAATAGAAAGTGTCACAACATCCTGATCTGTCATAAATGATTCTTTGTCAGTCTGTCTGCAAAATGTAACTTTCTATTAATTATCGTCCTCTGGACATTGTATCATATTACGACTGTACAGCACTGCAGGCAAAAGTGTCTTCTTCAATGTTTCATTTCAGTGACAGTTTGTGCTCATTATCATTTCTTATTTCATACCTGCAGATATTAGTATGGCACACACGAACAGAAAAGCCTGTGCTAGTAAATGAGGGCAAGAAAGGTTTTACAGACTCAAAGGTGGAGGTCTGACACGCTTCGTGCAGGTCAGCAGGTAATAGCGGAGAACAGAAAATTGCAATTACACAATGTGTGAGTGTGTGTGTGTGTGTGTGTGCATGTGAATGTGCATGTGCATTTTTATGGTGCTTTGTGTTTGCTTTGTCAAATAATTTGACGACGTGTGAACTGGTTCCTTTTGTTCTTATGTGTTGTACATTGTTTTCATTTTAGGTGGTGAGTGTTTCTAATGGATTCCATCTGGAATGGACCAAACCATCATCCGCTTTTCATCCGAGGACACTGTAAAACTAATGTATGTGAACTGACCAGAGACTATAAAAGCACAACTGCACAAAAACAAACTGGCTTGCTCTGACGGAAGGGCTGGCAAATGCAAGTCCCTGATCTGAATTGTCAAAAGGATCTTGCCCACTCAAGCCCTCCTCAGAGGGCTGAAACAAATGAGGTTGCGTAATTTAGGCTGCATGGAGAGATGGCATGGCAAGCAATAAAGAGCCTTCTGAATACCAGCGGGACCAGCCAACCTTCCAATTAGCATTAAATTGGACCCTTTTGTTGAGAGGCAAGCTGGACGTAGGGATACACAGAGGAAAAAAGAAGTCCTTGTTTGAAGTGAGTTAGCTCTGACTGACACTGAGGGGAAATGAGCCCTCCCCACTTGTACTGTACAAAACTGAGCAATTTAGAAAACACTCTAAAGATGATGAGCAAGCAGTTATTAAACACAACGTAATGGTTTCTTACCATGTAACACCAGTGTCTCCTCTGTTATTTATATTGAATCATTTTGTGATATGCTGTAACTCTACTTAAATCCATATTTAAGAGAACATTCAATGTCCTTGACGCCTGAGTGCAGACTTGATAAGCTCCCACAGTAAATGAACTGAAACTTTGCAACAGGCATGTTTATTTTTTAAAGAGTACATTTCTGTTACAATTTGTACATTTGTTTCAAGCTTTGCTTGTGACAGTCATTTGTATACAAGGGCATTTGTTTAGCAGTGTTGTTGTTGAAGAGCTACATTAAAGTTTCCCACAATGAGTGATTATGTTTTTTGTAGCAAGACTGATCTACAGGGACACAACCTAAAATGCAGATTCTGTGATAATGGCATTCTGTGATGAGGAAAACAATATTTATATGTTTTTTCTTTAAATAATTTTAATAGAAATCCATTTTAACATAGGAATGACCCCTGTGTTATTCATGGATAAATTCTGGTCAATATGCAAAGGTTTCCAGGTACTCTACGTACATTGCTATAAAATGCTGCCACACAAAGGTGAAGCTGTTTGTGATTAATCTTCAAGTATGTTGTCAGGTTTAAAACCTCAAAGTAGGAAAGGAACACACAGGGGTCAAGTTTATCTTACTAGCGAGGAGAGCAGTGACGGCAAGCAACCTCAGTTACGATCCATCCACCCAGCTCTGAAGCGCTTCTGACTGCAAACCTCCTTTTCATTATCATCAAATGGGGCAGTCCCTGGTTACATGGGTTTAGGTCATCTAAAGTTGACATATGCATGATACAGCACTCAGACATCACACCTCCTCCTCACTACAAGGTCAAGACATCGTACTTTCTTCTAAACAGGAGGACATGAAAAGTTATTTTGCTTTAGGTGTTAAATCAGCAGGAAACGCTCGCATCTCTGTCTCATGAGCTGCTCCTGCACATGAGTCTTCCTGCTCTTCTTTCTGCAAGACGTCTGCTGCAAAGCTGTGATTATTAGACTTTCGCTTGTAGTATGCATGGTATATTTTCACCTTTTAGCTTAAGCATATTATGAGATAAAATACAAAACATCTTCATTTTTCCAACATATGTGTATAGAGATTGGACATTATCATGTTTCGCCTTTGACATCTTAAAAATCAAATCAAAACAATCTAGCAACTATTCTTTATTGTAGTGATTTTAGAGAAGAATCAATGGATGTCTGCTGCCATGCCAAGGTCGGGTGATTCCTCAAAATGGACCTTGTAGTCACCCTCCTTCTCTTCAAATACAATGACCTTGTTATTTTAAAACAAACAAGAAACAAAAAAAAGAGTTAGAATGCACTACTCTGACATTCTGTGTAATACAAGTCTTCAGTGTCTAAAAATGTAAAGATATTTCTTGTGATTTAATGTGATCTACAATTAGCTCTTGAACAAAGAAAACTACAAGGAGTAAGCCAATGCTGGCTTTTTGGCCGTAATTAGTAAGAAATGAGTGCTACCATCCGATGATGATGATCAGATTGACCTTTAACTGGTTTTATGTGCTAAGTAGTGTGTGTGGCTGTGGGGTGTTAAAAGCAGAGCTGAAAGATTAGTTTGGAATTGAAGTTTCAAAACGGAAAACATCTTGCACTAATTTAGCCAAGAAGAAGCAAATAATTGCTATAGAGGGTAACTAGTGTAATGGAAAAGTATTCTTGTGTTATTCTTTTATCTTGATTCTTATTGTATGATCACTAGTAGCACGTGTAAACTGTTAGAATCATAGTAGCCGCATGGCCATCATGCGGCGACCACATGAGTATTGCTTATGTGTAGAGCTCATGGCACACAGGCACTCATGACTATAGTGACCGTAGATACCATATAGTAGTCTTCTGTTTTCTGTTAACATATATGCATTGTATTCATTCTGTTTTATGGCCTGTCCTTGATGTGCTCATCCTGTTGGGCCTCTTAAGCAGGATGTGAGCCGTGAAATTGGCCACTTATCGTATAATCGTTGTTTTGTTTCTCTGTGTTCTCCTTCTGTTCTTTCTTTATCTTATCCCCTCCCAGTCCAGTGTATAAGAGACCTTCTTCCTTTTTGCTCGGTGCACTCACACTCGCATACCTCTGAGCTGTTGCACTTGTTGCTTCCGTTCTGCTGGTTGTACTGTGTTTGTGTCTCGGATCTCCGATCCTTGTTTTATTGTCTGTTTATTAAATTGCTTATTCTCCCAGTATTCCTGCATCAGCATCTTCGCTTTTTTTCCACAACACTAGGAACATTTAAAAAATGCTTGTGTGCATCTGCACATTTAAGAGAAGTAAGTATTGAGATAAAATGGATACTTAATTTCAGATTTTTTTCTTTACCACAAAAATGGCAATAAGTTGTAATTAAATGTGTTTTTTCCATTATTAATGAAGTTTTCAATTCGACCAAAAACTTAATGCACACGGTTTGATAACACATGTGGCATTACTGATGCACCTATCTGCAAATTTCGTACGTAAAATTTTTCCTCCGCGGAAAATATGGACAGTATGATAAGGGTATGGTTTGTTATGCAAACAATGAGTTTAGCATCACCTATCATTGTAATGTAGCCAGGTTTAAAGTGCTGACAGCACCCTACATGATAAATTAAACTCAGGATTTAAAGTCCACATGCACCACTTGACCACTTATCTTCATTCATGGTACACAACTCTGGACAGCTATTTCGTCTTTGCACTTTTTAAGCAAAAAAAGCTGAAAGATTGGTCACACAAACATATTTGTTTTTCTTTTGGCAAAGTGGTTCCACCGAAAGTGTCAAAATGGTGGTTCACACGTGTCTGTACCTGGTTGGTTCCACTGTTGAGATAAGGTCCAGGGAGGTAGAGAGATTGCTGGGGGCCAATTGACCAATAGCGACCCAGATTTAAGCCATTGATAAACACAACGCCTTTCTCCCAGCCCTATAAAGTATAAGGAATTCAACAGTTTAATGTCCACAGTATTAAAAAATAAATAAAAGTAACGTGTTTTGTTCAACTTACTGGAAGTTTCACATATGTGTCACTTGGATAACCGTATGCAAAGAGTCTTCCCATAAAGAAACTGGGGAAGCTGGGGTTTTCAGGAAGAGTTTTCCAAGGTGCTTCGTAAAGGCTGAAATAAAGCATTTACAAACACACTCACACAGCACAGTAAAAGTTACATGTAATGCTTTAGATTCAGGTAAATACAAACCTATCAATAAAGCTGGGTTTCATATCCAGGCTGTATATTGTAAAATTCTGCAAGGGGGTATTGTTTAATAAAACATCACCCACGAGGCCTGCAAAAACATGAATGAAAAGGGAAAGAAGAAGAAGAAATTAAGAGATTGACTAATTTAATGCCAGAAACTGAAAATAGCTGCATATCCTCTTTCATCTTTTCCTCACCTTTATGTTGATTGTCTAGGTCATTTCCTTGGTGAGCGCGTCCACAATTTTCTACCAATAAACTTAAGGTGCGTTGTCCCTGCATGAATTTATTTCATCTAACAGTTAGCACCGCATTATGTCCCATAAGCATAAAAAAAGGACGTTGTCTCATATTGTCAAGTTTATGGCATACCTGGCCTTCTGGAACCATCAACTCCACATTTCTGCGTTTGAAAAGGCCAATGTAGATTCTGTCTACAAACACCTTAGGAAAAAAACAAAAAACAAACAACCTCCCATCATGACATTACATATAACTTAAAAACATCTCTGGAAATGCTCATTTATTTCCCTGTTCACAACATTGAGCTGGTTTCTGATTACTATTATGAATGCTTACTGAATCTGAAATATTGTGCACATGTGAACGTTTCTCAAAGATCATCTTTGTAATGTGACCATGAAACTAGAGTGACTACTGCACTCATCACGAGATCTAAGATCTAAGACTAAAGATCAGTGAACAACAGCAGGGCTAACTTTAACGTTTATGTCCATGTACTTATTGTCTATCCAAAAAGGATTGAACAATTTTGATCTGCAACACACAACATAGGTAACACAATACACTTAGCTTAACCAGTTGTTCATGGGTAATTATCACAACATTTTTGCACTTTTTAGTCCTAATAAGTACTTTTTAGTGCATGATTCTTCTGCCAATACTGCCTATAAGATGTCATCAGATACCACCAATCTCACTTTCTCTATAATGGGCGGTCATATGCACTATACTCTACCACTGCTAATGGCAGCAATGTGTTGTAGGCATGCAGCACATTGTGCTGTTTTTGTAGTCACTAATGTTTTTCCCCCCTTAACATTTGCACCTACAACACAATCAGGGATCAACATAGGACATAATCTTGAACACCTTCACAGTGAATATAACCGGGGGGGAAATGTGACATCATTTTCAGCAGAGACTCACAAGGGCTCGGTCTCGGACGTTGTCTCCAGACATCAGTGACCCCCCAGTAGTGATGACAGTCTCATACAAAGTGTAGCCATACGACTGTCCATTTCTGTTGTTTACGGGTAGGTTCTCCATGGTCAGATGACTGGATGATTTGAAGGGCTGTAAAAAAAAAAAATTAAAAAAAAGAGAGAGAGCGCAAATGAATCATTAAAGGCAGTCTTTAGAATTACATGAAAAATAAAGGCAATTTAATTGCAGTCAAAGGCAACCAAGAATCTTACACAGACATACTCCCTCAGTGAAGCTCAAAGCATCCCATAAGGACAGGTGCTGGTACATGATGGCTGGCTCATATGCGTCCCGATAATGCAGAGCTGGCATGTCAGGAAAGTTGTCATCTCCTTGTGTAGAAAAGATCAAAGGTCAGGCAAAGAGTCTGGCCATTGTGCCATTTTTTTTTCCCTTTTTAAACTATGTACATAACTTACTTTTGAATCGAGAAAATAAATCTCTGAGAAGATGATACTTTTGTGTGTACTCCCCAGCTTCAGTTAAGGGCGCATCATAATCTGAAAACATAGAGCTGCATATATGATTATACCGTCATCTGATGCTTCCCACATGGTGTTAGGTCTTTATTTTTTATTTGTGTGTTTATATTTATACGTTTGTGCACACACAACAAAAGGAACCAACCATAGCTGGTCACCAAGGCTCTGTAGGTAGGTTCATTCAGTGCTCCGCCCATAAAGCCAAAACTGGAGCCTCCATGAAACATGTAGAGGTTGACTGACATGCCCCGCCTCAGAATTTCTCTTACAGTGGACACCACATCTGTTAAGAGGATAAACCGAGTGACTGTGAAATTTTTTCCTGCCATCAAAACATGAGAATCCCCTCCACAAAGGAGACTGTCACAGTATTTTCAAATCAAATCAGACTATACAGTCTAAATCTATCCTGACAGTCTCTCTGGGAGCTTTGAGTTAGCCAGGTGCTTTAAAATTTGTATTTGCATTCACATTGAATGTTTGGAGATTTTCTCCCACATGCAAAGTGCAAAGCACTAGGGAAATTAATTCAAAGTGAGGTAAATGGTAAATGGAAAATGGACAGCATTCAGAGAGTGGCAATTAAAAGTAACTGGTGCCATAAGTATGTATAAGAAGAATTACTAAAGCAAACAAGATATACACGTGTGCTCTGTAGCACTAGCACTAGTAAGGGCTGGCAATTGTGCAGGAGGTAGAGCAGCTCGCTCATCACAGGAGGGTTTGGCGGTTTGAATTCTGCTCCATCCTGTATCTGTCTTTGTGTCTGTGGGAAGGACACTTGTTCTACATTGCCTCATACAAATGTGAATGTTCAGCTGTGGTCAGAGGGACCTTTGGTGTTAATTAATAGGCCGGTCTTTGCCAGGCTGCCCCAGGGCAGCTGTGGCTGCAGATGTAGCTTCGCACCATAAGTATGAATATTTTGTGTCTAGCACAGCGGAATAAAATAAAGAATCCTGAATAACTTGTGATACCACCTTGTGTGGATGCACATGAAGCAGCTGTTCATTAGCATGATGTCCTCTGAATGAATAGAAGAATGTCCGTTCAACCAGGAAGTAGTTTTTGTACATTTATCCCAACATACAAATCCTTTCATATGAATCTTATCTTCGACTGAAGAAGCAGACAGTGATTTCAAGACAGGGACGATGTCAACATTGGCAGAACTGGTTGTCACCACAGCCACTGCAGTACATATTTGATCGTGATTTTCTTTATTGTAGAGTTGATGATCTACAGCTGAAAACTGGTAAGGTTTAAGACTAATTTTGAAACAAGTGGATTCTTTTCATCCTTAACAATACAAGGCTTCCCTACCTTCTGGAGGAAGCACGTGGTGGAGGTCACCCCATACATCATACCAACCAGTCCAGTAGTCCATCACAATTTTGGGACTATTGGGCTGTAAAACATTAAAAAAAACAAAAAAAAAACTTGAAGAATTAGGCACATTGTGTCCTGCACTGGCTGCAAGTGTAGAAACATAAGATGATACAGACCTGAACAGCATACAGGTCCTGAATGTCTCTCTGGTTCAGTTTCTGCAGCTTTACTGAGCTGATGGCTACAAAAGAGCAAAACACAGCTGAGTGTGTGTGTGCGTGCGTGTCTACATGGGTGTGTCTATTTGTGTGTGCGTGAACAAAAATTTGCACTGTACCTCCGCTGACACCCCCAGACTTCAATGTCCTGAGTTTGTCTGATGTAAGCAGCAGCTCGCTGATCCCACGGGACTGTAAAGCCTTTAAAAAGGAACTTAATCAATAGTAATAGTAATAAAAGGGCAAATTAATTTTAAGGTTTTGACGTAAATAAACAAGCATGGCATGCATCACAAACATCGCGTCACCTCTTTAATAAAAAGCATGTAATTGCTATCCTTTGAATAGGATCCATACTCATTTTCAACCTGAACAGCAATTATGGGACCGCCTTTCTTGAACTGAAATACAAACACAAACATCATATGAACTTAGATAAATTTTGGTTTTAATAGTGATATTATCAGTTGTATTGACTGAAAGGGACCTGCAGTGGAACCACTTTTGGTATCAGCTTGTCGAAATAACTATCCACTGCATGGGTAAAGCCTGGGTAAGTTGTCCTTAGTCTCATTCTGCCATCCCTGAGGAGCCAGCTGCACAGTGACAAAACACAAGAGCCATGGTTAGCCACAGAGCTGCAAAAACAATGGAACACGGTAAGACTATATTGGACAAAGCCAGACAAAGAGTCTTGTCTCTGTTAACACTGATTGCACTCAACAAAATTAAATTACTCACCGACAAACTGTTGGGGGAATGTTCACTGAATTGATTTTCTCATATCAAATTGTCAGCTGATTATAATTTAATATTGGTTTCTTGAAGGACAGGAGCCAATATGGCGTCTCTTTCCAACTCTGAAATGTAATTTCCCGAACCAGTGACAAAACTTTTTAGTTAAACCGATTGCTACTGCTCTCATGCAGTGGTTACTGCAAATACTTTTGTAGTTGGAAATTTGTGCCACTATCAGTAGTTAGGTTGTGGGTTTGTTTGTTTTTATAGAAGGAAGTTGTTGTTGTTGTTGTTGTTGATTTTTTTTTCCTAGCAAAGGGTTGAGTAACTTAGGCCAAGCTTTCTTTGAACAGTTTGAAAAGTATACTTGTCTTACCTTGGGAGTCCTCCTAGGTCCAACTCAGAGGAAATGTACGGCCCTGGACGTAAAATTACCCACAGTCCCAATTCGGCTGCAAGGTTAATATAGGCTCTAAAAACATATATGGAATAAAACTAAACATCTTTCTCAGTGTGCACAGGTCATGTTAAATGTTACATGTCACATATAAATGTGTTGGGCAAATGTGCTTCACAACAAGAGTAGCAGGCTCTGACTTTGCATCTTTCAACACTCATTGATGTTGGCAGTCGCACGTAAATGTGTTGTTGTTAGGGGCTCTGTTGTCAGGTGGGACACCTCTGCCCTGAGTGTCTCCCCTGAGCACTAAGGTTCCAGGGAAAAGGGAAGAAAGGAAAGAAGAGTATTCCCGTGCCAATACGGGATGTGCGATTCTGTTCAATCCGCATGTGTTTGTCATTCAGTATACTGTATTATTGCCATATTTGCTGTTGACATTTCTGAATAGCAAACTTAATTTAATGGTAGCATAAACTTAAAGTCTAAAAGCATCTCCATCTGCATGATGATGAACAGGTGAGCAGTAGCGTACTACTCCTTACTCTAAATCAAGCTGGGTTTGGAAGTTGAAAACACCTCTCTCTGGCTCGTGCTGATTCCAGGGCACATACCTGTACAGGCAACAATGAGGTTTCCAGTGAACATTCAATGAGTGGTTTTTCATGAGACTGATAGAAATAAGATAGATGTTTCCTACGTAGTCAGGGTGTTGATACCGCAGGCCCTCATTTTCAACAAGCGGTCCCTCCAGTAGGTCCTTGGCACACGGAAATAGTGAATGGATCCCGCCAAGATTTGAAAAGGATGCCCCTCCAGGGTGAACTGAGAAGAGTTTGCACTCAGCCCCACGTTCCTGCTCAGTTCATGATGCTTAACTGACGTGCTGGAAGAAGATTCATTCATTCATCTTCTATACCCGCTTATTCCTATTCAGGGTCACGGGGGTCTGCTGGAGCCTATCCCAGCTGTCATAGGGCAAAGGCAGGGTGACACCCTGGACAAGTCGCCAGTTCATCGCAGGCTGGAAGAAGATCTGTAGCTTATTTGTATCAGATTTGCATAGAATGTGCACGTTGTAATTATTAAGCATGACATGCTGCATAAGAAATGGGCATGTGTTGACAAAATACAAAAGCACATCTCTCTATCAGGTAAAGATCAAATATATCTACCGAGTTAGATGTATATAACATACCATTATACTTTTTTTCCCCCATATTTAATATTCCTAAAACTATTGTATTCTCTCAGAACTGAGATCAGTCGCTGTAATGGATTGTGTTGTGTGTAGCAACATCAGTTTTTCAATTTGACAAAAGAAAACTTTTATTCCTTTGAATATAAATGCAGAGTATATATCTCTTTAAAATGAAATATATGCCTACTCACGATCACAAATGTACTAAATCACATTATAGTTTTAAGTGCCGCCAGATCACTTACCCCATATATCTGTACATGATGAAGCCAAAGATGCACATGCAAAGAAGTACATATTTCCGTTTATGGACATTTCTCATCCTCAAGACAACCATCGATAGTGTGAAGAGTTCTCCCACAGACACAGACAAATCTCCAGCAACGTCTGAGCGCTAATCAGAGCACACCAGTCTCGTGAAAGCTGCACCGCCCCATGGGAGTGACCCTGTGCGAGGTGTGAGAGTGCTGTTGTTGTTGGCCTGGCTACAGCTGTTGTGTCTAATCACACAGAAATAATGTTTGCAGGATGGTCTCGTTGTCATACTTTTTTTGAAATACCAAATCATATAGTTAATGTAAAATACTGTATGACATAGGTCAGACAAAACAGTTTAAGTAATCTAACTGGAAATACTTGCATTTCAAGGCAGTTGATATTTATTAATTAAAGTTTAACACGGTGATAGCCGTAGGAAAACACTATAACACATTTGTAATGAACATAGTTCTTTTAAACGTTGTATATTCAATTGATAAGAAAGCATTTCCTTTGCCGGCTTTCGCGTCACCGAAACACTACATTTCCCATGATCCTCAGGTTGGAGCTTGCGCAATATGTTTTCAACGGCCCGGTCTGGTTCCCGGTGGTGCATGTTTCGTGTTGTGACCACATTAAAAGGGAACAAGAAACGCTGAACGAAGTGAACAGAACCCTGGACATGTCGCATGAGGTAAGGAAGGCAGCATAGCTAATTGTGTGCTATGTCGCTGACGTCATACATTTTTTGTTTTGTTGTATAGACTGAAAACAACAGTTGAAGTTCTGCATCGTCAATAGTTATAGTTAGCTAGCAAGACAAACAGCCAAGCTAAGAAAACAACAAAGAAACCAACGATAACCAAACACGACAGAGTGTGAGCCTTGAGACATGAAACTGTTTTAGTTATGATGTTATTAGTGTGGTCGTCAAATGCGAGACGGCATATTTCGACAAGACACCAGAAAGCCAGTTTTTATTGACGAAACGCTATTGTTTGCTTGTGCGTATTAGCCCGTTAACGTTTATTACCGACGTGTGTGAATTTTCGTTTCACTTTTACCATGTGCGAAAATAGAAAACCGCTTTTGATGCTATCAGGGAGTAATTACCGTGATGATAATCGTTTGCTGTAAATAAGGGGGACAACTGCTGCTTTTATTACGCGTATACTGCCATTAGTCGTGTGTATAAACAAGGAACAGTCGGTAACGAATTCCTTCACACCCCCAATGTTGCGATTTAACGTTATTGTGTTTTTCCCCTCCCATGGCTCATGTTGAAAATCTTGACTACTCTTAACACTTTAACAATTAATTCACAAGGCAAACAGGGCCCCAGTTTGCACAACAACGGCTTTAGGCCGAAACACAACAACAATGTTGCGTTTTACTCCATCGTTTTACACCAAAACGGCCTGTTAGACGACCTAAACAGCATTTATTTTCTTTACTGCGTTCCCCTAAGTGCAATTTTTCTGGAGAACAACGGTAGGCTGGAGTTCTTCCTGAGATGGCTGACGTCACATTGTACGCCTGCGCATTAACTTATTTTTTCCTAATGGCCGTGCGTGAACCACACTGCAACAATACAACCATTTTTTCAAGTATATTCTAAATACAACGCGTTAAGGGACACTTAGTACTATAGTTGGGTTGTTAAACTAGCTATTATAGATATTGTAAACAAGCAGTACAATCCTGAGTTAGGTCTCGTTTTTATAATAAGCGTTTTCTTGGAGTAGTGTGAATAGCCTTCAAATGGATGAGCCATATTAGCGGTGGGCTTCCTTTTAAATTTTGCACACTGAATCTTTCACTGTTTTCTCATTTCCGATGTGCTGTGCCCAGCAACAATGAAAGTTTATTCTATTCTTCTGTTCCATTTGACTGGTTTTCTCTCAAGTTTACCAACTTATTATTGTCCTTAATTTCTCTCATTTGTTTTAATGTGTTGTTTGCAGGTTACTGGGTGAGCTCTTCTTTGCCATGAGAGCTGACCACCAGGTCACAACACTCCCCTCCTTCTGCAGTTGATGGTACTGCAGCCGGCCCAGAGATGGCAGACAGCATCATTGCCTTCCTCCACAGTGTTATGATGGTCAGTGGATTTACAGGCACACACAACTCACATTCTCAAACAAAGCGCTCATTTCAAACCAGCCTTATTACAACCCTATATTAGAAAAACAATTTACTTTATGAATCTGAAAAAACTTGCATTAGAATTTGAGAGTGTGTCTTCATCTTTTTTTAAAAAAAATAAAAAATATATTTCTGTATTTTCTAGGGGATGAAGGACTCCATACTGTGGATTGGAACAATCCGCAAGTTGGATGCCCGTATCCAGCAGAAAAGGGAAGAGCAGCGGAAAAAAAGGGCCAGTGGGGTCCTGGCACAACGACGAGCACAGAGTGAAGCGCGCAAACCAGAAGAGTAGGCCAGCCAATAGGCTCCTGATTTAACACAACACATGTTTATGTTGAATATCTGTGTCAGATGTCTGATTTAGTTATTTTAGAACAACTGCGTTCCCCCCGGCATTGTCTCTCACCAGAACGCCAACTTTTTACATCTGTGACAGTTTTCCTGTGAGGGGGAAATTTCATTTCTTGCTTGTAGATTACCTTGTTTCTGATGAGTCAGTTGAAAGAGAAACCAAATGCTTCCATTTGTATTAATCCACTAACAGCGTTCCTTTTATTTCCTCTTCTGTTTCCAGCGAACCAAGCGTCGTCCGCAGGATATTTTACTGCTGTGCCTGGAATGCAGGAGTGGTCTGGGTGAGATTTTTATTAACAGTTATTATTGCTCATTGCTCATTATTGCTATGATGACTATTTTATTTACAAGATTACAATTCTTGTGAGGCCATTTGACATTAGAAAACAAATCTGTGAGTACATTTCAGCCGTATTTTCTATTATCCCTGGATTTTGTTTTATTCTCTTTATTATTACAAGATACTGTATCAGTAATTTAGAAACATGCAACCATTGTTTCTATGGCAAAGACAGCAATGTTCTTAAATGGCAAAAGTTTTTGCTCCTGTTTGTAGATTTATAAGCTTTTCATACTATTCAGCACATTTCTTGGCAGAAAAGTTATTAAATTATTTGCATCTATTTAGAATTATTTATCAGATGCCATTCTTGTACAGAGTCACCATGCCGCCACTCTGTGTAAATAAATGTCAGAGCAGATACTGAAACAGGCACATGCTAAAACTGCTCGAATATTCCATCATCCTCAACCTCCTAGAACGTGCAGAAGTGGGTCATCAGCCGGGATGTGATCATTTTTCATGTCTGCTTTGACAAATGTTCAGAAATTCTTTCACATTTTATTTTTGTATTTTGATCTCTTCTGTTCAGTTTGAGGTCAAATACACTTTTTATCGTCTAGATTCCAAAACGTTATATAACTTGTGTGAAAGCATGAATTGAGAAGTAACCTGTTTCATTTTCTTTTTCTGCAGCTCAGTCTTTTGGTCTTCAACCAGGTGTTCATCCCTTTGCTGCAGTCTCTCACGGCAATGATCATTGGTATGTGTGGCTGCTGCTGGAAATGGAACAGGATCTGTCAGTTAAACCCTTTGCTACTAAGTAGTCAGTAAACAAACTTCTTTCTGCTTTTTTTAATCCAAGGTGACCCCTCCCTTCATACTAGCGTTTGGTCCTGGCTGGAGTTCATCCTGACCTCCGTCTTCAGTGCTCTCTGGGTTCTCCCTCTGTTTGTCCTCAGCAAGATAGTCAATGCCATTTGGTTCCAGGTTAGGCTGCACTTTCACACACTGTAATGGGATGATAGATCCCTTCACGTCATCATTTGACGGTTTACTTACACAAAGTTGTCGTCTTATTTGTTTATTTCATTGATTTGTTGACTGAAGTCTCATCAAGTGTGCCAGAGTGTGTCTCTGTGATGCAAGGCAAGCCCGTTACTTTAATGGAAAAGCCCTTATGCCCTCTGAAATAATGGTGATATTATATTAGACAGACAGGATTGTGACTTCTTCTAAGCAAATGCAGCATAGATGCTTAAAATCGGTTACAAGGTTTAATCGGATGCAACTGGCCCTGGGAATCTGGACTCAGTCTTGCATATTGTCATCAAAATATACATTCATGTTTAAGACCTGCAGTCTTGTGTTTTCATCATAAAGCCACCATACAGTCAGATGACAACAGACAGCAGTTACACTGACAATAGGGTGTGTGTGTGTGTGTGTGTGTGTGTGTGTGTGTGTGTGTGTGTGTGTGTGTGTGTGTGTGTGTGTGTGTGTGTGTGTGTGTGTGTGTGTTCACTTCTCTGTTGCAGGACATAGCGGATCTAGCTTTTGAAGTCTCTGGCTGTAAAGCTCAGCCATTTCCCAGCTTCAGTAAGATCATCGCAGACATGCTCTTTAACCTGCTCCTTCAGGCGCTCTTCCTAATTCAGGTACAATCTGGTGACTGTCTCCATTGGTTCAGGTTCACTCTGTCTTATTCTGTGTTCACAGAGACTCCACAGTGTGGCTGTGACAAAAACCCACTCCCAAATCGTCTTTCGAATGCTAACTGACACTAGCTGTTAAACTCTGTTTGCAACCAGTATGTATAATAGACCAAGAAGCTCATCCGTGAGCTTCTTGTAGAGGCTACTCCTGCGTACCAGGCTGCTTAGTTTTATGGTAGCACGGCAGGTGGTTTTTGTCTCCAGTCTATCTGTTTTGGTTTAGCTACTTCTTTTTCAGGCCCTCATAGATTGTATTATTATTAATCAATTAATTAGCTATAATTAACTAGTAATGTCATAAAGTATAAAGTTTAATCTGGTGAAAACACATTCATACCTCTTGTCTTAATGAACCTGGTGCTTTTTATTTTCTAGGGGATGATCGTCAGTCTGTTCCCCATCGATGTCATTGGGAAGATGGGTGGCCTCCTCCACATGTCTCTGCTGTACTCTCTGTACTGCTTTGAGTATCGCTGGTTCAACCATGGTGAGATTCTCGCATTAATCCCTTCAGCCAAAGTGAATGGCAAATTCTGATGGCTGAAACGAGCCTGTTGTTGTTGTTCCAGGTATTGAAATGCACCAGCGGTTGTCCAATATTGAGAGGAATTGGCCGTATCACTTTGGTTTTGGTTTGCCCATGGCTCTCCTGACAGCCTTGCCCCCCTCCTACATCATTAGGTAAGACTTTAGTTCTTGAATCATTCATTTCACAATTACTTGTAATTATGGATGTGATTTTGGACGTGTCAAACTTTTCCTCAGCCATCTGTAAAATATCATTTTGAGACGGTAATTAGGTTGTATTATTAGGGCATCATTTATTTAAGTTCATATTTAGTCATTAGCCAAATAAAACCAACTCACTGGCCATTGGCCACTTTATCTGGTACACCTGTTCAACAGCGCATTAATGCACAACATCTAATCAAACATTAGCGACTCAATGCATCCAGGCAGAAAAGAATATAGTCCATGTCGTGCTGAACTTCACAAGCTCGTCATTATGGACCAAAAGCTCTGAAGATTTTTTTATGCACCCTTGTTAGTTCTTAAGACGACAGGGGTTCTAACCCAGGGGTGGGCAAACTTTTCTTTAGCAACGGGCCACATGACAGACCTGCTGGTTAGAAATTGTGGAAATTGCGCTAACGTCCCGGCATTTTTTTCCGCTGACAGGGCGGGGGGGGGGGGGGGGGGAGGGGGGAGCGCGCTATCGCTATCCTATCGCGCTACGCTAACTCGACAAAGTTACATGCCGACAAAGTTTCACGGGGCGGGGGTTATGACTGGCTTCACGTGGGCCGGACAGAGACACGCAGCAGGCCAGATGTGGCCTGCGGGCCATGGTTTGCCCATGTCTGTTCTAACCTTTACTAGCAATTTTTATCAGACAAAGTAGCCAGGTATATTGTCTGGTGCATGAGGTTTGGAAGTCAGTAGTAAAAGCTCCCTGGTTATTATACTGCATACTGCTTCTAATGATTGTGTCACTTAAGGTACTTTTTGTTTTTCTTCCAAGTTGCTCCTTGTTCTCCATCCTCTTCCCACTGTTCATCATCAGCGCTAATGAGGCCAAGACACCAACAAGACTGTAGTAAGTTTAAAAAATAATTGTAACTGTACTAATTGTATTTCACATATTTTGTACAAACAAATGGACTGATTCTTATTTGCACTTCCTACTTTTTAGCCACTTTCAGCTGCGTCTTTTCTCCCCGGTGGTCCTGATCAGCAACAAACTCTTCCACAAGACTGTCCACCTGCAGTCGACTCTCACGTCCTCCACCTCCTCAGAAAAGCTGTCATCCCCTCACACCTCCCCGATCCGTCAAAGAACTCCGCCCACCTCATGATGGAGCCACTTGAAGTAGACAGAAAAGTCACCTTGTGATTTCTCTGAATGACGAAGGGTTTTAAGTGTTTCATGTTGTTTCAAATGATGGCCTGTATCTGATCTAATCTCTGGCCCTCTTGCTTTTTCCTTTGAACTGTCTGACACATTTTTTCAATGTGATACAGAATCAGCAGCCCTGTGCCTCACATACGTTACACTTGGCTCGTAACTTGTTTTTCTTTTCTTTTTGTTTTTTACCATGTTTTATTTTGTTGTTTTTTTGTATTATGTGCCATGTGAGTTACTCTCCTTAAATAATTTTCAGCACAAATATTTGTTGTTTTAATGTCATAGTAAACTTGGGGCTGAAGCATTTTTGTAGTCCTTGTTAAACTACACTACATGTTTCTGTGATACTGCAAGTCACTTTCCTTCTTTGCAGGCTAAATAAGA
The DNA here is from genome assembly GCF_046127955.1 of Nelusetta ayraudi. NCBI lineage: Eukaryota > Metazoa > Chordata > Actinopteri > Tetraodontiformes > Monacanthidae > Nelusetta > Nelusetta ayraudi. Next base: position 1,112,303 of record NW_027466061.1, on the reverse strand, counting down.
TAGCGATGTGTCTGTTAGCAAACCTGGATTTGAAAAATGCGGCAGTTTTATCCCCATCGTAAAGGGAAAAGTGGTCTTATGAAGAATGGAAGAAAAAAGTCACTATTTTTGTTTTTGTTTTGCCTGGATTACCTGGTATCTATCCCCCAATTCAAACTGAACAGGCAAAGAGCTACCTGTGGACTGTCAGCCTGCAAATACTGCTGCATCTGTGGTATTCATGTGTTTAATAAAATGGCGATCAGCCTTGACAAGCATAAGAACACAGGTTACAGGTTATTTGTGTGGCATCTATTGTAACATGCAAAATGATTGGTCACGAGAAGCCCTGTGCAAAGTTATTGCACAATAGGAAGTCTTGGAAGAGATCAGTTTGAAAACGGCAATTGTAAAAGGAAATATGTGAATGTGTACAAAGCTGTACATGTGACTGTACGTCATTGTGCTTTCCCAGCATGAATGCAGCACACTATGTTTAAATTTTGACTTTAGACAAAATGTCAAGAATCGCGAAGGCTGCAGTCTTATCTGCTGCTATTACAGTTTTAAATGGAATGCTTTATGAAACGAAAACTCGGGCAAAGAATCATTAATTAGGGCTCGCCTTTCAAGTTACACCATGATATGAGAAAAAAAAAAACGGAATGTAACTTGGTGACATTTTCTGTTTTAGTTGTTAAACGGTCAGGATTAGCAAATGTTAAATCGACACCATTCTCACATAAAAATAAGCATTTTGTGTTTTTGACAAAACAATCAAATTGGAGAGGGGGGAAAAGCGTATGAGGGCGACACGTTTTCTCATTCTAAGGACACGTCACTACACAGTGCGGAACACCCACAGGAAGGTACGAACCCCAAATTAGAATGGCAGGTGACGAGCCAATCAGAATCAAGTTGATTTCTTCGTTTGTCCCGTTTTACCAATAAATCCACTCTGTGGCCTGCTTTGGGCGGGACTAGGTCACAGCCAAGGTTGTGTGAGACTGGTGGCGTCCCGAGCGGCAGGAACAGAGCGGGTGAGTGTCGTTATAATATACGTTATTAGACTCTTTGTTTTGTTAATGTGTTGACTTTTAATGCAACATTGCTGTTCAGCAGCCATTCGTTAAAGGTGACGCTGCTATATTATGACGTTATGCACACAGCGCGTCTTTATGGTGTTTATTTTACAGCACTTAGCACGTTAGCATTGGAAGCTAGCCTTTAAAATACTTTTAAATGAGCGCAGTATCAACACTAGTCGACTAAACGCTTTCCTGTCCACTTATTTAGAGCTCCAACGCCGTACCGTAACTCTAATTGTAGTACGTTTTGTTTTATAGACCACTAGATGCGCCGCTCATTGTCTTTGCTCTATGTAGTTGCAAAGATTGCTCTAGTGGCAGTATGAACCTCCATCTGTAGAGACAACTCGTTATCCCAAGCCATGGCAGGTAAACTTTGAGCGTGCTGTGTTTTTGAAAGAGTGCAAAAATATCAATGGACGGGCGCAAATTCCTGCAGACGATTCCCACCTTTCATCACTTCCTGATTCTCCACTCCTCCGCGTAGTGCGTGGCCGTATCTGGTTGGACTGGCGGCGAAGGTTGACTTTGACAGTTTTCTCTGTCTGGTATCCCTTTTACCCTGAACTTCTAGCGGATCCATGTGTTTTTGTTTTTTTTTTGTGAATTTGCTGAAGATTTTTTTTGTTGATCTTAAAAGTCTGTTAACTTGCTCCAGAGTTCACAGTGCAGACGTCCTGAGTTTCACAGTTGTTTTGCCTGCACTAGGTGAGCTGTGTCTAACCCTGCCAACATGACCAAAATGGGCTTCCTGCGTTTGTCCTACGAGAAGCAGGACACGCTGCTGAAGCTGCTCATCCTCTCTATGGCCGCTGTCCTCTGTAAGTCTCCCGCTTTCTGACGTCACTACCACCCTCCCAATTTCTCTCATGTGTTGATTTAATGTTTGTCCAACTCTTCCTCAGCCTTCTCCACCAGACTTTTTTCCGTTTTGAGGTTCGAAAGTGTTATCCACGAGTTTGATCCGTGAGTGCCGACCCTGTTCCTTTCTTTGCTTTCAACCAATGTGATTGGACGCATTCACAAGCGGCTGTTTCTCACCTCTTTAATCTTTATCCAACGTGCAGATACTTCAACTACCGCACCACTCGTTTCCTGGCAGAAGAAGGATTTTATAAGTTTCATAACTGGTTTGATGACAGAGCTTGGTATCCACTGGGCAGAATTATTGGAGGCACGATTTACCCAGGTGGGCTGTTATGATTTTCTAATATATGCAGCACAGCTTGCTTATATTAGGTTCGTGCTTAATGCTCGGTTCAGTAATGATATGTGAAATACTTCATCTCACTACTGAATTCCCTTTGGGATGAATAAAGTATTAGTCAGGCTGTCTGTCTTCATTGTGTTTTACAGTTGAGTTTGAAATTGTCACTGTGTTTTTTCTTGACAAGCACTAATTGAGCCTCTGTGTTTTGTCTTCCCAGGATTGATGATCACCTCTGCTGTCCTTTACCACGTTTTACACTTTTTCCACATTACCATTGACATCCGTAATGTTTGCGTCTTCCTGGCTCCCCTGTTTTCGTCTTTCACTGCCATAGTGACTTACCACTTCACCAAGGAGTTGAAGGTAAAACGCTTAACAAGGTGCAAACGTGTTGTGTTAAGTGCTGCAAGGCTTTTGCTTTGCAGGGAAAATTCATAAACAATTGCACTTTCAATTATTTGTAGTACTCTCCCATTATTTTCTATCAGCTCAACTATTATTAACAGTGTTCACTAAACTTGCGTTGTATTGTCACTTGGTTGTTTTAATTGATTTCTGGATTGAACATTTAAAGCCCTGCAGTGCCTCAGTGTCAGAGGTCTGCACTGTGTCTACTAATCAGTTTAAATGTGTGAAAACCAGTGAAATGCTCATTAAGAAACTGTAAATGTGATGTGTCATGTGAACTTGTGTATAATTAATGTCATATTACAGCTGAATATGTCTGTGTTTGCAAGGATGCAGGTGCCGGACTCCTGGCTGCTGCCATGATTGCAGTGGTGCCTGGTTACATCTCTCGTTCTGTTGCTGGCTCCTATGACAATGAGGGTATGCATGCTGCTGCAATGCATTGACCTATGTATTGTTGTTATTAATTGCTCTAAAAGATTGTAATGGAATCCCTCTGTGTTATTCCTGCCAGGTATTGCCATCTTCTGCATGCTGTTAACTTACTACATGTGGATTAAAGCTGTGAAAACGGGGTCAGTGTACTGGTCATCGATTTGTGCGTTGGCCTACTTTTACATGGTAAGTTGGTGTGAACTGAGTTTCTTCTGCCCTGCTCAATGTTTTCTTGATGTCTGAAGGTACATTTGTTTGTTGGTTTTTTTTTTTCTAGGTGTCCTCTTGGGGCGGCTACGTGTTCCTCATCAACCTCATCCCCCTTCACGTTCTGGTTCTGATGCTGACGGGCCGATTCTCTCACCGCATCTATGTGGCATACTGCACAGTCTACTGCCTGGGCACCATCCTGTCCATGCAGATTTCCTTTGTTGGTTTCCAGGTAAGATGGTAAAAGTGTTTGATCACATTAATCATTCTGGTTTTGGGACACTACGAGACAAGTGTTTGGACGAGGGAGGTTAATTCTTGATTAATGCATTGATTGCTAGCTGATAACCTTGATGAAGTGGAATTTTCTCTGAGAATCTAACATCTGACAAAACCTCTAAATACTTCTTATAATACACAAAAGGACCATGATGTTCCTCAATAACATTTATTTAACTGTTTGAGATTCATTGCAATGCAATGGCATCTTTGTATGAGGAATAGGATGTGAGTCAGTGCCATGAAATGTACAGTGAGGGGAACCTGCATTTTGCTTATGTATGATTTTAAAGAGCTCCCACACAAAACTGCATTTTACTTGTTTGACCCAACCAGCTCCTGGATGTTTGTTTGATATTATTATTATTGGCTATATATTCGTCATATGAGCCGGCAGTACATGACCAAGTGACGTAATGTCCGAGCTTTGCTGACGCGGATTGGCTGATACTTTCACTGCACTGCAAATGTGTTGGGGGGGGGGGGGGAAATTAACTTGATTTGAATAATAATAATAATAAAATTTATTTCTCAACAGAAAATTCTCATTAAGCGTCCTAATTAAACAAAAAGCAATTTGAAAGAAAAACTCACCCATCCAAATCTGGTGTGTTGGGGCTCAAAGGCAACAGCGCCCCCATGTGACCATCTTGATTAACCTCCCATTGACACCACACAGAAGAACTGCCTTTCAATTAATTTCTAATTGTTTAAATTAATTTAGCAAGTTATTGAGATTCCTCACTAATCAATTAATGGTTACCGTCCCTGGCCTGATCGTCAAAGAGACGAGCGGACAAACAATTTTTCTGCCACACTATTTACCTGTGTCTGTTTTCTCTTGCCAGCCAGTGCAGTCCTCGGAGCACATGGCAGCCTTTGGTGTGTTTGGCTTGTGCCAGATCCATGCGTTCGTCGACTACCTGCGCAGCAAACTCAACGCTCAGCAATTTGAAGTTCTCTTCAAGAGCGTCATCTCTCTGGTGGGCATCGTCCTGTTGTCTGCGGGTGCCGTCCTCATGCTGACCGGTAAGAGGGTCGTCAAGTTGTTTTCTTTTTCCTGCCCTTGCTGAGTGCAGATACTGATCAGTTGTGCATAATCCTTAGGGAAGATTTCTCCATGGACTGGGCGTTTCTACTCTCTGCTGGATCCGTCGTATGCCAAGAACAACATCCCCATCATTGCCTCAGTCTCTGAGCACCAGCCCACCACCTGGTCCTCGTACTACTTTGACCTTCAGCTGCTGGTCTTCATGTTTCCAGGCAAGTGTACATTTCCGGGGGATGGGCACACATGTGATGATCTCGCACTCTTTGCGGTGGACGTTGACGACAACATGAATTGTCTTGTTGTAAAACGGTAACGAGGCGAACTCACTGTACATGAAGTACAACAAGCGGGAGAAATTGTGATGGTGATCTTGTCGCACACCACACGCTAAGAATTAAGCTACTACTCCTTTTTTTTAAATAAAAGTTTGTGGGATACAGTCAGACCTCATGTTGAGTCTCGCCTTGTGTTTGGGAGTTTGAAATTTGAATTAGAATTTTTCATTGTGCTCTTAGAAGGAGGTCTCCAGTGGTCCTAGAAGGTTCCATTACAGTGTCTGTAGGAAAAGACAGGTGGAGAAGGAATCGTAAAGTTAAATATGATTATTAAGTTTTAAGTTTGATGAATGACCGTAGATGTATTGCAGATGTGCTAATTAAATACTTAAACATCAGTTAGAGATTTGTCGCCCACGTCAGCAGTGTTGTTTGCAGCAGTGATTTTCTTGCATATTATCTGAAGCATTTCAACCCCATTTTTCCTGGATGCCAATCTGCACAGTTTCTCTTCATTACTTTGCAGCTCAAAGAACTCTTGTCTCTTTTCCACATTATTTACCTTCATGTTAAAACGTACAGGAACAAGCCAGGTTAAACCATATATACAATAAATAGTGAGCACAATAATTGAACGTTGATGTTCAGTTTTTCCTCACCCTGGCTGAGGGTCTGAGGCCAGTTGCATATGCACAGAATGCAGAGCCCTCTGAGGCAAAAAGCTGGTGTGGTCTTGGGCTTGATTGACTTTGACTTGTTTGCTTTAAATTTGGCCCAGCATTCAGTGTGGAGTTTGTACTTCTTAGCTCTGCCTTTTTTAATTACAGTTGGTCTTTACTACTGCTTCAACAACCTGTCGGATGCGAGGATATTCATCATCATGTATGGAGTCACCAGCATGTACTTCTCAGCTGTCATGGTACGTCCCCTTTTTCAAGCCACAGACTCACCAAAAGCTCTTGTGTTCTGTCAATGCGACGCGTCAACACGCTGTCTCTTTGCTCCCTCCTCAGGTCCGACTGATGTTGGTTCTGGCTCCAGTCATGTGCATTCTGTCGGGGATCGGTGTGTCCCAGGTCCTCACCACTTACATGAAGAACTTGGACGTGAGCCGGCCAGACAAGAAAAGCAAGAAGCAGCAGGACTCCACCTACCCCATCAAAAATGAGGTAGGAGCCCAGCAAAGCTGCTCTGAGCATTGCTTATTTGGCGTGAACTCGACATGTAGGACACAAATGCAACCTTTTTTTTTTGAAGAAGAAGAAGAAGAACACAATACCTTTTTCTGTCTTTCTTGTTTTCCTTGGTCAAGAGTTATCCTGGAATTCAGTGCAACTTATGAAAACATGCTCCTAGACTCATGCTGAATCCTGAGACGTTTTGGTCCTTGCATTCCTCCCAGGTTGCCAGTGGGATGATCCTGGTCATGGCCTTCTTCCTTATTACGTACACCTTCCACTCCACGTGGGTGACCAGTGAGGCCTACTCCTCTCCCTCCATTGTCTTGTCAGCCAGAGGTGGAGACGGGAGCCGCATCATATTTGATGATTTCAGGGAAGCTTATTACTGGCTCCGTCACAACACCCCTGAGGTCAGTCACCCTAATGTCATCAAAAAATCACCCCGGTTCTAACAATTCCTGTTCAAGAGGGAATTGTTTTAATTTTATGTTAACGTGCGTCACTTTTATGCCTTTTCCTTATTTTGTGTCCGTAGGATGCCAAAGTCATGTCGTGGTGGGATTACGGATATCAGATAACGGCAATGGCAAATCGAACCATTCTTGTGGATAACAACACATGGAACAATACACACATCTCCAGAGTTGGGCAGGTGAGCTGACTTAAGCTTTGTAGTAATGATGTCAGTGCACTTCTTCCAGTGCTGACTGTGTTGTCGACTCTCCTGTAGGCCATGGCGTCCACAGAGGAGAGGGCCTATGAGATCATGAGAGAGCTGGATGTCAGCTACGTCCTCGTTATCTTTGGTGGATTGACGGGCTACTCCTCTGATGGCAAGTCCCCACCTTTAGTTTGACAGAAGTAGAAAAATCCCTTGGGGTTTTTTTTTTTTCACTTTGTGAACGTTTATTGCATTTGTTTGATGGCCATCCCTCTGAATCGCAGATATCAATAAATTTCTGTGGATGGTTCGTATCGGAGGGAGCACCGACACGGGCAGACACATCAAAGAGCACGACTACTACACCCCCACCGGAGAGTTCCGAGTTGACCGGGAAGGCTCGCCCGTCCTCCTCAACTGTCTCATGTACAAGATGTGCTACTACCGCTTCGGCCAGGTCTACACAGAGGCCAGTGAGTAACTCCGTGGTGCATATGTGTATATATATCCGCATGTGTCAGCTGAGTGTTGGACAGTAACAACTTTTAGTCCACTTTTTTTTTTTTAACAATTCTATTGATGTTTGGCCCGCAGAGCGTCCACCTGGTTATGACAGAGTAAGGAATGCTGAGATTGGAAACAAAGACTTTGAGCTGGATGTGTTGGAAGAGGCCTACACCACAGAGCACTGGCTGGTTAGGATATACAAGGTACCATGGCTATTTCCATTTTATTTTTGTTGTTGGTACAGTGCGGCGCATCCATTAGCGTAGTGACTTTTAATCAGTTATTCCATTATAGTTTGTAACTGCAATGACATGTATCATAACAATATTGAATTTTACAATTGCAAGCAAAAGCAGATCAAAAGTTGAAATCAATGTTATGATTAAATCATTCAATTATTTCAAAATGATAGTACATAAAATGCTTTTTAGGAGGACTCTAGTCGTTAAGTGAAGAAGGGAAACAAGGCTCAAATAACTGGCCACCTCTATTCTAAGGCTTGTCTAAACATGACTTGTGTTCTGTTTTTAGGTGAAAGATCTGGACAACCGGGGACTTTCAAGGACATAAAAATCCCCAGGAACGAATTTAGCCTTTGGCACGCGGCACTGAATGCCTTCCCCTGTGGTCAGAAGATGAGTTTAAGAATACTTTTTATACTTTTGTTTAGGGGAGGAAAATTGGATCGAAGAGATTTTTTTTTTTAATTTGTTGTAATTAAATGCGTCACCTGGGATCAGAGAGAGATCTCAAAACATCTCGCCTGATATCAATTCACTAAGAAACAGGCAAAAGTTCATTTGAGAGGGTTATGGGTTTTTACAATGTCATCAAATAAAACGATGCTGAACATGTCACTTGTGTCTTCTTGTTCCATCAAAATGAATGAGGACAGTGTGGTCACATCACTGGGTCATGGCTTATCTGTGCAAGGGAGTATGGTTCAGGAGGTTGTGTGACATTATCTTTAAGTGTTAAGATATGTGAAGAGTGAGCGGTGTTACATTTGTCTACAGTGCAACCAAGATTTAAAAAGAAGGTTTAAAGGACATCCTTCAAGTTATCTTACCTGGGACAGCCCGACCGTAGCAGGGCCCAAACCAGACTTGTACTAATTATAGCATTAAGAGTGATTCACTGAATCACTAACCAGACAACAAACCAGCACAACTGAGCAGTTTAGTGTTGTGTAGCATTTATATAAAAGTTATTTAACACAATCAATCTTATTAAGGCAACTGTTGGTGGTGATTGTCCATATAACAGAAAAACAGAAGTAGTGTCAACACCAGATTTTAAAACATTTAAATATTTGGATTAGTAAAATTATTTTTATGATAAAAGTACAAGTACAAGTACATCCTCTTACATTCCACGTAACATTTGTTTTTCTATGCATATATTGCATTAAAAAAAAGCCTTCAGTGGTCAGGCAGATCCTCCGCAAGTGCGGGATTCTTTCTGTATATGTAGGCATTTGGGTCGTCATCCAGCTTGACCAGCTCTGCCAGGGACGTCACGCAGGGATCGTGGTCGAGCAGCATTGTTGGCAGGTGGGAAGATTTGCGTTCGATGCGGCAGGAGCGACGAACCGGAGTCAAAAACTTGAGATCTTTAATGTTGCTCTTTCTCTTGGACACACTTGTGCTCGCTTCTCCTTCGATGGTCTTTCTGACACTGAACAAAAGAACACGAGGAAATGCTGAGTGAGAATTTTTTTCTTCCCTTTTCTTTCTGAATTGTAATTTCAATTAGGTAACATTAGACAAAGTTGCAAGTTACCTTTGCAGATATGGTGTGGTCTTTACATTGTACTTGACCACACAGGCACTCTGCTGTGGCGTACTCTCCATCACGTCTTCGACTTTGCTTTGCACCGTCTCGTCCTCCGTCTCGTCCTCCGTCTCGTCCTCATCACTTGCTTCTTCCTTTTGTTCAACCTGCAGTTGATCGCTTCCATCCTTTGGCTTTTTGTTCTCAGTCTGCTCTCCGTCATCTTCATCCTCTGCTTTGCCCTCTCCTTTATCAGAGCACACGTCCGTCATCTCCAGAGGTTCTAAGGGTCACAAAGAACAAAAAAGGGCTCAAACTCCTCATATTACCAATATACCCCTGTACTCCATCAGGCGTGTGTGTATTGCATTAAGAAAAGGAAAGAAAAAAAACAAACTGTCAAAGTTACCATCTAGGTTCCCTGAGGGGGTCTCCATGGCGTCCAATGCATCACAAAGGTTCACTATAATCTGTCAAAATAATGATAAAAAGGATTAGAACAAAGTTTACATACAAGCGTACATGACTCATATACATCAAGCATAACCTGGTTTCCTCACATCATCAATTTCTTCTTGTGGTTCAACGGGCTGATCTGCATCAGAGTTTTCCAGCAGGTCCAAGGTGGTGTTCATGATGGCTGGAGTCTGGCTTGTTGTCGTGACTGCTGCCTCCTGTTTTTGTGCACATTGATGAGGAGGAGGAGGAGCAGCACTACTGTCTGGCTCTTGTGCTGCCAGACGAGGATGAGTAGTGTGCCGTTCAGCCGGCTGAGGCAGTGGCCTCGGCTCAGGTCTGGGCTTTGCAGAGACTTTGGAGGGTGCCGTCGTTGCCATGGCTGGCCTCTTCAGAGTCTTGCCCTTGGAAGCCAGCCATCCTGCCAGTTTAGCTCTGAAGAAAAAAGGGCAACATATTTAAAACATCAATGACATTCAGTATTACGGGAAAAAAAAAAAGGTGCAGAATAACCAAACTCTAACAAGCCATACCTGCGTTCCTCGGCCGTTTCCATGGTCAATCTGTACTCACTCAGGCTGCTGGAGGCAGGTTTGTTGACCTTCTCCGCCCTGAGAGTGCTTGGTTTGGAGTTTTCATTGGAGGTCGCCTTTTTAGAGTTCCTGGGGACGGTGTTGCTTATTTTTGAATGAACAGGTCTGGTAGGAGGGCGAGCTGGAAAACATTGAGCTGGAGGACGGCCGGTGACAGCAGACCTGGCAACCTGTGCAGGTTTTTGTACAGCTCTGCTCCGAGCAGCGGCAGCAGGAACAGATGTGGATTGGGCGTCATGCTTGACGTTGGGGATCTTTGCTTTGATTGTTGACGGTTTTGTTTCTGCACTGCATGCCGTGGTGCTCGTCTTCCAAATTGCTCCGATTTTTGACTGGACAACTTTGCCCTTGTACACGCCAAGTTTCGATGGGGCAGTTGCAGGCGGCGCCGGAACTTCTTCAATTATTTTGTTGTCTTTTCCAGCTTGTTCACCAAGGACGGTCCGACTGCGTGCCGGCTGTTTCCCAGTAGCGGCAGCTTCTCGTCCATCTTTTATGAACGACTTCACCCTTTTCTGAGTCTCGGTGGCAAAACGAGCGTCGCTCTTTGACAAGGTTCCCTCCTTGCTGCTGGTTTTCAACTGAAAAGGAGCCGCCGGCTGTTTGTCGCGTTTGACCACGGGCCTTCTTTCGAATACTGGACGATCATTTTCCTTGTTGGTCTGAAACAATATAGGGGGCGTGAATTGATGTTGATAGGGTAACTTTAAAAAAAACCCAACAACACAAAGATGAGAACATGTAGAGGATACTCATTAGAACGCGTTTACACGAACTCACTTTGCGATTCCGTCTGGAAACTGCCACGCTGTCCATTGTCAAAACAGCCTCGGATAAATCGGTGGTGAATCCTGCAAGACATTATCGATAGACCAACACGAGGATCAGGACTGATTCTTGTCTGTCGCGATGACCGAATGGTGTCCCTCCAAAACACCCAGCTGCAATCTATGGTCGTTCGTTATTTATTTTTTTTATTTTAACAATTTGTCTAAATGAAGTCCATAAGAATATTTCTACTCAATAATTAAACGTCGACCTGCTCCGGCTGGTGAACGTTAGCGGGGCGTTCACTGTCAAACTGCAGTGGCAGTGTAGCCACGTCAAGACAAGGCTGATACAAAGTCGTATTTAGGAAATAAAAACAAAAGAATGAACTATTACTTACACGTTTGCAGTTGCTCTTACAGACAGACCAGTCTCGCGCGACACCACTGCGCAGCGTTGTTGGACGCACGTCTTTTTGACTTACTGCGGGAAAACGAAGCCGATTCAAGCCGCGAATGGAGGGCTGCGATTGGCCAAGCAAGTCTCGCGAGATTGAAGAGTTCACGAATAACAAGGAACGCGATGATGTGTGAAACTCAAACTCATTCGCGGTTACTCTCGTGTCAGTTGCAACGTTCAAATCCAACATTCCACTGTTACTGGTCGACGCAAATAGCCACACGCCCAGTGACTACAAATCAGGTCAATTTTTTGGGTAGTAAAAGAAGCAAAAACCACAATTAGTACGATCCCAGGGTTAAACGTGAGAGTATTTTCTGTCGAATGACGATACTTTGGAAAGACGACCACAACTGCACATGTATGTTTGTTACCTCACTAATGAGTGGCTGATCAAATAGAGCAAGCCAGTAATTCACCTGCGAAATATTGTCGGTAATAACTTCACTGTTTGCTATAAACCGCAGCTTACTTTGGACAGTTTTGTCATTGGGTCATCAAACTGTTTTCAGTTATTGATGATATATATATATGTGTGTGTGTGTGTGTGTGTGTGTGTGTAACGGTGTTATTAAATTGTATTTGTTCAATTATGTTAAACTTGGTTGGGCCATGGCTCTTTATATTTAATTTTAATTTTGTTTTGTATTTTATTTTGAAGTTAGCGCTTTGCATTCTGAGCGAGTTATGGTTTGTGTCCCATTCTGTTACAGGTATGTTGTGTGTAACTTGAAGAATGTTAATTCTTGGTTTTGCAGTGTATAAAAATGGAGCTTTAGAGAATGAATGTTATGTAGCTATTATTTAAATTGCTGAATGTAATTTTCTGTATTTTCATATTTTGTTTTAAAGGAAAATGTATTTTATTTTTAGTATTATTTGTATTGTAAAAATAAAACCACTATACGATCACTACCTCAGTACAGAGGAAGCCCATGAAACAGGAGGTGACCAGGTTTCACTGAGCGAGTTATGGTTTGTGTCCCATTCTGTTACAGAGAATAAACCCACACTCTGCTGCTCCACACCTGACTTCTGCAAGTCTTCATGAAACAGCGAGCAGGACAGAATGGGAGAGGTCAAATATATTTTTCCTCTTTCCACTCCTCCCTCCAACTCCTATTATTGTTATGATGATACTTTTTTTAACGCTCAGTTTTGGATGGCATTTTTGGTATTGCCGCAAATTATTATTATTATTATTATTATTATTATTATTATTATTATTATTATTATTATTATTATTATAGTCTCACAAAACTCTTTCGTCAATATAATTCGTGGTAATTTATAATACCAACAGTGCAGAGGCAGGCTGTTTTTTCCCTGCTCTTAAAGATTCAACTTTTGAAAACACTGCTGAGAATTGTGGGAAAGCACCGCGCGGTTTTAAACACCAGACGTCTAGAAATTGCGTTGCACTTCAAGTTAGATGAGACTATTTCACGAAGAAAAGAAGTTTCTTTCCAAATAAAATATAGTTTAACGCAAAATGTCAAACAACATCACCACGGTTTGTCCGTAAATGGTCACGCATTAGTTCTAGTTGAATTTTAACCCAACAGTCCCTACACGATTACAATCCTGACAAAAAAAACAAATATATTCCCTATGTAATGACAAATAGACTTTTATTTTGAAAGGAAGGTCAAGGAAGTAATCAGGCTGTCTGATTATTTTAACGGTATCACTACTTAATAGCAAACTACACGCGATCTGAGTGAATATTTTGTTACGAATGCCGGTTTGTGTTGATTGATTATAATGCAGAATCGTTGTGTTGTACCGAAGTGTACCAGTGGTAAATACAGCCTCCACCCACTGTTCAGGTTTCCGCTTGATGCAGAAAGGTAATCACACGTTCATGCTAATAGTAAAGCTAAAGCTAAATGAAGGTCTGCAGCTACTTATGTCAGTTTTGATTTTGTATTGTTTCACTGTGGGGTAAAACACGAAACTAGCTATTTTGCACAATCGTCTGTGTTATGTTGAACTGTCTGAGACTGGCCAGACATGTCGTTATGTAGCACTGTGCACTAAACCGAGTGTCTTCTTCAATCGGGACATCATTTGCAACCGTTTGTCCTCTTTGCAACTCTAAATCGTGAAAAGGCTTAGTTGCACATGTTTGTGGATGTCTCTCTCGCTGAGGTCAGCAATTCCATTTCTCTTCTTAAAAATTTGAAACTCATCCATCCATGCATCAATCAGGTGTTTTCCCCTTTGGTTCTGCATATTAAATGTAGCTGCTGGCAGACGAGCATCATCAAAATCGTTACATTTAAAAGCTGACGTGAAAGAAAATGCTTCACGCAACACATGGCTGCATGGTCTCACTGTACAGACACATTGAAACGTTTCCCTTTTCAGCTCAAAGAAATGGATTGAAAAATGCCAGAGAGCAGACCTGTTGGACACGCCAGCAGAGCACCTGCACAGACACTACAGACTCTGTGGGAAACATTTCGAGGAGTCTTCAATCCATTGTGTGAGTTGTTTCATTATATTCTATGCTTTGTTTTGGACAAAGTTAATAAAAGCAGTGCATGGTATTGCAAATTCTAGGATGAATGAAAAACATTTTGATGAAGACTCAGTAATAGTGTACAGCTAACTGAAATTGACTTGAATGTTTTTTGATTTCCAGGATACTGTGGGTACAGTGCTGAAGGACGATGCCATACCCACGGTCTTTGATGCTCAACCAGAAAATCAGACACTCAAGCGCAGTAAAGATACGGTGGGTAAAAAAAAAAAAATCTTAGCTGGTTTAATCGTGTAAAATAAATATGCTCTTTGATTTCAGTAGTTTTACATTTTTGATTTTCCCTTTCTTGTAGACCAAAGATGATAAAGACAGCAAAGGAAGAAAAAGTAAGCCCACACTCAGTACCATACGTACATGCATGCTATATGGCAGGAGAGAAATTAAGTTTTGTCCACCTACATTCCAAGATGTGTGCAACATTTATTCTTAACCTTGCAAGTGTTTCTATTTCTCCCGTAGAAATGAAAAAGACAGAGACGGCTAAAGAAGATGCTCAGCCACCTACAGAGGAAGAGGAGTACAAAGATTACCTTAAATCCTTATTTGAAGCCATTTTGCTATTTGGAGAGCAAAGCATTCCTCTGACAGGTCCTGGTGATAGTAAACAAGACGGTCTTGGGGAAAGCAACTTCCAGGCTTTGCTAGAGTACCAGGTTAGCTGTGGAAACCAAGTCCTTAAGAAGAGGTTTGAAGCAAAGAAGGAATATTGCTCCCATGCCCTGCTCCAACAGTTGATCCAAGCGCTCGAGAAAAGCATTTGCAGAAAGTTGATAGAGGAAGTTAAAGAAAACGGCTTTTTCTCTCTGCTCACCGATGACTTGGTGAGGATTTCAGGAGAGTGGTATCTACCAGTCTTTCTGCGCTACGTGGACCAGCTGAAGAGCCTGCAGGAAAGGTTTGTTGGATTCTATCCATTTAATGGAGACGGAGACGCCTTAGCAGAAAACATGCTGTCGGACATGACAGAGAAGTGGGGCTTGGACATGGGGAAGTGCAGAGGCCAAGCCCACTCCTGCTCTGGGACACAGTCGAATGAGATCAAGAAATTAGCTATGAAGGTAAATGAGACGTACCCACTGGCAGTGCTCACCCTGAGATCCACGTGCACCTTGAACCTGCATTTAGCAAAAGGTGCAAATCTGTCGGGGGTCCAGCTCGTCCTGTCAACCCTGAGGAGGATCGAGTCGTTCTTCAGCCTCTCCCCACTTCTGCACTCGGAGCTGGAACACGCCATCTCGGTCTTCTTCCCAGACAAAGAGGAAAAAGTGAAGGAGCTGAATGAGATCTGCCGGAGCAACTGGACGAGCCAAAATGATGCGTTCGACGTGGCCGTGGAGATCCTGGAGGCGCTGCTCCTCTGCTTGGACAGCGTGCACGATAACGAGGACATAAGGTGGAGCGATGAGGTCACGCAGAGCGCGTACGAAATCTCCAAGGCGCTGACCGACTTTGAGTTTGTGATGTCGCTGGTCGTGCTGAAAAACACTCTGATGCTAACGAGAGCTTTCGGTAAGAACCTGCAAGGGAGCGCAGCGGACCTCCACTCTGCCGCCGGCAGTCTGAAGGCCGTCTTGCACTCTTTGAAAGAAATGCACGACCACATCGAGGTGTACCACGAGTTCTGGAACGACGAGGCCGTCAACCTGGCGGCCGCCTTGGACGTCACCGTCAAGGCGCCTCGTTCCTTCTTGAGACGGCGCCAGTCGGAGTCGGGCGCCGTCCGACCCGACGCTTACTTCAGGGATCATCTCTCCGTCCCTTTCGTCAGCCACGTCATCCAGGAAATGGATGAACTGTTCTGCGAGGACCACCTGAAAGCGCTGAGGTGCCTGTCGCTCGTCCCCGCGGTCATAGAGCAGCTGAAGCCCACCGAGCCCGACCAAGAGAGCGCGCAAGTGTTCAAGGACGACATCCCCAACACGGAGGGCCTGTCTGCGGAGCTGCACTGCTGGCAGGTCAAGTGGGGCAAGAAGGTGAAAGGAGAGGCGGCGCCCACCACACTGCTGCAGACCACACAGCTGCCCGACATGAAGTTCTTCCCAAACACACATGCCATTTTGAAGTTGGTTAGCATCCTGCCCGTGTTGACCCTGGAGAGGGACTCTAATTTGGCCTACCAACGCTATCAAATGTTCATGAAAAACACGCCCGATGAATTCAAGTCCAAAAACCTTGCCGTCCTGAACATCAACTATGACGTGAGTTACGATCTCGATGCGTTGGTGGACGGCTACATGCTGGAACACGCAGGGACGGAGGAGTGGTGATCCAATTTCACTGACAGGCAGATGATTTTTTTTTCATTCAGTTGTCTAATCTTGAGGAGAGTTAAACCTTTGTTTTTGCTTCAATTGTTTGGAACCTGTTGAAATTTCAATGCTGTTTTTTTTGTTTGTTTGTTTGTTTGTTTTTTTTAATAAAAAAAAAAAAAAAGCACTTGAATTTGAATTTAAAAAAATGGAATGTGTTTTTTTTTGTTTATTTTGTTTGTTTAAAAATATGTTCGTAATCTTGGTTCTAGCGGTTCCTGGTCTTAATGCTGCATACTTGCAAAGACAGATGTGTCCAATGGTTAACCTGAAATCTTTGCATGAACTTTAACCTGCTGTTTATCAGGCAGTCAGTTGGTTCTAAAACAGCAATAAGGTGGTGGTGGTGGGTGGCGCTGTACTACTGGCTGGAGCCACGTGTAAGAAATGTTTGCCCACTAAAAGAAAAATACATTTTTAAATCAGTTCAAATGTTTAGCTTTGCTCATGGGTTAGCTTTGATAGTTTAGCTACTGTGAATGAAACAAGATGTGTTCGCAGCTGCTGGGACCTTTCTTTACAGTGAATAACGTCTTGCGAGGCCCGATGGAACCATTCCCCCCTCTGCAGGATGGTGATTTTATTTCACCGTCCAGTTCCTGGTTGGCAGGATACCACGCTTTCGGCGACTCTAGGCTTAACCGC
This sequence comes from Nelusetta ayraudi, assembly GCF_046127955.1. NCBI lineage: Eukaryota > Metazoa > Chordata > Actinopteri > Tetraodontiformes > Monacanthidae > Nelusetta > Nelusetta ayraudi. The sequence goes on along the minus strand of NW_027466061.1, from coordinate 1,095,468 downwards.
GCAGCATCAACTTTTGAGAGGATGTGATCGCTCGAATCGATGTTTTCCAGGGCATCGCTACAATTCAAACAATTTTCCATCCGCGAAGTCAATTTTGGTTTTCTCTATGGTATAATTCTGTAAAATCTCGTGCAGCATTATTCTACCGAAGGCTTGCCAGCTTGCACTCGCCAGCTAAGCTAGCTACGTTGCTAGCTAGCTAGCTCCAACGCAGTCCAAAATGACTGACTGCTGCGTTGCAACGAACTGTGATTATCAACAAGGGGTATCCGAAAACTCCATTCCACTTTTCCGATTTCCTCTCGACCCAGAACGGTATGTATTCATTCTAAATTAAAATGTATAGCGCAGGAAAGTGAACGCAAACTACGATAGCCATTTAGTATCAGCGTTAGCTTAACATGTTGGCTAACAGTGACAACTCTCTCGAAAATGGCGCAGACCATATGCACTCTTGAAAGAAAAGTCAATGTGTAACAATTTGTGCATTCAGTTAGGCTCAGGGGTTTGCAGTGATGGACATTTTTGGCAGTGCCGGATTATTTTGCACATCTACACAATTCCTAAACCAGAGCAAGTCACAGTTACAAACTTTTCGTGCTGTAAGCTAATTTCAGTGGCTATCGGTACAGGACACTTGCCGTTTCAATGGCGTGGTAACGTTTCTGCTGATTCAACGTTGGTCGAGTAAAGATTAAATTGTTTTTGCTGAAATGCCTTTCTTGTCATTATTTGTTTGGTTGTGTATTTGCATTCAAGCGACGAGTACAAATCAAAATATGTTTTACTAGCTGAGGTGATAAACCTCAGGAGTCATCAGTTCGTGCCTTCACAAAAACATTCTGGCACTTTAGCTGTGAGATTTTCGAAAGTCTGTACTTTACTGATGCGACTGTGTTCTTGGTGTGACGTTCTTGAGTAATAATATGTCCAGATCTTCCTCTCTCATTGTGGCAGTGTTGTTTCTCAATACTGCCCGAAACAGGGGAATGAAGATGATGTACCAGTGTAGTGGAGACAGCACGAGGGAAACGGCTGTAAAGGGTTTTAATAGCACTTAGTGCGGGGAACGCATTTGTGAAGTCAACTCTTCAACGGTCCCACTAAAGTCTTAAATCTCCCCTCTTGTCATTCAGCTGCAAACAATGGGTCAACAACTGTTGTCGTCAAGACCTGGAATCGCTGTCTCCTGAGCAGTTGCAGTCACAGCACGGAGTTTGTGCCAAACACTTCGAGCCTTCTATGATCTCTCATAAGGTAAGATTACGTGCCATGGCCATCGATATAACAAACACCATCAGCATCGAGGGGATCGGAAGAACCGCACTCTAAAACTGTTTATTGCTGAAAAGGAGTGAGCTTGTAATTCCTGTCTACTAAACAGAGGTGACGGCGGGGAATTAGTTTGAAGTTGGATATCCGACAGACACTCGCGATCCGGGAAAAATCTCTGCTGTCTCACACAGTGCGCCTACCACTCATTTCAAGTGCACCCCTATTACAAACTTTACAGTAAATACACGGAGACAAGACGGCTAGCGCGTGTACTCTCCTCCTTTTCAAAATAAAAGTGTGGCTATTCAAAGCAGAGATACTGTGTTAAAAGGAAATGGAGAGGTATCACTATGTTACAACACTGCTTTTGATTAATAATGTCACATGACCGAATAGATAATCAGCCAAACTGCTAATAATTTTATATAATTAATAGGAATGATTGAAAAATGTGGAGGGGGGAAACAGACAGCAGGTGTGTCTCATGCAGTCAGTGGAGCACGATGATCCCACACTGATTTTGAGTCATTTAATCACATGACCTAGAAGCTAGTGAGCTAAAATTCCTATTTTTGAAGATTGTTTTGTAAGAAAATATTAGCAGTTTAGCGCTATAGCTTCCAGGTCACGTGATCAAATGACTCCGAAAAAGTGTTTTTAAAATGTCACTATAAAATGTCCCTCTGGATTAACAAAGTATTCGGGTTCTGATTAAATAGTCCACACTTTTATTTTGAAAACAGGAAGACAGTAAACGCTGTAGCCATCTTCTGTCGCTGTGTGGTTACTGTAAAGTCTACAATAAGGGAGCACTTGAAATGAGTAGTAGGCGCGCTTACAGGTACAGACGAGGTTTTCCTGTCCGATGTCTGTTGAATATCCAACTTCCAACTAATTTCATCGCGGTGCAGAGGTGTCACTTTGAGGCCGTTATAGTTTAAACACACTAACCATACTGGACATTTGTATGGTGATTATTACCATATATTAAGGCATTTTGCTTCACAACAAGCGGTGTAAACGTGCTAATCAAGATATGCCCATGTAAAAATAGACAAAAACAAAAAAAACTGAGGATGAAGGAAACTTCCATAAGATTTTTATCTTTAAATGAAAAAGTTGTTGCTAAAATCCATGCTTTTCAAAACCTAATATGACCTGAGACAATTGTTTTTGACAGTTACAAAAAAAGATTACTGTAAAGGAGTCTATTTTTATTTATCATTACGCTGACTCCTATTGTGATGACACAAAGTCTCTTATCGTGGCAACAAACGCTCTTTTCTTTTCTCTTGTTTGAAAAGACTTTGCTCAGCACAGCTTCTGATTGTGGGTTGTATTTTTTTATTTTCAAGTGCTTTTAGTTATTTTATGTTTTAAATGAAACTTTTCTAAAGAATGAATTTATGTGTATTTTTTGCTGTTTGTTCTCTTACAAAGTAAATATACGTTATTTACTTTGGATTGAGGAAACCGAGCCATTATTGAAAAATATTGTCTTATTTAGGCTTCTTCACAAAGTATTGCATCTGGCTTGGAGATTTGTTTTCATGTGGTTTCCAGTGTTTGCTACTCTCCAGAAATCTGATCTCATTATTGTTTCATTTCCCCCTCACATGTAATGAGCTTCTAGTTGAACTCAATCCAACAATTCACACAATATTGGATTGACTTTAATTACTAATGCATTTCTTCAGTTCACTTATTGATGTTTAAAGCTTTTTGTGAGTTGTCTTTGCAGCAACCGCAATCAGTATCATATGCTAACTAAAGTAAACAAAAAACAGTAAGACTTTGGAGAACGTACATTTTGTTTTTTTCTTGATCATTTACAACATGTGTATAGATTCTCGGTCCTTATTACACTGGTTATAATATTTTCAAGCAGAAGAGACTTCTCTGATTCCACCACTGTAACGTTTTCCTAACCAGCCAGTACCAAATTAGTTTTTCATTTGCATGTAAACTCCCAGGGTGCTCTTTAAGGTTTGTTGGGGATGTAAAGATGAAGGTTGAAGAGCTTGTTCAGCCACCATTGACAGCTTCTTTTTGAACTCAGTTTGAAGTGTCAGCATGATGTGTAACTTGTTGCCTTCATCCTCTCTCAGGATGCTTCAGGTGCCGTCTTGAGCAAAGATGCTGTTCCAACAATATTTGATTTTCCATCGCCTTTGGATAATCAGCCAGTCTGCAACAGGAAACGAAACAGAGATCTTGTAGGTTTCATCAAATGCTTCAAATGGCTCCTTTGTGTTTTTACAGTTTTAATTCAATGGTGCAGTGTGTAAAATTTGTCATCAGGGCATTTATTGGCAGAGATTTAATTCTGTGTGCATAAGTATATTTATCTTAGCGTACCATAACGTAAATGTAGCTTCTCTACCCACAGACCTGTTCTTTTGCATAAACATACAGCAAGGGTGTTACTCACAGGGCATTGCCATCTTTGTAAGGCAGCCTGGTACAGACAATCCAGCCTGAGCGTTTTGTATTTAGGGTGGGACGCTGGTATTGTGAAATAAATCAGATGCTAAGACCAAATGATTATTTACCATCACTGAAATGCAGTGGAATCATAACCTACATTTACAAGTCACCGTTTGCTAAGTCCCATCCCCCGTGGTTAGTGTTGCTATGACGAGCACACTTGCATTTCTGCTTCATTCACAGCAGCAAGTTTGGTAAAAGATATTCCGAAGTGAATCCTATCCCAGCTAAAAATCTCAGCCGAAGATTATGGTTTTACACACTGTGCCTTTCATTTTGACATTTCAACGAAAGAAAGAAACTTATTTTACCTGTTGCTATTTTTGTCCCTAGTCCGAAGAGGAACATTACTCTTCAAAGAAAACAAAAGGTACAGGATCTACTCTGCTGCTTATTTTTATTGCATGACCAAGGAAGGTTGAGAAATGTCTTCAAGTGTCACTGAATCCTTTCCAAATCCAATAGAAGCTTTTCCTCATTTTTCTGTACTTTCAGAAAACCCAACTGCATCTGAAGGTTTGGAAGAGCTGAAGGAAGTGTTTGGAGAAAACAGTGCTGCACCAGGACTACAAAATGATGACCTGACCCCAGAGGATGTAGCCAACTCTAAAGCAAGAGAGACTCTCAAAGTATATTTTAAGGAAATCCTGGCTATGACTGGGTTTAGTATCAATGGCGCAAACATTAACGCTGATGAACAGATTGGAGGAGCACGGGGCCAGCAGGCTCTTAATCGTATCTGTGCAGAGAAAATTGACAAGAAAGAAATCCTCACCTTCAGTGAAGAACTTATGAGGGAGGAGATCCAGAAAAGCCTCACACTTGCACGTTTTTTCTCAATTCTGCTTCAGGATGCGACAAGTATAGAGGGAAAGGAGCAAATTCCAGTTTTCATTCGGTCTGTCACAGTCGACGGGTTCCCACAAAAGCACCTCGTTGCTTTCTTACCGTGCGACATGGATGCAGAGAATCTGTTTTACATGCTTCTCACAGAGCTACGAAACAAGTGGGGATTGAGGATGGAGCACTGCAGAGGTCTGACTTACCTGGTTACAGGCAGTATTTGTCAGAAGATGCGAGACCTCACTAGCAAAATCCTGCAGGAGTTCCCACAAGTAGTTCTCTCACCTAGTGACCCGTATGCGTTCAACATATGGATTATTCGCTGCATGCCGGTCCTGTCGATTCAGAAAGTGGCTGACACTGTTGAGGAGGTTGCCGCATTACTGAAGAGAACACCAGATCTGTGTAAAAGATTAGAGGGGAAAATCCAAATGACATACGGGCATATGAAAGGAGAGGCAGAGAGGATCAAAGCGGCTGTCAGTCAGAATTGGGAGTACAGCACAGATGCTTTCCAGACCATGTTAGAGATTCTAGAACCATTCCTAAACTGCATCAACGAGATGATCTCCAAGGTAGAAGAAGACACCGCTGAGCAAATGGCCAAGCTCAAGCCCGTTTTAAAGAATTTCAACTTCATCATCACGCTCGTTGTTTTGAAGAACACACTCTGTTGTGTGAGTATACTCAACCCAAGTCTCAGGGGTATCATTAGCATCAGCAGTACTTTACAGTACACAATTTCCAATGCCTTAAAACTGGTCAGCAAATACCAGCAAGAGCTCGCAATATTCCACAGGAAGTGGTTTTCCGACGCGTATGCGCGGGCGAAGAAACTTGGGGTCGAGGTTACTAAACCAGACACAGAACAAGGGGACATGGCTGAAACGCCACTGGAGGACTTTTACAGAGAAACTTTGAGTCGACCCATCTTGCAGTATCTGGTCGCAGAGGTGAAGAGAGTGTTCAGCACGGAGATGGTCAGGATCCTCCGATGGCTGTCGTTGGTGCCATCCTACATGGCCGATCACAATTTCAGCATCCGTAGAGACAAAGTAGCAGACGCCAATCTGAACAACCTCGCCAGGCCTGACACGTTCTATGAAGAGCTCGGCTCTTGGGAAGTGAAATGGAGGCACGCGAGCAAGCGTCGAATCCTGCCAACCACGGTGTTCGCCACCCTCAAAATCCCCGATATTGGCTTTTACCCAAATGTGCAGAGCTTGCTCAGAGTGTTGGGCACTGTGCCGTGTGTAAACGCAGAGGCAGATGTGTACGGCCAGTACCACATGGTGCTGGAGCGGTGCCACTCCTACCTGAGAGCTACACAAGAGGACCAAAGAAAATGCAGCATGGCATACATCTACGTGAACCAAGACGTGCACGTCAGCGTCGAGCAGATGGTGGAGTCTTATGTCCAGAAGCACCCAGACATACTTCAAATGTTGCAGATTGTAAGTAAATTCCTAATAGCATCCATCTGTGGTCTTCGATAGCTCTTCGACCTAAAATTGGATATCACTTGTTGTTGCAGGATGATGAGACAAAAGAGAAGCATCACCAAGGTGAGATTCAATTTTTTGAAGTTTTGTTTTTGGATAATCATATGAATATACGTCCTCTTACATCTATGTTACACAATTTAAACGCCTTGTGATATTTTATTACGTTATCATTGTCATTATTCGTTGTTCTGGAATTGGGGAAACATTTTGTTTGTATATGTGCATAGTGTGATCTTGCATGTTTGTGTTCAACCTGATCCCCGTTACTGACTATTGCTTCCGCCTATTTTAGTGGCATCCCTCGGAAACCATGCTGAAAAGGACTGTGAAGAGGAATTGCAATTCATAAACCTAGAAATGGACGCCGAAAGGCTTGCAGAGATGAAGTGCGCAGAGACTGATAGAGAAGCCCTCAAGTCTGCCTTGCAAGTTGCTGTGATCTCGGCTTATAGCAGCCAGGCCAGAAAACCTAGTGACGCTACTCAGGACGGAGAGGTTGAGTACGTAACCAAGTCTGAAATGAATGAGGTCCTCTCCGTGTGTGAGAACGCTGTACGTGAGGGAATTCTTATGGAAGTGGGGCGTTCATTCTTTTCTCTGTTCATCGACCGTGTGGTGAAGCTGGGAGACAAAGATTTCCTTCCACTGTTCCTCAGATTTGTGGACAGTTTTGATGTGATGCGCTTGGAGTTGATGGGATTCATTGAAGCAGACCTCGACTGTGATGCCATGGTGCACCAACTCTTCCAAATAGTAACCGTGAAGTGGCATCTTGATTTGAATAACTGCAGAGGCCAAGCATATTTAGGCTCTGGTGACGTGTCCTATAAGCTGAAGGCGTTTGCTTGTAAGGTCCAGGAGAAGTATCCTCTTGCCATTAGCACACATTGTTCTTGTTACTCCTTCAACACATGGTGGTCCAAATCCATCCCTGTGCCTGCTGTTAAGCGAGCCCTGGATACATTCGAAGAGGTCCTGATGTTTTTCGGCAGCACCGCTGCCCTACAAAAACAGCTCGACCACGTGATTGCTTTCGGTCTGAGAGAGAGCTACGAGAAGATCCAGGAGTTTCAGGGAAAGTTCTGCACCCTTTGGCAAGAGAAGCACGATTCTTATGAGGTCTTTGTGCAGATGCTGGAGCCTCTGACTGAATGTCTAGAGAAAATCCGAAGCAACCCGCAGAGATGGAAAGCCTCCATGTCTGACCAAGCGGGTGCACTCCTTGGCAAAATAATGCAGTTTGAGTTTATTATTGCGATGGTAATCTTGAAGAATTCCGCTTCCTTTACCCGAGAGCTCAGCGCCGGTCTTCAGAAAGACCACTTAAGCGCTGCATCCCAACTCTGCCAAATCAACGGCATTGTGGCCACGCTGAACAGAGTCAAAACTACCATTAAGGTTTTTCACCAGAACTGGTTTGACGAGGCCTCTGCATTGGCACAGAGTCTGAAAGTCCAAATTGAACTGCCCGAGAGCTCCGTGTCCAGAGACAGCATGATGAAGCCGGCCAATTTTTACAAAGACACTTTGAGTGTCCCTCTTGTGGATAACCTTATAAACGCTGTAAAGGATCATTTTTCCGAGGACCACAAAGAAGCCCTCAACTTCCTCTCTCTGGTGCCGTCCTCGGTCACAGTGAGTTACATTTTTGAGAGCCTCAAGTCAAAACCTCCCCTCTACAGCAGCGATCTCCCCGACGCCGACAACTTCTTCACTGAGCTGTGTTGTTGGAGGGTGACGTGGAAAACCAAAGTTGCCTCCGTCACTATACCAGCCACAATATTTCAGACACTGCGCCTGCCGCTCATGCAGTACTTCGGAAACATCAACGCACTGCTGAGGATTATGTCTGTGCTACCGAGCACCGCGCTGGACGATTGCGGAGTTGCCATGCGCCACAAAAAGTTCCAAGACTACCTGAGAAATTCAAACCCCAAAAACAGGTCCCCTTCCTTGGCCATGCTGCAGGTGAGCACGGACTTCAGCAGAGACCTGGACCACATGGTGAACCAGTGTTTGAAAGTAACTCCGCAAGCTTTGGAAGGCATCTGTCTAGTACGTACTTAAAAAATATATATATATCTCTATATATTAATTTTATTAAGTTACTTCTAAGGTATTGCTTGTCCTTCACTAATAAATCATGTATGGCTCACTTGCAGGACAAGGAAGCAAAAAGCCTCTGCAGAAACCCTGAAAACAATATGGAAGGTATGTTGGTTTGTTTTTTTATTAGTGATTATTAGTTTTTAAATGGCATTCTAAATAGTCCAAGTTAATAGATCCTGTTCAATGGGAATTGGATAAAAAGAAATAGTCTTTGCGTAACCGCTGTTCTGTGTTCTTTTCTCTCTGTTGTGTGCATAGTTGATCATAACGTAGAGGAAACCGAAGACAAACCAAACATTAAACTGTCATCTGAGACGCCTGAGGACCATGACATCAAACGGGAAAATGAAAATGGAAGTGCAGGTGACAATCGTCAGAGCTTTGCCACAGTTTTTAGACTGGCCGCACTCCTGGGGAAAAGGAACAGCAGCTTGTCTGACCTCCCCGACGAGGACCGAACACTTTTCGTCCAGGAGCTTAGCCTCTGCCACTGGTTCGGAACTGTCTGTGGACCTTCCATTAGCGACGACGAAATGGTCCAACTCATCATAAATGGAATCAGAGATGCGATACTAAGAGAAATACAAGACTCTCCGTATTTCTCACTTATCACAGATAAACCGTTGAAAGTAGCCGACACGACTCACCTACCTGTATTTGTGAGGTATGTCGGAGAATCAACCCCGAAAGTCGAGTTAATGGGTTTCCTGCCGTTTGATGAGAACTGTGACGCTGACGTGCAGGCGAATAAGCTCGCAAAGATACTCACAGAGGACTGGGGCTTACCCATGTCTCAGTGTCGTGGACAGGCATTCATGCATTTGGGCGTAGGTTATCAAAGCCTGAAGAAGATGTCCTTGGATTTCCTTAAAAGCTACCCGCTGGCAGTCGTCACACCCAGCGAGTCCTGCGGGCTTGCTCACTGGCTGGCAGGATGCGTGCTGTGTCCATCGGTAGCAAAAACGCTGGACATTGTTGAAGATCTGTTGGTGTTTTTCGACGAGTCTCCGTGTCTTGAGGAACAGCTGTCACTGGCCGTCGACGGACTCTTGAACATGCCGAGAGAGGCTCTGGAAGAGATACCTGAAACTTGTTGCTCCAAGTGGAAAAAAGGAGAGGATTTCTTTGACATACTCGTCGACACCCTCGATGGCATCCTGAGCTGCCTCGACAACGTTAGCGCCAGCGGCATTGGCTCCAAGTCCATACGTGCACAAGTTCTGTCCTCGGCTTTGAGGAACGTAGATTTTGTTGTCACTCTCACTATTTTAAAGAACGCTTGTGCTCCGCTACGCAACTGTAGCACCGTCTTCCGTTGTGGAAATCCAGCTGATATTCTCTGTGAAGTGGAAAAAATCCCACAGCTTATCGAAACGCTCAATAAAATGCTCGAAAATGTGAATACCGTTCACTCCACTTGGTTTGAGCAGGGCTTTCAGTTGGCAACTAGGGTAGCTCCTGAGCAAGTGTGCTTCTCTGAGGAAGCCAGCAGCTATGAATCCCCCGAGGCCTATTACAGAGAAACTCTGAGCGTCCCACTCCTCAGGAGTCTCATCGACGAGATGAAATACAGTTTTTCAGACGACCACTTGAAGGCTCTGTCAGTTCTGTCACTGCTTCCCTCTTGCAATCCCATCATGTCCGAATCAACGGACAAGCCGTTCAGCCACTACCTTCAGAACTCTGCAGAGCCCGTAGCTGCTGAACAGGAAATTAATGCGTGGACCTCCGTCTGGCGAGAGAAATACCAGGATGTTCCTCCAACGTCAATTACTGAAACACTCGTCCACCCTGAGTCTAAATGTCACCCAACTGTCACCTTACTGCTGAGGCTGGTTGCTGTTCTGCCGAGTGTTGGAATGGAGTGTGACCTGATGAAGACCACTCTGAACTCCATCAGGGATCTGTTAAAGAACACTGTTTGCAAAGGCAACCTAATCGACCAAGTGATGCTCCTGTCTCACTACACAACTCTGCAAAGGCTGCCAGAAGTCATTGAGAAGTGTGTGGAAGTTGATCAAGAGAGTAGTCCATGTCTTTCCCTGGTAAGACAACTTCTTTTATTTAAGTACATTTTTAGTGTTTTTGATGCAGCATGCTTTATTGTTATTCTAATTGATATCCCCCTTTTTTTTTATAAACAGGTGACACAAACTTTACAACGTCAGAAGTTGACTGACCGAGGTAAGTAGATTGACGCCAATTTGGGTATGGGGTTTCAATTAAAGGTGCAGTGTGTAAAATTTTCACGAGTTACCTGAAAAAGCTTAATTCATTATATGCTTATCTCAGGTATAATTACTGTAAAATAAAAGTAGTTTGGTTTTCCTACCCTTAGAACAGTTTTTTAATGTATACATAGTATAGCAAGGGTCAATAATATATCAAGCACATTTGATACATAATTGCCACTAAAATTCAGTTGAGGACTTCCGGTTATGGCGCCTGCTTGAGCAGCAGCAGGTCTCTGAGCTCCGATCCCGTGTGCTATACGTTGCACTTTTATTTTGCCAATTCGACCCTCGACTACCTAATTTAATTCAACAATCGTTACTTGTTCAGGCTGTGAACAAAGATGCCAAGAAGAAAAAACAAAACAGATTATCACGGCAACGAGCGGCCATAACGACAACGACGCTAACGTGGAGCACTCCTCGGCAGACAGCCAACGGGACTCGGTGGGCGCTAAAGCGGACAAGCAAGACAATGCCGACATTTTAGCCGCCATTCGTTTAATGAACGCAGACCTTTCAGTGCAACTTCAGGAAGTCGCCTCGTCTAATCAAGCGATGAAAGAAGCAATCTTTTCTGAGAGATTAACCGCAGCGGAGTCCCGCATTGACAAAGCTGAAGACGACATCTCAGCGTAAACTGGCAAAGAAAAATCCCTTCAAAAGAAGGTTCCATAGTTTACATTAAAACTTGATGACCTCGAGAACAGACACTGAAGATCAAACCTGCAGCTGATTGGTTTGCCTGAGAAAACTGAAGGGGGAGATGCGGCTGCTTTTCTCCAGACTTTGGCTGCGCAAAATCCTCGGACCAGACAAGTTTCCGAGCCCGGTTGTTATTGAACGTGCCCGCCGGCTGCATGTTCGACAAGATTCGAGCTGACCCCCCGCAAGCTCTCATTATGTATTTTCTTAACTATCAAGATAAAGTTTGAGCAGCCTGACAAAAAGGAAAAGTGATGTACCAGGAGCACCAAGTCGTGTTCTTTCCAGACCTTTCTGTGGAGGTACAGAAACAACGGCGACAGTACAACGACGTGAAGCGGAAACTCCACAAGTTGAACCTGGACTTTGGATTTATATTTCCTGCAAAGATGAGGGTCATGCACAAAGGCAGCCGGCACCTGACCCACACGCCAGAGTAGATGGAACAGGAGGACTATTTTGGATCCTGCGGGGAGATTTATTATTGTACAAGCGTCGCTAATAAACCCAGACTTGATTCTTGTGAATTTATACGGTCCTAATAATGACGATCCAAGCTTCTATAATAATTTATTTCTATTAATCTCTTCGCTCCAGGGAGCCATAATAATTAGTGGTGATTTTAACTACACCCTTGATCCGAAACTGATCGCTCTTCATGCATAGATCCAACCCATGCAAGGAACAGGAAAATAATCCACCAATTTATGCAGGATCTTAACCTCATTGATATTTGGAAAGTAGAAAACCCTACAAAAAAGATTACGCTTGTCATTCAGCTGCACCTAATACGTAGAGTTGCATAGATTACTTTATCATGTCCAAATCACTCGCCCCTAATGTTAGTGGTTGTATATACAAGAGCATTATCATTTCTGACCATGCATTACTTCTGCTCAACTACTCGGCTAAGACTACTGTCAGAGGAAAAACTCTACGGCGCCTAAAACCACAATGGTTTCAAAATCCCAAATTCTTTGACTACGTTGGACAAAATATTGATGACTGCTTTCTGTTGAACTACAGAAACTTCTATAGGGGACAACTAGACTGATGTGTGGACCACTGGCATTCTGAAGGATGACCCATACAAATAATATACTTACTGTCCTGTCTTACCTCACTTTTGAAAAAATCTGCATTGTGATTATTGTGTTCTGCACCTGTGATTGTTAGTGTGACTATTTCTGAAACTAATAAACACACTTGTTGAAAAAAAAAATGCAGTTGAATATCTTCTGCATATTGGACATAAATACTCTATTGACTGAAATATGTAACCTACATTTACAATTCTCGTAACGTGGTCATTGTTGCGATGCCTAATCTTCTTTCACTTCCACTTCAGTGACATGACTATCGACCTGCATCTTTGGTAAAAGATACTCCAAAGTGAATTAGAGCCATTTTCTGTATTAATAGTTATGAAATATCAGAGAGGACTGAGATATGTATTTCAACACTAGAGGAGTGTAGAGTCACAGAACTAGCCACACTTGGGTGATGGAGGGTGAGGGTGATATTTTACACACTGGACCTTTTAAGGGGTCACAATAATTTGAGCTGAATGTTAGTCTTTTGATTTTTTTGCCTTTGTCATTTTTGCAATTAATTTATCGTCTTTGTCAGGTGACAGTGAGGCGAAATCTGTTGCAACTACAGATTTAGAAGCTTCTAGCGCCACAGAGACTCCTGCAGCTGGTAAATCCGCAAACGGTGAAGTAACTGTGGACGTTGCCGAAGGACCAAGGAAAGCAGTCTCTTTCTATGAGCCAGAGCTTCGTGAAGAAATCCTCAAAGAACTCTGGCACTCTCAATTCTTCACCGTTATAACTGACCAAGCAGTAAAAATCAACGGTGAGCACTATGTGCCGCTGTGCATCAGGTACCTAAACAAAGAGCATGTCCAGTGTGAGGAGACACTGGCTTTCATTCCTTTTGTTGAAGACCCAGCAACTCTTGCGGATGCTATTGAAACTGCTTTATCTGAGAAGTGGGGCCTTAACATGGAATATTGTAGAGGCCAAGCCATGCTCAGCTTTGGAAAAGTAGGCGCTCAGATGCGAGCTGTCAGTTCTCTCATTGCAAAGAAATACCCCCAGGCTGTACGAACTGTCAGCTCTGCTGTGTCTCTCAATGTATGGCTGGCGCGCTCCTCTCCTGCTGAAGAAGCAGCTGATGGCGCACTTCTTATAAGCAGAATACTGAATTGGCTCACGGAGGATGGCGGACGCCAGAACAAACTGGAGGAGATGATCATGCACGTGTTCAGGCACGATGAAGGAAAGGGCAATGAGCTGATTGACAAACTCGTCAAAAACTGGGAGAAAAGTCACGACGTGCACGACTTTATGGTGGAGGTTTTCGAGGCAATCATGCTCTGTTTAAATGAACTGAAAGATGAGGGAGATGCCGCAAACCGGCAGCAAGCGACAGCATTTTTTGACGCCATCAGAAACTTTCAGTTCATCTTTTTAACCGTGATGCAGAAGAACATCCTGGGCGTTACTAAAAAACTAAGCCAGTCTCTTCTGGGTAAACCCTTAGATATGTTGCTTGCTGTGGATAATTTTCCTGACCTCAAAGCATCCCTTTGTAAACTGAGGAGTGACGTGGATGCGCATCACAAGGACTGGTTTGATCAAGCTGTTGTCCTGGCTTCTAAAGTTCATGTGACAGTGTTGCATCCAGTGCTTCTAGAGCCATTAAGCGAGTTTTACAAAGAATCCATCAGCCGGGAAGTTATAGAACATACAATAACGGAAATTGAAGACCTCTTCACAAAGAAAGTGTTGGATACTTTCAGATGTCTGGAGATTGTGCCTTATGCAATGTCTAAAGTAGAAACCAGCATTCTTAGTGGTCTTATGTTCCACCTGTACAAGGAGGATTTTCCAGATCAAGGGTCTCTGCATTCTGAGGTGAAGTCATGGAAAGAAAAATGGTTGAACCCCCTGGCAGGCTATCTCCCATCGACAGTTCTCGACACACTCAAGACTTCGCACATCAGAAGTTTTAGTAACATAGAAACTCTGCTCAGACTACAGGTCATTTTACCCTTCTCAAGGAAGGAAAGCAACTTCAGACAGGGGAAAAGGAGCTTACAAGAGTTCATCCAACATGATCAGCAGTCTCTAGCAGACCTGCATCTCCTTTAAGACACGAAGATCCTCTGTCACGGCTTGCTTATTCAGGCGGTGTTTTAAGATGTTATCGTCACCTTAATCACAAGCCTGTCTAAGCCTTAAGCCTTAATTGAGACTACCCGTTCTGAATTATTCTTTCTTTGTAAATTGTTGACAAACTCTTTGATATCTTTTTGTTTTCTTGCAATTATGTCCCACATTTTGTTTTCAATCCCTGTAGCGTGTGCAGCCGTACAACCGAAAGGGACCCTACTGTATATCTAGGCAATGAAAAGCAATGCTCCACTGATGGTTATCAATGCTTGTGTGCCTTGATGCAAAAATGATTCCCGATATCATGGTAATAAAGATGTTAATACAAAGGTTCCCACTGGCTGTTGACAGACTTCTGTATAGCTGTTCTTAATAAAAACATAATTATGACATTGTACCCTTATATTTTGCGGGCACAAATGAATTTGGTTAGTCCCCTATGAATTCACAATTTCCTCGTGTTTTTCTGTTGTTACAGGAATGACTTTGCTGTAAGTGTGTCTTTGAAAGAATGTTTTCCTTGAATAGGAAAGACTTCATATATATTTGTCAAAAAAGTAATAAAATCTTTAAAAATAAAAAATAAAAATAAAAAACTATTGTGGCGATTTTATTTATCGTTAAATTAAATTGGAAATACGTTGCAATATTACGTGGGCATTAATAGGATCTCGCCACAAGAGGGCACAATAAAACCAGTAAATGTTTGGAGGCCTTTGCCAAGGCGTTAATGCAATTTCACGTTTGATTCTACGCGGGGTGATGTGTTTCCTGTTGTATATATTTATTTATGGGGGGTGCATTAATGTTTCTTATTTTTCTATCAAATCTAAGTCTAAAGGAGAACGTAATTCAAATTTAAAATGGCTGTTTATAATTACTATCCATTGTTTAGTATGAGTCTAAATACAAATGTTAATGAGATTGAGGTAAAGATCAGAGAACTCAAAAGATTTTTTTTTTAAAATATATTGTCGGACTAAACATTTTATTTGTGTGTTGTTGGTAAGGTAAATATCAACGGTTTCACTGCTGTGGTTGGTTAATATGTAATGTAATAATGGAGATTTTGTTTGCTGAAAGGAGGTTTCTGACATTCTGTCAATAATTTGCCATGATTTCTCAGGGGATATTTGCCTTTAAAGAAAGGAATTCCAACAATGCTACTGTACATGTTAAGTATGTACTTGGCTTTCCCACCGCATCACTTATATTAGTCGTGCTCGCTTTGAAACCTGTTGGAACGGTTCAAAGTGTTACAACCAAGCAATGTATTTTCTTATTGTTAGAGATTTATGACAGAGTTTTGATTGTCAAACAAAAGGGCTATTGTGTCTGAGGTTTTTTTTTTTTTTTAGATTAATAAAAATGTGTGTGTGTGCGTATATATATATATATATATATATATATGTGTGTGTGTGTGTGTGTGTGTGTGTGTGTGTGTGTGTACATATATATATATGCGTGTGTGTGTGTGTACATATATATATGTACATATATATATATGTACATATATATATTTACATATGTACATACAGTATGTTAATGTAAAGAATACATAGCCAAAGTCATCTTATGACTAAAACTTATTAAACAAAAAAACAATAACCTCTTCACCTTCTACTAAATGAATATCCCTCCCTTTAGGTTTTGGCATCATTATTTACACTTTCATTGTGGTCGTGGGCATGGTTTCAATGGAAATCTCAAGTCTGGTCTCTGATTTTGAGTGTGAAGAACACATCCTCCTTTTAAAGCCAAACAAGGAATGACCATAATTGACCCGTGCACCTAGTTTCCTGCTGGAAGTCAAGGTTGTGCTCTGATATAAGAGCTGCGGCTCTCTGTAATCATCTCCATACACAGCCAGGATTTAACTAGTCTCTGGAGGAGGTAGACAGAGGGTTTAGATGGATTTCATTTCAAGGTTCCCCTTTCAGGGAAAATTGGCAGCACAGGTCGTTATTCGGTTCCTTCTAGCACTAACCGTGGAATGTTTGGTTTTAATTATGCCAACTTGTTGATCATACTCATTAGATTTTTTTTTTCTTGCAATAATAGAACTGTTTTTTCTAACTGCAAGTGAAATGTATAGGGCTTGAGAAAGGAAAAATGTTTGTCTTTTGCTTATGAACCATAGGTTGTTTTTCTTTACAGGAATTTACAGCCACTTCATATCTTCTTGGATAATAGGTTATAGCAGTTCACTGTTCTGTTTTGATTTATTTTTCCCCAGGTACAAAGTAAATGCATTTTATAATAGCAACCCCCCCCCCCCCCTGGAAGGCTGCGCTGAAGTCATCAACCCATCCTCAGAGCTTTCCTAACCTCTGCGCCCTTACCACATTTTGTTCCTCCGTCAGACACATCCAATCAGACGCAGTCATTTGGCCTCATTTGCTGTCACAAAGGACCCGTTGATGTCAAAGGCTGCCTTGTATGACAAAGACGAAACACACACATGGTTCATACATGTATTCCACACGTTCATTTCTACTTGATTAATGACTAGGACTTTGGTTTTGACTTGTTAGCAAATAATAAAAATTGAAAGTGAAGTGACGGACCAACAATGATGACATCATCATTGAGGTCATCATTAATCTAATTTGATTAAATTACTTATGAATGGCTTCATTATTCATTGAAATGCCATGTTTGCCTACACAGTATGTACATAATAAATCATCGACATGTGAATTTGAATGTTCAGCAATTTGTACACTTACCATCAACTTACGCCAGAACAGTCAATTCTAGAAAGAAACCATGGATCAGATATATGCTGGTGTGAAGCATGTTACTCACAGGGGACAAGAGCACTTTGGTCTTCAACTTTATGCTTTCCTTAATGCTTGCATTTTAGTCACAATTAGCGATACATTCAAGTCTATCTAACTGCTGAGTGATCAATAACTGAATAACTTTCTGTGGTAGGTTGTCATTCTACTGAATACCTCTTTCTTGTGATGAAATATTCCTTCACAGGATCAGTACCATTAATAGAATTGAGTGTGATGTGTTCAGGAACACATTTTTATTAGCGGAGTAACAGTTTTGTGTACTTAAGGGACCTCTCTCTTTTCTCTTAAGGTTAGAAAACAAATGGATACCGGAGATATAAAAGAATTCCCAGACTGAATAGAAATTGACCCCTCTGACTTCTGTAAGACATAGCACACTTTTACACTTTTAAACAAGATTGTTTGACAATGTTATCCTTTTCAGCATAATCGTAATCATAATGCTGATTTTTATTGTGTACTTTTTATTTTGTTCTCATAAAAATAAAGTCCCCATCAAAATCTCAATGTTTGTATGCAAGTGTATAGGTCTATATAGACTGTTGAGATGAGGTTGTTCAAAGAGAACATAAAAAATGCTCAATAGATTTGCATTGCTGTCAACAGTTTCATTTTAACAAGCACTTTGATGGTCTAAAGGTTTATCCTTTATTCAGACCATCTGATTTTTCTGGTAAAGCTGTCATTTTTCTGCCAGCTAAGTACTTCAGGTCGACCTTAATGGGAGGTGTAATTCCTAAAATCTTTCTCTTTATTTAATTTAAAAAGAAGCTGTTTAATAAATGCGTAAAATAAATTCTCTCTCCAATAGTACCACAGCATCAAAAAGCTGATTATCCAGACAATTTAAGAAGAGTATATTTGTTTAACAGTATCTCTGTGAAGCTTATTTTAATTGGGTATATGGAATAACCCATCATGTTTCTGTTGCTACATGATATTGCCTTTTCCAGTGCGTCTCTGTCCTCGTGTCTCCCCCCTCTGTGTTGCTTGGCAAGTGAGCTCTGAACATCAAGAGACAGTGTGTTGATCCTTGTGCACGAATGGAGAGAGAGCCTGAATGCAAAAGGCGTCTCTGCCAGCGGCTCCTCACTACTGGAAGAGCTACAGCTCCTGCACACTCTCACATGTCTGTTCACAGTGAGTCTCATTTGCCGGATCCTACCCCTCACTTGTAATTAAGATGTATATAAATATGGGTTTGACATACTGTATGAGAAAATGTTTGCTGTGGAGCGTTTTTCTGGCCAGCAACATCTGACACAAGAACTGGGAATTCCCAGAGGAGGGGGGGCGGGGGGGGGGGGGGATTGTTGAGGTCTGTGAATGTGCCTGCTCCAGAGACCGTATGACAACATTTGATCTGTGTTCCCCGTGGTGCAAGGCCAGCCGTATTACCAGTTGCAAGGTCACAGTCTGGACAGCAGCTCATGCTTGCCTTTGTCTAAGCACTCAGGGTGGAACACCGTTTCTCAAGGAAGCTTTGCAGTACCTTTCTTTACAGCTTGATTTGCAGTCTATTGTACTGTGTATATATATATACCTGTATATATAAATATACGATTTTAAAAACAATGACAAAAGTAACTTTTGTTGAGATATTTTGTATACATATTTTGTATATGACACAATAAAGACAGAAAATCTGTCAGCCTTGTGTTGAAGTTCTAAATCAAATGTAAAGGTGTCTCGAAGTACTTTACACAAAGACAAACCAACTGATCCCTCCAGAGCCGCGTGAAGGGACAGTGGCCAGGAAAAACTTCTCAGAGGGAAGAAACCTCGAGCAGACCTCTGACTCTGGAGGGTGGCCATCTGCTCTGACCAGTGGAGAATAAGAAATATCGAGACAAGGATACAGTCAGAGTGACAAACATGTGAAAAGCATTAGAAAGGTCATTACAAGTCATCATCATCGCTACAGACAATATTGTAGGAAAAAAGAAAACCTGTATAACCCGAAAATTCAATTCTTACATTTCAGCACAGTAACTTCAAATTATTCAACCAAGAATGAACATTTTTAGCTGAGCTCTCTTTGTAATGGGTTGCCCCAGCTTATTATTCCAACACAGTAAAGCTTAGCAATGTGATATCCTATATAGCAGGAGGGAAGAAAAAAAAAAAAGAATAACGTTGCGTGAAGATATTGGCCTCTACTGCGTTTAACGATGAGGTCTTAGATCTCCAGAGTTTTGTGGTATTTGGGTGTATATGCTGAGGCACCGGTGAAGCAAAAAAACAAAACAAAAAAAAAACCTTCTATACATATATATATAAAAGCTCTCTATGTCGACCATTAATCATCACAGACACACCTTAACTCATTTCACCGTCCAGTGGGAATATTGGGGCTGCTATTTCTCCCCCCTTCCTTTTCTTTCCCTTTTTCCCCGAACCGACACAGCTGCGGCGCACATCATGCGCGCGGATCAGCGCGGATCAGCCCCTGGACCCGCTAAAGCGCGCTTTCTTATGCTAATAGCGAAGTGACATCAGCAGCGAGATCAAAGAAGGGCAGCGGTACTTTACGGCCGGCTCTGCCCCCACCCAGGCTCACTCCCTTCTCCGGGACCCCTCTCTCTCTCTCTCTCTCTCTCTCTCTCTCTCTCTCTCTCTCTCTCTCTCTGTGTGTGTGTGTGTGTGTGTGTGTGTGTGTGTGTGTGTGTGTGTGTGTGTGTGTGTGTGTGTTCCTCTCTATCTCCCTCCCTCCCTCTCTCTCTGTCCGGCCAAACTCTCACACACAAGCGCACCATGCGTACCTGTCCGGGGCAAAGCCGCCGCCGCTCCACGCTGGATTCTACTCACGCGTCCGGTTGACACGTCTTTTTTCTCTCTTCGAAAGGATTTCCTGCGATTTTGATTTATTTTATTTTTTGGGGGGATGTTTGATTTCCTCAGTTCTCTATTCTGAGTCGCTGAAACGCCACGGCAAAGGTAGGAGAATCTTGTTTTTGTTGGTTTTTGGGAGGCGCTTGGAACGCTTAAAACCAAATTGAAAGAAACGCGATGGGTTAATGTGTAATGAAGACACACAGAATCACATCGAGACCAGACCGGGTTTTATTCTCAAACACCATCAGCTCTCTCTTACATTCAGGGTCAAACAAAACCAGACTCCATCCCAAAGTGAATCTCCAAATCATTCTATTTATGATTCTATTTTATTTTATTTCGTTCTATTTAATTTTGCTATAAACGTATTGAAGGTGTTCCTCCGTGAACAGCCTTCGACTCTCGGGGAACATGATTATGTTGCTCTGATGTTCTGATGATGGGCACCCATCGGAATGTGTGAGGATGCGCGTGGGGGCCAACAGCCTCTGTTTCTTCGGGGAAAACAGGAGTTTCTTTCTTTCTTTCTTTCTTTCTTTCTTTCTTTCTTTCTTTCTTTCTTTCACCCTGCGTCGGTCAAATGTGCGTGTAAACAGTGAATCCACTCCGAGCCGAGACTTCTCCAAACACAAGTGACGCCAGATCACATCTGTTTGAAGAACACCCCAAAATACACCTTTTGCCGTCACACAACAAAATCTTCCATGTTTGCCCCCCCCCCCCCCTATTTGAACCACCTCGTTACCTGGCGGCTGACTTCCAATTTGCGTATGACTCACATCGATTATCGGCGATTTCACGCAGCTTCGAGTGGATATCGGTAAATCAGCGAGGGCGCAGGATCGGCCGCGTTAATGAGGTCTATCGCCGGCAGCCCGGCTGAAAGGCTCTTGAAAGGAACCTTTATCGGCATTTCAGCGCTATCTGATCATTCTTTTACACCCGCATTCTCATCCCAAAGTACTTTTCCCGGGAGTCGTTGAGATGAAGAGCAGAGATTCCTTCCTCCCAGCGGTTCTTGCAGTTGTATTGTGCATCCCATTAATGTTGATTTTTAAATACAGGAGATTGGCTATAAAGTTTTTCTCCTCCCCTGAAGACAATTAGTTACATGGCTTGAGATATTGACATTAATTCACTGAGCATGTGCATATATAGAGATCTAAGTCATTACATTACACACAGGTTTTTTTCTTTCCAAAAATTTTAGTAGATTGTAATAACAATGGTGCTAAAACTGCTGATGGTTCGGATCATTCAATGCATCTATAGGCACACTCTCTCCTGTACAAGAGAGCGAAAATTTACTCTTTATTCTTTATCTGACTTTTTTTTTTTTCTCCCGGGGCTTTAAAATGTGTGTCTGAAAATATGTATATTTTTTCAACCTGTCTTTACAAATGGACAATTTCAGGAGTCTTACAAACTCTCAAACCTGTATTCAGTACTCTTGCACAGCGCCATCATTGTGTCATCTCTTCCAGGATTTGAAGAAAAGGCGGCTGTGGTATGAGAGCCGACTGTTGAGTCTACCAAACACTTCCTTTGTACTCACGCCCTGTGTAAACTGGAATCTCTGTCTAACCATGAGAAGCAGATCTCCTGTCCTGCCTCTCGGTGTGCTCAGCGCCCTGCTGCTGTCGCAGGTCTGCTCTGGCATCAAATGGCTGTAAGTATTGTCACGAGTGCCATCGTCTCCTTGCTCTGCGGGCCTTGTAACCTTCCTCACCCCGCTTTCCTTTCAAACAATGTCAAACAGACGAAGTCATGAGGCCGCACGATATTGTGTAGCTCTCGCAGTGTGTTTGTTGGATGTGTGCTTTATGGATTTGAAGGCCTGTGGCAGCTTTGAAATGGGCCTCAACATTCCTGGAGTAGCCTCTGATGAGGGAAGAGGCTTTGTGTTGGCTACGTGCATGTCTGATGACGGGGGACCAAATATTAGCTGGCAGTTCTTCCTACGATAGGAAGGCCACTTTTTAATGTAGGTTAAATGTGGAATCTTGAAAAAGACATGAAGGCTGTTAGGTTTAATGATCTCAAACATGCAGGACTTCTGTTAAGGAATCTAAAGAAATAGAAAATAAAAAATAGCTGAGATATAGTCACAACCAGTGATGTCACGGCTCACTTTGTAGTTGATTGAGACTTCAGAATGAAGTAATGAGGGGAGACGGTGTCAGAAATGTTGACACCGATGTTTAATGCGTTTTGAACACTGTTTTGGAAAGTTCATAAAATGAAATTTTATTTGAGAAGTTTTAATCTGTTTTGCCATTGCATAAATTCTTTGAACTTCAACGCTCATGTTCTGTGCATATTTACATCTATGCATTAATAGAAATAAACAAACCCACTTTGAGTGATAATTCCCACACATTTACCCAACACTTTGACGTGTCTACCTTCAATTATTGGCCCTCAAGCCTTTGCCCTGTTCCTTTCACCACGCCTTTCTGACTAGTCAACGACATGAACGTTTTTTCATCGCAGTGGAAAGGTTAAAAAGCTCATTGGAGGAAGACTTGAAATGCTCATAGCGGGGAGACATCAGCAGATGTGACCATAAGAGCCATGATGGCATGTGCTAAATCTAAGTGAGAAGTCTCACAGTCTTGATAAACCACAGCAGTGCAATGTAAAACAGATGCAGCTGTAAACACCTGTGAGTGCCGGGTTACCAAGAACCCAGCGGAGTCACCGCTTATCATTGGGCACCGAATAGCAGCACCATGGCCCCTAATGCAAAACAGGCCATGGCGCTGCCTGGCTCGCATATACACTCGGCCGAGTGTGAGACACAGAATGCCGAGATCAGAACAAGCCCGTCCTGCCTGTGGATTCTCTATTAAATTATTCCTTAGTACGACTTTTGGATCACATATGTGCAACCTTTAGTCGTCAGCGAATAGATGATTCCTCTCCATCCAAGGCCACAGAGGACAACGCATCCTGTCCTAAAAACTGGAAATGTCAAGGTCTCATCTTTCTTTCCTTCCAGTTTTCAGAGTTTTCCTCATCTTTTATTTTTTTTTTTTGGCATATTCTGACATCTCTCAAACAAAGAGAAATCCATTTGCCAAAAAACTGTCACTGGTATTTTATTTAAATCTACACCAGACTGTCCTGCTGGACTTGTATATGAGGTGACTGGTCTTTTTCTGCTTAAAGGCCAAAATATTTCCATGGCTTGAGAATTTATCTGTTTAGAGTTTTACCAAAGCGTTGAGGTCTTTTAGATGTTTGAAATATGTATATTTGCATACCTTGTTATCACCACACGTATTCCAGTTCTTAGAGTAAAAAA
The DNA here is from genome assembly GCF_046127955.1 of Nelusetta ayraudi. Classification (NCBI taxonomy): domain Eukaryota; kingdom Metazoa; phylum Chordata; class Actinopteri; order Tetraodontiformes; family Monacanthidae; genus Nelusetta; species Nelusetta ayraudi. Next base: position 1,072,188 of record NW_027466061.1, on the reverse strand, counting down.
CAGGATCAAGCAATCAAAAATTGCTAGCACTCTGGAATAAAGGGGATATGTTTAGTTGAACCATTGGTCATGATGGCACCCCTTTTTTTGGGATGAACCTTGTCCTTGTCCTTGTCCCCTGCAGAGCACTATCACACACTCCTTCATCTCTACCAATCAACCAGACCCAACACTGCAAGCTCCTGCCTGGGATGGTGTCGTCCCAAGCTCAGCTGTGCCGCAGCAACCTGGAGCTGATGCAAACTGTCATTCAAGCTGCCCGCGAGGTCAAAAAAACATGCCAGAAGACCTTTTCTGACATGCGCTGGAACTGCTCCTCCATTGACATCCCTGTGGATACTGGAAAGTATCGTCCAGACCTAGAGAGAGGTATGCCACTTCATTTATTTTTTGTTTGTACTTCATTTCAGAGACATCCATGGACTTACTGAATATCCTTCTTAGAGCACTATATTATTACTTACACATCACTAGTGATGGCCTATCAACTGTGAATATGGTTTGTTTGCACGTAAACACAGGTATGAATTATATGCAAGGCAATTATGACAGTAGAGGGTCAGCGAGAGTGTGCATATCTTTGCTAAAGAACCACCAACCATTATTCTTTTCAAGATAACACGTTGACTCGTCTTTCCTGTAGGTAATGTGATGAATTTACTTTGTGGACAAACTTTGCCAATTGTCCTCACAGTTACCTTGTAGTTAACCATAGACAGTTACAGGGTTGTGGCTTTGGGAGATTGGCTGCAGAAAAAAAACATGGTTGCCGTTTGGAAGATGAAAAGTCTCCACTAAATAGGAAATAGCTCATCTGTATCTTGGTTTCCCTTAAGAATGACTTTGATCTCAGCAGCCCAGACAAATCCCTGGCTCCTCTGCCTTCAACATGTGTACACTGTGTCAACATATCATCACTAATTACAACACCAACACTGATGGCACTGCCTTTTTTTTCCCCCGTGTAAAATTCTTTCCTACAATTCAAGGGTGGAATTAAAGGACTTGTTACTTCAACATTCAGTTTCAAAAGCATGGATTTATTCACTTAAGTCAACTCTCTTTCCCCATCGTGAACCAGAGCATGAGATAATGTGATGTGGAAAAGTTAAGATTATTAAGAATGATTAAATTAAGTATTAAAAAAATATGTTTAACTCTAGTTAAAACGTGAAATACAATTACAAGAGACGGTTTCCAGAGTTGTTTTTTCCCCACATAATATCATCGGTTGTCTTCTTGTTTTTTACAGGGACAAGAGAAGCTGCCTTTGTGTACGCTTTGTCTGCAGCAACCATTAGTCACACTATAGCACGGGCATGCACCTCTGGAGACCTGCGCCTGTGCACATGTGGTCCTATTCCTGCTGAAATCCTAGAGCCTGGCTATCGCTGGGGGGGTTGTGCTGACAACCTGCACTATGGTTTGATCATGGGCTCCAAGTTTGCCGACGCTCCCATGAAGATGAAGCGGGCAGGGTCCCATGCCAATAAACTGATGCATCTACACAACAGTGAAGTTGGAAGACAAGTCAGTAACATTGCTGAAAACAGATTTTGTTTCGACATGAATAGAAAAAAAATGTAAAAACCACCTATTTCTTTGGTCCTTTTTTCCAGGCATTAAGAGAAGCACTGGTGATGAAATGTAAATGCCATGGTGTGTCAGGGTCCTGCTCTATTAGGACATGCTGGAAAGGCCTACAAGACCTGAGGGAGATAGCCATTGACCTGAAAACCAAGTACCTGTCTGCCACCAAGGTGGTCCATCGTCCCATGGGGACCCGTAAGCAACTGGTACCCAAGGACATTGACATCCGGCCCGTGCGGGAGAACGAGTTGGTCTACTTGCAGAGCTCCCCAGACTTCTGTGCCAAGAACGAAAAACAAGGCTCTGTTGGCACCCAGGACAGGTGAGACTGTCATGTTATTTTGTGGTTGATTGCATGTATATTGAGCACATGGCGAGATTTCGAAATGTGTGAAGTTCATTAGCCAAAATGACATTGGGAATCACTGGATCAAAAATAGACCCACAGGGCTGTCACGTAGGAGCCTGCCAATCCTGGATGTCTGCACATCCAGGATGTTGACTCTTGTGAAGTAGTTGTCTGACCTGCCTGGCGGATTCGACTAATTGGCTGGCTGGCTGATAACAATAAGTAGCCCTTCAAGAGCCGTCTATGGCCCCTCTGAGCATGTGTCACAGAAATGGCCAATGTGACTGGAGTTCCTGCGTTGCTATCTGAAGAAATGACTCCCGTGTCTATTCTTGGGACTTGGGAGTGCATTCCACCAGATATCAATTAAAGAGGGCTGCACAAATGGAAATACTTCTCGTACCCCCAAAGATAAGGTCTTTAGTCCGTGATGCAGCAGTGGAGTTGTACATGGACAGTGTGTGAGATGGGCAGAGAGGAGCTGGAAGTCAGAGAGAGTCTGCATCTCAAGCTTTTACATTTTTAATTTGTATGGGATTTAAAAGGATGATTGAGGGTTTTTTTGTAATGAAAGTATTTACTGTAGTCAGTTCCATACTCAGCATATATAAGACTGACCAAGTAAACAAATTCCTGCATTCCAGAAAATAAAACAATACGTAAACAAACACTCTCGGCTGACAAAAGAAAGTTGCCAATAGTGTGTGGCTACATGCAATGTACGACTCTCGAACACCCAAAGCAGATACAACCTATTCTTTCCAACTGTGTTTGGCAGCTTGTGTTGAACTGGGTTAGGTTTAGGGTTGGATTTCACATGTGGCCTTTATTTTAACAGAAAACCATTGTTTCTATAACATGTTGTGTAGCTACGTCCGCAGTCGGTACGTGCATCGCTTTTAGGGTTTTGGCGTTAATCCTGATTCCGACTTTTGAAACAAAGCATTCCTTCGTTGGCACTTCTTGGGCTTTTTGTTTAACTCACCCTCAGTCAGTTAAACACTGCATTGGTGGTAGACGTCGCGTGTCATGCTTAGGACACCATTTGACTGTCACATTATTTGTTATTTATCAGTTGACATGCTTCACGTCAAGGGCACTCACTACCTAAATTGTCTGATAGCTCTGTGCGTATGTCGACACACCATGCAACATAAGTACTTTTGCCAAATCGCGAGGCGCCTGCTTTGCCGGTGTTGCTTCGTAAACTGATGCATGAGTGTCTGTGAGCGTATATGGGTAGGTACAGATTATTTCCATATGTGCTCAGAGTGTTTGGGCACGAAATCGAGGAATTCCCAAACCTCCCTAGATCATATCACATCACATTGTCACAATATTGTGCTTCACTTTGATTTCTTGCCCATTTGTGGTCACTTAACCAAAAGTTTTACAGTTTAAACACTGACCTTATGCCTGTCTGCACTGTCAGCTCCCAAGCATGTCATAGCGGGAATGCAGTAAACAGCCTTCCTAGAGTCCCGTTTTATGGAACAACATAAGAATCTGAGACAGGGAGCGTTTTGGGGGTGTTTTTTTACAAATAAAATGTGATCACTATAGAGAAAAAGTGTAAAGATATCCTCAAGACGACCACGCTTTGGTTTTAAATTACATTACTTAGCTGATGGGAACACATAGTGCGGTCATGCTGCTCCACTCACGGAACAGCAGTAATATAATGAGATCTTGTGCCTGACAAATCAAACTGTGAGGGAGTGTCTGTCTCCGTCCCAGCTCCCACCGATGTAATAAACCTGTCTCACACTCTCAATGAGCCTTGTCCCTCCTCCTCCCTCCCTCCCACAGAAGCCATTAGCTCAGTGTCTCCCTCACTATAGTGGTCATTAACACGCTGCCGTCATAAAACAATGCAATTATGTGGGGAAGGCATGCCGAAGAAAGTGAGGGGGGGGTGGCTGTGGGGTTAGGGAGGGGGTACAGCCCTGTGTGCTCGAGTTGATTTATGGTTGGGCTGTTCTCGACTCATTCAACATGCCAAGTGCTTTTGAGACTAGAAGCCGAGCACCCAGTGCAAAAGACAACATACAATAGGAAAGGTATTTGGAAGCGGGACACCAGAAGGACTTAAAACACAGCAGCCATCTTGAGTTCATTTTTTGTGAGAATGTAGTAGAGTCAATGTTAGATTCAGGGAATGTTTTGAGCAAGGTCGCACCTGTGGAACAAAAAGAACTAAACCTTATTCAATGTCTCCTCTTCATGCTGACTCCAGGCAGTGCAACAAGACCTCGGCCGGCAGTGACAGCTGTGATCTGATGTGCTGCGGCCGTGGCTACAACCCATATACGGAGAAGCTCATGGAGCGCTGCCACTGCAAGTACCACTGGTGCTGCTACGTAACTTGCAAGAAGTGTGAGAGGATCGTCGAGAGATACGTCTGCAAATGAGTCTTTGTCACTCCCGCTGCCCCCCCCTCACCACCTTCAGTTCTTTTTTGAGCTGGCCTGGCTACACATTAACCAAAGCACTACAATACCAAAAAGGCTTATCTTTGTCTTAAGTTTTAGCATATGAATCTCGAGGAGAAAACGGTCTATTCCTATGTCGGTATCATTTTGTATCCAGTCTCCACACTGCCAGTCGTTCCTTTGAACTTTTTGCCCCACAAACTTCAATATGGAGAGTGTGGTGATAGACCGCCGTCCTCCCGGGTATTTCCTTCTGCTTGTTAATAATTCAAAATCCCTCTGTCGGGGGATATTGAAAGTCTATTCTATTTTAGCCTTAGATGCGATAACAAATATTGGATTTTATGGTGGAGGAGAGGGACTGCTTTCCTCTCACTTGGAAAAGACTTGCGTCGGCTTCATTCTGTGGAAATCAAAGGAAGCCGATGAATCGATTTAGTACTTATTTTTTGTAGGCAAACTTTATTTTCTCTGTGGAGATGGACAACAGAGATAAAGAAAAGACAAAGGGAATTCAAAGGACTTTTTTAAATTATGGAGCATTATATGCTTGTCGCTCTGGATAAGTGTCTCATGTGGACTTTCACTTCATCACTGCGGATCCAGAGCGCAATGTCTGTGTACAATGATGCATTATCTCTTATATGTCTGACTTCAAACCTATTCTATTCTCATGGGTTGCTCATGGGTTTGTAAACCACTTCTGTGTGGATGTACATACTGTTATTTTGTATACTAAATAAAAAAAATAAGTATTTATGTACACACATTCCATGAAGGGTGATTTGTGAGTTGCAAATGTGCATATTTATCGGGTATTTGGGATGTCTAATTTTATATCTCTAGACCATTTATTTCAAACCAAGTTCCACTCATAATTTACTCCAAATCTAAGTGATGTAATAAAGACTGTTTGGAGACAGTTTAGAGCTGAGTGTGACTCTAAATCAGTTCAGTTCATTCAGTAATTAGTTATAGGTTTCTAGCTATAGCCTGTTGAAATCACTTGTGAACCTCGCTGTGAAATCTTTCGCCTCAGGCGTTTCACTTCTTCTCAGGCCAAAAAGTTGCTACACTGTCACAGCTCTAGCATTTAAACAACCGTTTTTCTTACAACCACACATCTGATTTACCAACTTCAAGTAAAGTCAAGGAAATGTGATTTATTATAAACATGTAGCCTGACTGTTGGGCTGTTCGTAGGAAAATCTGCACTTATTCTCCATGTGTTACTCTGCGGCCAGCCTTGTGTTGGTGAAAGTGTTTCTCATGATTTCACATGGACAGAAATAACTGGAAATGGAGGGGGCGCAAGATACTGCACACGCTGCGCACCCACGGAGGGTGTAGCACAGCATGTGGATGCAAAGACAAACTGCTAAAAGGACTTTGTGGGAAAAGAAAAACCCAGGCTAAGGGGAATATCATGAGTCATTTAAACTGACTTGCTGTTTCATAGTCTGACACTTTAGGCCTCGGGCAAAGGAAGGTTAAGAGAGGTTGATATGGCATCATTTCAGAGTCAAACTCAATCCAGCACCAAACTTTCACGCTGTAACTGAATATGAAAAGTGGTCATTGTGGGTACGGCCAAAGAATGAACACATTATTGTGTCTTTTTTTTTTGGACACAGGAAGGATCTACAGCTGTGTAGAGGTTTGGTTAATCGGGGCACAAGCGCTGTGTGTTGGAAGCCTTAAGAAAACCTCAGTCACTGACATTCTTGAGCGCTCCTAGAGAATACGCTGTGTTTGTTTTCACAATTCTACCAGGATGAGGACAGACAACTTTTCTCACATGCATGCAGGTGGATTACTCAACAACTAGGCTACCAGAGAGCAAAACATATTCATGAGCTTATCTCACTGTGGCCTGTGAATAAGTAGTTTGGAAATATGTTGCTGGTCCAAAAAAACACAAAAAACCAACAAAAAAAACAGTTTTTTGTCACTTCTGAAAACAGTGTGGTATAAAAAAAAATACCTACCAGTTTTTCAACTAATGTTGATCTCAGTCTGGTGAATAAATTCTCTAAATTCATTCTAAAAATGTCTTTTTCTTTTGCCTTCTTTTGCCTTTCATACGTTTTTTTGTCACGCAACAGTGCTAACAAGTATTATGATCATGACGTCTGCAAACTCACAGAGGGTCTGAAATCAAACATACTGGCATGAGGCTGACCCCTTTGAGCAACCATTGTTATCATTAAGACGTGCAAGTATTCGGGTGACCTCCATCTCACCCTTTAGAAATATCTCACACTCTTCAGAGTAAACAATATTCCACGTAAAGCCAGAATGTGCGAACAGGACAAGCCTGTTGTTCACATTAATTTTCTCCACATTCCTTCTTTTTTCTGTCAACACAACTGTAGCTGCGGAAAAGAAATACTTGAATGGCTTTGAGATCTGGTAGAAAACAGTTTAAGAGCTTCCCTCATACGGGCCGTAAAAGGCCGGAAAGCTAAACAAAAGTAATGGCTACAAAAACAGAACTAATTGTTGCTGCACTTTCTTTTCCTTTTCTTTCGTTTTGTCTTTGTCGCAAGGTACACGGGCATTGCTCCCTGGCCAGTTTGACCCCTCACTCTGTGGGAATTGGCTGCTAATAGAGAAGGTAAAGAGGACTTTAATGGGACGCAGTGAAAATATCAGGGGTTAATGTCCGCTCGGACAATATAATAGCAATTGCCTTTGTGAGGGCTGCAGTCAAGATAACTGGCCGTGAATGAGAGAGACAAAGAATTTGACTGCAGTGGTAAAGGCTTTCAGATGTACTGACCCATACTGTAAATGGACTTTTGTGGACCCTACCCCCTTCCCAACCTTGCTGCCTTTAAATAGTAACCCAGCAGTATGTGCACTTAAAGACCTTTTTTTGTTTTGTTTTGGTGTGTGTGTGGTAGCGAGAAAGAGAGCGAGAGCGAGAGAGAGAGAGAGAGAGAGAGAGAGAGAGAGAGAGAGAGAGAGAGAGAGTTTGTCCTGAGGCGTGTTGCCCAGAGGTAGTAGATCATGCAAAGCACAAAGCATGCAACGTTCTAGATAATGACAAACCAACAGATGGCTGAGGAGCAGACAATGACTTCAATTCAAACCAAAGCCCATTAAGGAATCTACAGATTCAAGATACAATTTTGGTAGTTTATTTTGTTCTCTTTCTGTTAAATGCATAAATCATGTGTCAACAATTATGTTTACTTTAAAGTGTTTACTTTGAAGCTTTTTTGTTAGTCAATAACATGTACAATGATACCAAAAAAAAACAACCCTTGCTGAAAAAAACTTTACTGGGTTAAAATTGTGCATCATTGCCTTTCTAAGAGACAAAGACCCAAGACCCACCTGCCAGCAAAAAGAGAGATTAGGCTCAATTATTATGAATAAAATTACCTTCTCAGCAGGGGAAAGTAAATAGTGGACAATTTAACAAACTATATGAAAAATAGAGCCAACTATTTTCACAGAACTGGGTTTTGGCTTTTTTTTTTTTTTTTTTTTTAATGTTTTTTTTTTTTGCAACCCAGAAAAGCTGAAAGACTACTGAATAAGTTCAGATTTGGTAAACATGACACCGCCTTTTCTTCAAACAGATATAACATTTGCCTTCAGCCGATGACCCAAATCCCCCAAAATGATGCTGAAGTTCTCTCAAGCTGTCCAAATAAATGGCTGAGGCTCAACATTCACACACATTTTCTCCACCAGCAGCTTCCCTATCCCACAGTAAACCCATCTCTTGCCCTCACAAATCTCTCAACTTAAGCTCTCCTTTAAAAAGAACAACATTTTCAGGAAGAAAACACCACAGATGTAAATAGGGAGTCAACTTTATAGACATGCATATTTGTTTCCGTCTTTGCTTTAATTGCTTACACATTTTCTGGGCCTGATGACGTACTAGCACTTATATAGCAACAGGCTGAGTAGTATTTGTGAGTTGTCTGTTTAGTGAAACAGCCTGTGGCAAAACTGCCTCCATCAGTCATCAATAGTCATCTGCTACTGTTACTGGAACACGTAAAGAGCCACACTGCGTGGGTCTTTACCGTCTGATTCTGACAATTTGTGGCTGAAAGAGGAGGGGGGAAATTCCATCCATCCATTTCTTTTAACTTTTTGGGCTAGGAACACCATAATCCCGCAGCGTCGTCCACGGAATCACGACCAGGGTGAAAACCTAAATCCAAGGTTAAGCTGAAGTCACCTCTCCAGCATCCTGGAGTAAACTTTCCCAGGAAGTTGAGTCGTGTGATACCCCTTAAATTGGAGCGCACCCTCGGGTCCCTGTTTTTTAAGATGGGACCCCAGCCTGCCACTACACTGGCACTGTCCCAGAACCCTATGTGTCGCTGCATACGTGTGTCAACCAAGGCAGCTCCGCAATGCCTAAAACCAGAATTTCTTTCATTAGGAAGAAACTTCAAGTGCCAAAGTGAAAAACAAACCGTCATTTCTTTTTGTTCCAGCCTCCATATAAGTCCAGAAGCATTTGAGCCAAGCATAAAATCATTCAAAAAACAAAACAGAACTGTCTCCATTACGTCTAGTGTGAAACAACATCTGAGGAGGTGGAGAGTGGTGCTGGGGCGACTACAATATTTGGGCTTTAAAGCTAAACTCAGCAAATCTTCTTTCTTCCAGAAGGAAGTATTTCATTTGGGCCATCTGACTTCCAAAAACAGCAAGTGCACTGATCCATGTTAACTGGAAATGGTGCCCCATTGGCCCACTGACACTATCTTTCCCTTTCGTGGGTTCACCAGTTGAATTTGCCATTTTTCGGCATGGTTTTGCTCCACAGCATCAGGATGGTAGGCTGCTAAGAAATCTGCTTGTGGCATTAGTCACTTGTTGGACTGACATGTTGGACTGACAAATGTCAACAGAACTTCCAAGCACTAAAAGTAAGACTCAGAAGTTGAGTTTGATAGTCTATCTGAGGTTCGATGCTCTACATGGTGCGTGCCACTGTGAAGGGAACTCTTGTTATCGCTTTTGTTTATTGTTTTTATTGTTCACAGCCGCAGATGAACGAAAACTTTCTACATTCTACATTGTGGAATGGAACATGGGCTCCCTCCCTGCACTCGGCAGTCAGCTAAGAGAAGCCCTCCTCAAGCCCCACGTTAACTCACACTATAGAAAATGTCAAATGTGTGGCCAAAGCTAACTAATGCAGCTTAAGCTAATGCTAACAAACGCAAGCTGATGTGACAGGTGTGAAACTAATAATAGCAAAGTGAAATGAAAGGTGACGGTTGCCTGTTTCATAACTTTCTGAGTAAGTGTGAGCAAAGAGAAGCTAATGGTAAGAAACTGAAGGAGGTGTTATGAAGCTAATAACAGCAAAGTGGAACTAGTGGTAGCTAAGTCATATATGAGCCAACTGACCCTAGTTTGTTCATAAAGTATCTATCTATCTATCTATCTATCTATCTATCTATCTATCTATCTAGTATATTAACTGAAGCTAAAGAGGCCTAGCAAAAGGGAAAAGTAGGTAACTGACTCTTAGCTTAAGCTATAGAACAACTTTCAACATTTTCACAAGGATCTTTTTTTTTAGTTGTTTTTGCACCTGTTTTAAAAGCAGTGTGACCCTCATACAACGTTACACAATAGAGCGATGATAAATTTCACGACTGACCAGTTAGTTTCCTGCAGCATTGAAGTTAAATTTAATGTTTACCCCGCACTGAGTAAATGATTACAGTTTTTTTGTCTCACCGTAGACACTAAAGTTTCAGACAATACAAAAAAATAGAAGAATATTTTTCTACAGGTGTTGTAGAGAGGAGTCATTTCTTATGATTGATTTCTGCCAATTAATAGCACAGTGTTCTTGCCTTGCTGTTAATTTGTGCAGATTCCACTGATGTTGAACTTTGGCAAATGACCAGGGGCATGTGGTTTTCCTTGTTTTCCAACTCCCCCTCCCCATTCCACCCTCTGTAGTTCTTTGTCTTTTTCTGTCCAACAATACAAAAACTTTGTTGACGATACAAAAAATTGTTGTTTTTTGATTTTTTATTTAGAGTGCATTATATTGCAGCATTACAAAAATTCCAGGCTTTATTACTATGTATTTTTAGGCATTTCAAAGAAGGCAAAATCCACAATATTCAGCAAAGAAATTCAGTGGCTTTTAAATGTTGTTAACCAATACACCAATAATCTACAGTCCTATACTTTACGATGATTATAAATAAATCTCCCTAAGCACACACACGTGTGTGTATATTGCCTCAATGCAAGCTACTGATGTCCAAGTCGCTGGCAATGGTTAACTTCAGTAATGTGCCCAAAGCCAAATAACTACCAACTGTGTTTTGCATTAGCTGAGGGAACTTAACATATTTAGCAAAAGCTTTGAACTGTATTTCAGTGAGCATGTTGCCAAGATTAGATTAAAGTGATGCCAAATAATGATCAGAATGAATCTAGGGAGAGGGGCAGAAGATGACTGTATACAACATATACAATATATAATAATAATATATATAATATATAATATATATAACAGTAAAATTGGTTTTATGTCTTGTAAATTCCTGTGTAATATTAAAAATTGTCAGATATTAAAAAACAACAGAGGAAATACAAACACCACTCCTGTCTGTTCATTTTCAGTTTTAATTCAATCTTCAAGGGTACATCTAGCCAGCAGGAAACAAATGCCCACTAAAATACTATGTTACTGTTAATGTAACACAATAGCACCATGTCAACCTTGCAAGAGCTAATTTCTATTAACAGTGAAGGTTTGATGATTTTGAAAAGTCATCTGAAATTGTCTTGTTCACCCATGGCCCTCGGCAGAACACGCCTCACTCTTGTTAGCCTGCCTCTGACAGAAGGACGACAGATCACTTCACAGTAACAGGCAGCCTACTCAGTGCGAAGGCCCTCACACTTCTTTACCCTGCCAACTGGGGGATTAGCACCACAGTGCCTCAGCTTGAGGCCACAGTCCCCCTGCAGCACTCCAGTCCCCCACTAGTTTCGCTGATTCCCAGCCGCCCTCCGCCAGCGAACGGCTTCTAGCTTCCAGTTCTGACTCTGACCCACCGTCAGCCTCCAGCATTCCTCGCTGTGTCACATGCACTCCAGGCTGCGCTGATGCTGCCCCGGGCTGAGGCATCCAGCACCAAATCAGTGCCAACATTCCAGTATGACGGGCGTTTTGTTTGGGGGGGGATTTCCTGTGGGCTTTTCATGCCAACACTGAACAATTACTGCTCAGCAATTACTGGCTGTATCAGGTGGAAGCAAGCCCCGGGTCATCTCACTCATCATACGCACCCTTTCTGGATTTCTTGTCTGTTTCTGTTTTCATGTCATCTGTATTTGAATTAAACGTGAAACATTGGTGCAGTTGCTATAACTTTCACCTCACATCAAGATAGTTGTAGGTTCAATTCTCAGGACTCGTGCCCTTTCGTGTGGGTTCTCCGAAGACATGCCCACTCGTCTCATCCAACAGGAAATTCCAAGTTGTCCATTGGTGTAGGTGTGTTTTGTTGCTTTATACTGACTTTACTCACTATATACTTGCCAGTAACTAGATAAGCTGGCAACTTGTCCAGGGTGTAAACTGCACAAGAGAGCTGGGAAAGGCTCCAGTGACCCTGGGTGCAGCACAAGTGTTGATAGAACACGGATCGTTGGATCGATAAGAAGAAGGCCGCGTTTTCTTCTTGTCAGACTCCAGCACAAAGGAGACATTTGGAGCGCAGGAGGAGATTCTTGCCCTCAGGGCTCCTGACGTTTTCAATCTGAGCACAGACCACTTGCTCCTTAAGTTTGATTGTGTGAAGTTACGCCACAAATTGATGATGCAGGGGCAAAGTAGCTTTAAATTAGATCAAGATTTGTACGGATTAGATCAAGACGGAGCAGCTGTGTTTCTGCTTTTGGTTGCTGTGGTACTGTAGACTAAAATAAGGGCTACAAAATCGATCTGTAAGTGATCGGGGGATAACTCTGCTGCATGATTCCGTCTTGGCAGCGCTACAGATTTGATTTTTGCTTGGTGGGTGTTATGGGTTTATTTTGTGTGCATGTGCTGTACTCTCTCTCTAATAAAAACACACATGCAAATGACAAGGCATTTGCTTTTTGGCCAGAGTGCCGATTTAATGGAGCCTGATTAACATGGTACAAATGAAGGGTTACAGATGTCCATGAGAGTCTGTGAGAGGAAGCAAGTAATCATGCTCGTAATTCATGACAACTGTCTTTGGCCTCCACAGCATTAGCCCTCTAAACCTCTGAACAGGGATAATTTTAGACTGCGTTGTCCAGCCTAATAGCCAGGGTCTTTCTCACCAGGCATTTGTTGCATGAAAACTCAGCGCTGTAATCCATAGATTTGTGATTCTAAGTGGACGCCAAGAGAGATGTCTGAGCTCTTTCCCTTAAAGCGCCAAGACCTCAATTGTTCTCAGATTTGTTCACGTACCCTCCAGTATCTGCTGATCAAGCCCGTCGAACTGAAACAAATTATTTGCAATGATGCCTTTCTCCGGAGTCTTCCTCTTGATTTGAGGGTCTTTGTCGCTGTGTGCCAAACAGCCTGCCAACCAGCGGGGAAAAAAGACCTTTTGGCAGAGAGGGACACAGGAGATGGTGCCCACATGAAAGACCTTGTCTGGGTTTCGGCTTCAATCGTTTTTCGAACATGCTGGGGGAATCTATTTTGTGCTTGTTCTTTTAGAGCATCCAACTGCCACTTTTGTTTGTTTCTTATGTTTAGATAGATGATAGCCAGTTTGTTTGCAACTGTTTTTTGGTTCTGCCCACTTCTTACATCAGACGTGGTGGACATGTCTTTTTTGTTTGACTTTACACCAAATAGTTAACATTTAGAAACGGGTCTATCTGCTGGCTCTTCTGCCTGATTCACTCCCCACCTTTGGAGCTGTAGCCGCTGTAGAGTGCTCAATGGGTCAGAAAACACTCTGATTCGACACGGATCGACATGCTGGGTAATACTACCAGCACACTTCCTTCTTCTCCACATGCCTGAGCAATAAGTCTGAGCAGACTTTTTAGTACATACATGTATGATTTATCATCTATTGCTGTAATTTCTCCTGACTAACCCAGAGTGACTGAGCGGCTCAGGCTACCTATATACACGAAATCCTTGAAAAACTTTTATTGAGAACTAATACTAAACCTGACTAACTTGAAATTAGTGCTCTTGTGTGATGTATGCTAGTATTTATATGCCACTACTTCTTTACTCACCATGTGGCAGCTCTCAGTGTTTCTCTTGTCCCTCTGTTTCCATGAATGCTCTACTGACCTTGCGTTTTCCTTGTTTTACTAAGTGCTGTGTTCCAGCAGATGGACTGGCAGTGCCGGCCTCTGATTCGTCTCAATGGGGCCACGGTCATTTCCTGTGCGCCCCTGTGCCCTTTTTCTTGCTGACAGACAATTTAATCCCCCTGGCTGCACTTTGCATGCCGCTTGCCAACAATAGAGAATATTGGTTTAGCATAATGAGCATAGCTGGGTTTTTGGTTTACCAATAGATAGAAACTTAAAACTTAACGTTTTAAAGCTTATAACATGGGGCACTTTGATAAAATGATCAAGTGCCTTTTGGATGTTAAATCACACAACTAGTTGTATTGTCTTGATGGCACACTTTGAGGGAACTATGAAATACATATACATATATTATTTGTTTTACTTTATAAATAAACATTGATTGATTGATTGATTGAATATGTTAAATATGAAACTACATGTATGCATTGTGTCACTGCTATGAATGATGCTGCAAATGAAGCAGCATAAATAAGAATCTAAAAGGACTACGGAAAACAACAACAACAACAACAACAACAGCAATAATTACAGCTGCAAGTACCATTCAAGGTACTGAGCCTGCAGTGGCCCGTCGACGCCTGCCGACCCCTGCTGACCCCTGCCGACCCCTGGCGAAGTTTGCTGACTACTTCCGCTGTTTGCTATTGATCGCGTTCGTTGGCATAAAACCCCTCAATCAGCTTACTGCGGCGTGACTGTATGAGTAGGAGGGCCCAATGAGACAAACAACTGATTTGTCTTTGTATCTCTGGAAAACAGTCATACAGATCTGGGTGGCTCAGGGCGTTCATTCCTCAGGTCCAGACTGGTGAAATGTTCACCAACCCTTTTTGTGAGTTTTTGGGTATATTTAGGGGGTCAAAATAGCATCCAATGTGTGTCAGGAGGATAGTAATAAATGATACATTTTCAGTTGGGTCTTTTGCCCTGCAGTAGACTTGTTCTGTTCCAGAGATGGTCTTATTGCTGGGGCTCAGCCCTTCATCTTAAAAAAAAAAAAAATGTGTACAAAGTCATGGAAATAAAGTACATTTTCACGCACTCTTTATTCAGGGAATGTAAATCAAAGGATCTGATCATGGAAAGCTCATTTGAAAGAATCGATCTGTCTGTGTGCACGTGTTCAGCCAGAGAGTCAGAGAATAATGGCAATTTTGAAAAAAAAAGAAAAAATAGCAAATTGAGATGAATGTCTCATGGAATCTTGGAAGAATGATGAAACAAACAGTTGTCTGTATATAAAATGTGTTGTTTGTGTTTCACAGTTGTCACTTATGTTGATAATAGAACATACTGTCATTGTTTCTCCAAACTGCTCCTTTTTGCCGACCTGCAAAACAATCTGTTTTTCATTTGGAAATTTCCTGCCCAACTCTCAGTCTTCATCTGACATGAAAACAAAGGTTTCACTTCAACAGTTAATATTCATTTAACCATTCAAGTCAATTAAAAGCAAATAAATCAGGTTTAAAGCAGGTTTTAAAGAGCCACAAGTTAATAGCTGTATGTATACTTATGTCAGATGTGGACAATATAAGTTTTAATTTTAGTTTGAATTAAAACTTATATCAAAATACATGAAATGTATTTTGATATACGTTTTTCATCAAAATACATCAAAATTTTGACAATTTGACCTTTCTTGGCTTTTAAAATTAAATCAATGGTCCTTGTTATTTTTGATTGATCCAGCAGGAATTTCACACACATGACACTGTCTAATCAGTGAGCACAAACACATCATCATTATTACAAAGGACCATTCTTGAAGCACAGTTTGTGGGGTGAAAAGTCTTGAATCAAGAAAAGAGATTTCAGCTAAAACAAAAGATTTTATTCAAAGTGATTAATAAGTTAACAAAAAAACAAAAAAAAAGAATAGAATAAACAAGATTGCATGGTTGGGTTGAACAAAGAGGCTTTTTGTTCCAGTTGTGAAGGCATGTTTTTTCTGGTTCACTCGATAGTCAGTCCGGCTCTTCGGGCTGCTGTTGATTGCGTAGGCTCTGTAACTACACGATCGTGACCTCTTCAGCTGCCCTGAATAATACGAGGAGGATGTTGTGACAGCTATATTTGACAGACAGGCATTCCCTTAAAAATGCAATCACACAACTTTGGCCATCAGCTTCAGTAAACACTATTAGCAACCTCCGATAGCAGCAACAGTATACACAGCTTCATTCAAGGCCTTCATGTTTTTCCCTCTCAGCTGTAAACATTTGCACGTGTTGAGCCGTATTTCATTTCTCACAAAAGTTGTTTTACAGTCTTGTAGCCCTTTGTCCAACAGTCTTTAGTAGCCGTCCCTCTTCTTGTACTGTCAGCTACAGCAGATGTAGCGGACAGGAAAGATGGATCGGATATTTACTCTGCCCATTGTTCTCTCCTTACGCACATGGTGAGATATTCAATGGATGTAAACACATTGAGCTCAAGAAGATTCATTAGCAAATGAGATTTGCTCATGGAAATGAGTATTTCCCCTCCATAACGAGGCACAGAGAAACTTCAGTCAACAATCTGTTGCCATATGTTGAAGATATTGGCGTGTCAAAAGTTGATTCTGCAGCTTAATGAGAGGTCCAGCATGAAAAGAGTTTCAGGGTGGTTTTGAAAAATGCGGATTTTCAAACGCAATCACTTTTTTACATGTCAAATTAAATTTGCGTTCTCGTTCTCAAAGTACAATCGACAGTACTTTCACTGCAGACGACATGCAAAAACTGTCGTCAAGGTAGCTATTCCATATTGCTTCAAATGCTCATCGTTTTAACAGGTACATGGTAATGTAATGTCTGTTCTATTTTGCTTTTCTTGTGTTATGAACTGTTTTTATCTTTTCTTTTGAACTGTAATCTCATTTAAACTGTAGCGTAATGTTTTGTTCTATATCAGTGCAATCAGTACTCCCTGTCTGCTACAGTAGGTATCAGACAGGGAGTCATGTCATAAATACAATAAATCAATATGATTTAATAATTCCTTTAACAGTTCTCTCAAAAAAGAAGTATGAAACTGGCACCTTTTTTTTTACACAAATAAATAATGATTCACCATTAATACAGAATTTTGGACCAATTAGTAATAATTTCTAGAAAGAAAAAAAAAGAAAAGTAACTTTCTTCAACTCAATAAGAAGCACTTGGGAACAAGCACAAAAAAGTACTTGGGAGTAGCGGCCACAATGCTTTTAGTCTCCCCTGGAATCCAACAATAGGATTATTGATGAGTAGCTGAGACATAGCGAGCAACAGTGAGCAACAAAGAGAACTGATTCAGGTTTCTCCCTACAGGTAGTTTGCAGGCTTTCCAGAGGCTGAGCTTGCTGATCGGTCGCTGTTGCTCCCTGTTGGGATGGAATCAAAGAGTGAGGCCCAAAATGCTACTCCAAAGCTTTGAGGCTAACAGGCCCCAGCTGATGGCCCCAGACCCCCACCCCCATATTCATTACTCTTTAGCACATAATAAATTTGACATACCTGCTGCAAAGCCCCTCTACCCCACCTCCACCCCTCTCTCTCTTTAAATCCTGACAAGTTTCAAAAGCTTCTTAGCCATAGAATAGGGATCCAGCTGTCCCCAATCCAGTTTACACTTGCACATGCCTGAACCATCTTCCATGGGAAAAGACCTGTGGTTCACAGGAAATCGTGTGTTTTACTTTTCCAGCAACAGCTGCTAACAGTGGTTTCTTTGTGATGAATGTAAGAGGAAATTTGTAGTTAGCGCAAACAGTTTATGCTCACACCTAAAAATACAGAAAGGACTCCTCCAAAAATTGATTTGACTAAATCCGCTAAAGTAATTAAGCCAGTCTGCTGCTCTTAATCTAATGCAATCATTTAATTGTGGTTTTAAATCTCAATCAAATTCTTCACACAATGTAAGGCATTTGAGTTTTCATTTGTTTGTATGGTCCTTATTCTTACATACCACTCAGAAGATGGTCCAGCAGGTGTCAACAATATCAGTCAAAGTGTGTGTGTGCGCGTGTGTGTGTGTGTGTGTGTGTGTGTGTGTGTGTGTGTGTGTGCGTGTGCATGTGTTGAGGGGAGTTGGCCACACTGACAAGTCAACTCCACACAATGCAACATTCCAAAGGTCTCTCGATGGCCCATCTGCGCTATCTGCAACACATTACTTTTGTACCACTATTTGTGTCTCTTTACTGTCTTCACTCTACCTTGTGTGAGTGTCTGTGTGTGTGCGTGTGCCTGCAGTGTTGTATATGGCGTCCAGGGAGTCTGAGCAAACAGAGGGGGAGATGTTGCTGGTCTGGAGAGACCACTAGAATTCAGCTTACATAAACTGAGGGAGTTTTTACAAAGACCTTTACTGGTCCCCTGTGAAGGAATATGAAGAACATAAAGCAATATAAACTTGAATCATAAAACCAAACGTGGTTTACATATGAGTAAACGGTTTCCCATGATTGCAAAATCTAAAACGTGTGAGTTCCACTTGCCCGACTGCCCCTGCCCACCTTGGAGGATGTTTTTTCCATGTCCAAGTCTGACTCGTTCCTGAGGAGCTGTGGTGACTTAATCCTTTTGATAGGCAAGGTTGCGGTGTGCTTTTTGCTATCCAGTGTCTCTGTGGTTGAGCGTTTGCCACTGGGGTGTTCAGATCCTCTGCTGTGGACTGGGTTTGTTTCTGCAGCAGCTATAGGAACCAACACTCAGTCTTTTGCTATCCACTCCGCTAACAGTGCTACATTTTGGAATAAAGTGTCAATTGCAGCCTCAATGGGGCTCTCCTTTATTGTCCACCATGTGCCAGTCCCCCAAGCATGACCAATGCAAGGGTTGTGTCAGGAAGTGTGTTCGACATGGAAAGAATTACTAGAGTAAAACACACAAATCCATCTATTGTGGTGGTGCTATTGAGGGTACATGCAAAAACATTCACCTTTTTCGCTTCCAAAATAAACAAAGTTACGCCGTCATTATCCCGTTAAAAAGTGAATTAACATATGCATTCATTGATTAATTAAAACCCACTTAACAATTTCACCCCGTATTCTGTGATTTCACTATTCCTGTGCTAACTGTCCCATCAAGAAACAACTGTAGCTTTCATCTTGTCAACAGCCGGCTCATCAACAGAAACACTTGTATTTCTTTTTCACGCCAGCCGGTCAAAGCAGATGGCCACCCTGCAGAGTCGGGGTCTGCTCAAGGTTCCTTCCCAACGGGGATTTTTCCTTCCAACTGTCACGTCATGCTTGAGGGATGCTTTAGGGATCGCTTGGTTTTCCCTTTGATTGTGCAAAGTGCTTTGAGATGCCTTTTGATGTGATTTAGTGCTTTGTAAATAAAAGTTGATTGATTAATTGACTTTCTGTGTACGTCATCTGTTTGGAATTGCTGATTGATCCCAGATAATCAATTCATTGGGATTTATCATCTGGCTATTATCATCCATCTGTGTGTTTTCTGATTGAGACACCAAGAAGGCCTTCGCCCTGCATCACGCACCTTACCGCTGGTACTGCAAAGCAAGTTGCAGGGAAAATGTTTCAAAACCCGCTGCTGAGAGAGGGAATAAATGAGTCCTGAGAAGCTCTGAGGAGCCCTCCCACAGCTCCGACAGTTTAGTCACAACAGATGTCGTCTATCACGCACACTTTACTTGATGTAAACCACAGAGAATGAAAGAATCCAAACGACATTTGGTGTGTCGCATGCACCCTAGTCTGTTTATTTTTTGTGCATCCTGGTACCTGGTTAGCACTCGAGTACTTAGTATTTACTAGTATTGTTATTTGTTTCAATAACTCTTCAACGCATATCTTTGTCAGGCAGTGCAGAAATAGCTCCAAGAACAACAATAAATTCTTCTGTCATATCGGCTATATGCACATACGGTCTGGAGCTCCTAAATCCTCCCCGCTCGGTTGCAAGACTTCTCTTCCAACTCCCTCAGGAGCTCATTATGGTCCTCAGAAAAGGAGGCTTTCATGTCTTAGAATCAACTTCAGACCAAAGCAATGGACTCCACTAGATCAGCATCAGACCCGCCCTGCTGATTATTGACGGCAAAGTGACATCAGTGCAGTATGGGGGAATCTGAAGGAATCTGAACCTGAAAACCAAAATTTCAGATTCCTGTATATAGTACAGTTGTCACTCTGCCATGCAGGTATCAAGTATCATGAACGATGAGTTTCTAATATGTTCTATGCACCATTTATAATCCCATTTAAACCTTGTTATAATTTGTCTGCTGATTGACAATTTCTGACATGTTTTATAAACCATTATGAATACATCAGAATGCCTTGGGAATCAGAACGGCAAAGAAAGTGTGGCCGCATATTATTATCACTAATGGTGAAAAATCACATAAAAGGTTAAATGCACTGATAAAAAGAGTGAATGTGAGAAGAAGGACTCAGCAACGCAAAGAAATGGCAATGTAACTTTCTAAAAGGTCTTTGCAGTATCTCCAAAGAGAACACTTTGAAGCTGATATTACAACAGGATGGCCGGCCACAGAATTCTGATGTTCTGCTTCTGTGTTGGAAACAGAACTGGCATACCAAAAGACACAACAACCTAGCACAGAAAGCATAAATTTAAGTTTTGGAGATATTAAAATCAGCCAGGTTGCCACAAAGCAAGAAACACGGTGTATTCA
Source organism: Nelusetta ayraudi (assembly GCF_046127955.1). Classification (NCBI taxonomy): domain Eukaryota; kingdom Metazoa; phylum Chordata; class Actinopteri; order Tetraodontiformes; family Monacanthidae; genus Nelusetta; species Nelusetta ayraudi. The sequence goes on along the minus strand of NW_027466061.1, from coordinate 1,051,836 downwards.
GCAAAATAGATGGATGTCTAAGATGCTAGATAGATTGAAAAATGCTCGGTGATGTCTACACAAAGAAATGACAAAATACTCCACATAGGAGTTAACTATGTTAACTAGGATTTTGATTCATGATGATGACTCATGATTATCATAAGTTTAATGCCAAGTCAAAATCACGGTTGCATGCTAGAAAACTATAAGACAAGGCATAAAATCATGATTCAACCTCGCCAGCACAATAACTGAGACAGAACGGACAAACAGGGGGAAGGAAGAGGAATGCATGAGCACTCCGCTGCATGGATGCCATTACTCAAGATGGGCCATAAACAAACAATCAATCAATCAATCAATCAATCAATCATGCGACTTTTATTTATAAAGCACTAAGCACTCCAAAGGCGTCTCAAAGCACTTTGCACGGTCAAAGAGAAACCAACTAATTCCTCCAGAGCAAGCAAGCAGCCAGGAAAAACTCCCTGGTGGGGAGAAACCCTGAGAGGACCCCGACTCCACAGGGCGCCCATCTGTCTTGGTCAACTGGGAGGAAAAAGAAATACAAAATGTGACGGAACAGACGTAGAGAATGGAGTCAGAGCGGCAGCCGGGGCAGAGTGAGTGGCAGTGAGGATACAGGAGGAGGACAAACACTGGACGTGACAGGGTGAAAAAGAAGAGGACAGATTTCATCAAACATTATGTTGGAATTTGAAGGAGCGACCAACTGTTTGAACAAATCCCTGAACCGCCAAGGTAGCTGCTTTATGAGGTTGATCACAGGTAAAGCGTCACAAATGAGCTGAGCGCCGCCCTCATTTTTCCACCATTATACATTAAGATTCCGACAAATACAATCACAATTCTGACAAATACAGCCAGAGATGTCTTACAAATTCCCTCTGTCCCAGATGTTCTGCGAAAATTTAGTTTTACTTATTTTGACTGAGGGCATGTGGTTTACTGCGGTCAAAATCACAGTCGCATTTCTTGGAAACCACTTTTTCTACAACTGTGTCTGTTCCAATGAAATTATAATTTGTGTATTTTCTGCTTCTGATACATTTTGCCCGAGGGGACTTTGCATGTTTAAAACTGTCTCTGTTTTTTCTCATGCAACCCCGACTGTTTACTTTCGACATAACAAAGCGATTCACTCTGCAGCGTTTTCTAGAAAACCAAACTTTTCTTTAATACCACAGTGATCCTCTCATACACAAAAGGGATGTTGCCACTTTGTCTCATTTCAGGATCAGTGTACGTCATCCCAGGCTCAGGCACCGACTCCAGTCTCTGCCGACATCGCAGACGCTTCATTTTGCTTCCGCGTGGAAAGGCGATAAGCAAAATGCTTGTGCTGTGGCCTGAGTGAGTCCCATTGGGAGAAGCGCGGGTAGTAGAAGAAGAACTTTGGCAACCGCAGGACTTTGGTTTCAGGTCAGGCAGTGGACACATGTTGCTGGGAGCCAAATGGCACCCCACCCTTCTCGAGAGACATGGGGTCAGAGGGCAGTTACATCAATACAACCTGCCCGACCCCACTCCTTGACCTTTGGAGCGTTCAGCGTCTCTTATGTACTTTGGCCATTGAGATGCAAGCAACAGCTGCATGCGTCACATTTATACAATGACAGTGGACAGAGACAAAGGCAAGAACGCATTTTTCAATGTTTGCGAGACAAGCGGTTGGCTTGCTCAAGCAAACCCTTTCTTTCATGCCTCAGGGGAGGAGGCTGGATCTCCAGTTTATTGCAGGGAAATGGATGGGTCGCGTACCTGCCGTGGCCTGTTGTTAGCCCCGAGACAGTCTTATCAGCTTAGACTAAATCTAAGCTTTTGGCTTCTGTAGATTACATTTGAAGTCCCTCCAGTCTGCCCCTGTTGCAGCATCATGTTCCTGGCTGAGTGCAAAGAAACACTTTGTTTTTTTCAATGGATCCCATTGAGGTTATGTAGGGGAGTTGCGCAGGATTATGCCTTCCCCCCACCCCCCCATTGAAGAGTTGTTTGTAAGCTCCCGACAAACCATGACTTCCTCAAGTGTTAGTCATTCACTTATACAGCCACTTTGTGGGAGTGAGTCAGATTCAGAGATATGATGCACATGTAAGCAAGCAGTTGAATTACTTTCCAGTGCATGATTTAACAATAATTTATACAGGCACAAAAAAAGTAACTTGAGCCTTGAGCCAAGGAGACACTTGCAATCTTCTGGTTGAAAATGTCATTAACTGTTAACTGATTTCTCTCGCCGAGGCTTCATTATTACTTATCTTCTCACTTCCAAAATGAAGTCACTTTTGCAAAAGCAAAACTGGGCTGTGAAGTGGTTTGAAGGCCATTCAAAATTGTTGCCAGCATGTGGGGACGTTTCAGTTCATCTCTGCATTTAGTTTGATCTACTTGCAAGAATTGGCTCAGATATCTCAACTAGAAGCTGTTCAGCGTTTGTATAATGAAAGAGGACACCACCAATGACAGTAAACCACTACCATCCCAGAATTTGAAAGCTATGGCTGTATGGATAGTGCACTGTTGCTTCTGCTTGACGGAGGCCAGATGGGGGGAGCGAGGGTTTTTTAATGCTTTGCCTTTGTGGATATTTTACAGCCAAAAGCTAATTTTATTTTGAAGGGAAACGATAACAAAAAAGTTATGTTTTTCATATGCTAGTCAGCTCAGTGTTATCTTCTGTTTTGAACAATTTAGATCACAAAGTATGTATGTATGGACTGTATGAATGTAGGTATTTATTGATGTGCTGAAGACAAATAACATTCAAGTAATGCTGATAAACAGACAGGTTTTTTGTTTGTTTGTTTTTTCCATTTCAACAGATAGCACCAGCAGCAGCACCAGCAGCAGCACCAGCAGAAGCAGCAGCAGCACCAGCAGCAGCACCAGCAGAAGCAGCAGCAGCAGCAGAAGCAGCAGCAGCACCAGCAGCAGCAGCAGCAGCAGCACCAGCAGAAGCAGCAGCACCAGCAGCAGAAGCAGCAGCAGCAGCAGCAGCAGCAGCCTCCAGACTTGGGGTCTGCTCAAAGCTTCTTCCCACTGGGGAGTTTCTTCTAGCCACTGTTGCTTCATGCTGCTCTGGAGGAATCAGTTGGGTTTTCTTTGATTGGGCAAAGTGCTTTGGCACCTTTAGATGTGATTTAGTGCTTTATAAATAAAAGTTGATTGATTGCTTGCTTGATTGATTGATTGATTGATTACCTACCAGAGTTACTGTGTCCGCTGGTAGGTTTAGCATTTATACCTACCACTGCCCAACTTAGTTGCAATACAGAACACATAAAATCAATGCTAAATAAATGAAAAGGACTTGATTGACTAAAACTTTGTTTTTCTTTTTTTCAAAGATTAAAAATGGCAACGGTGCATCACTGAAACATGACTTCCTCTGGGTATTTAATTTGATTTTCTTGATCTGTTGACATAGGCTATTTATAGCTCTGCCATAGAGAACAAAACTATTTCCAGGGCCTTGTTCTCATCTACTGTCCAAACTGTCAGTGCACTGATGGAGAGCTGTTTGGACAAGAGCTTCCATAATTAGAGCAAACTAAGCAAAAATGTGCCAGGACACACACTTTTCATGCAACTGACAAAATTTTGGGGAAAAAAAAATCTCATTTGGTTGCAGTTTGTGTGCTATAAACAGCTGTCAATCAACGTGGCCAACAAAGGCAATTGAGGTAGTCTGTTCTAAACAGTTTCAGCTCATCTTGCACTGAAAATAAATAAAATAGTTGTCATCTGAGCACTGATTGTTTGACTTTCCCAAAATATGGTGATCATTTGTGGGTTAGGCTGCCTCCAACCTCCCAACATTTCTTATCAGTGAATATTCTCACACAGTTTAAGGTCCAGATCAAAAAGACAGGTGTGAAATAACAATCTTACAGTGAAGATTAGTAAAATATCATGTATTTCTCTTTGCGCAGCAGCTGTTTTCTACACACTGTTAACAGTGCTGCTTAACAAATAAACATTTGTTTATTTTCATACATTTAATACAGAAGCAATAAGTATAACTGTCAAGAAAATTGTGTCCTCTGTTGTTGACTTGACTTTGACCACTAAAGACTTTTTTTTTTCCTTGAACCCTAGTGGTTTCATCTCAGCGAGTGCCCTTGGCACAAACTGTGAGGCAACACTAACAATCTTCTGAAACATGGCATATTGTGCAAGCATCCTGTGATTTATTGTTGGATTTTAACTGTAAACTCAATCCATTGAACAAAAGAGATATAAACAAAGTTATAAATTTGTCAAGAACCAAACACCAAAAACAACTTATAAAATATAGATGGATTTAGTATTGCATAATTGGTGTGAAAAACCAGAAAACTACCATGCTTTGATGTGTCAGTGTTGTGTGTGATGTGACAATGTTTACGACAAAAGTTTGGTCTGTAAGTCGCTGTAAGTCCTCCATCCCAGGCACCATGCAGTCGCAAAGTCTGTAGGGTGCCCCGGATGTGGGGTTTATGAGAGCTCCTGCTGTGTCAAATACTGGGACAAGATCTTTGGCATTGTTGAATAGCGTAGTTAACAGCTGGATTGCACATCTGCATATCTTTTGAATTTAATCTTAACTGTAAACCTGTGTCTGATTGTGTCTTTTTTCCTAATTTCTTTTACCTTGCAATCCATTTGAGGAAGCTCGTGAGCTACGCTAATTAGGACAGGAGATCTTCTTTTGAGGCATATCTGAGGTTTAATAAGACCCTTGGACCTCGTCAAACCCTACTGCAGTCATTTCCTGGAACCACTCACACAGAAGATATGAAATGCCTGTGAGTCATCGGCGTGGTGCTGTTTCACCCCCAGGTTTTAAATCACAGGTGAACTGAGACTCTCCCAAATCCATTGCAAGTTATATTGGCTGGAACACTGAACCGGTTGACCCAAGTATTAATGAACACTTAGGCCATGTCAGCAGATGTTGACAATGAAAGCACAGCATCAAATCTTCAGCGGGAGGGAGTGGGAGGGAAACTCTGATGATGCAATGTACAAGCAAGTTAATGACCAAACTCAGTAGGGGGGCTCACAGTTTTCGGGGTCTGCAGGCAGATAGCTTTCAGGGAATTAGTACATTGAGATGTATGAAGATATTGCTTAGATCCAGAGGTGTCTGACTGGAATGGTGCCAAGTCTGCTGTGCTAGTTCATTCAGACAACCTCTCTGCTGACTTGATGAGGAAAGCTATTTAAATCTCTCCTACTCACCTGGTCATTCCTAGCTGCTACTCTGCCAGTACCTCTCCTGCTGCTCTGCATGATTTATCCTGCTGCTTTACATGGCTATTGCAGCTCAGCTGCTGCTCCACATGCTTACTGCTACACCGCTGCTTGCTAGCTATACGTTTTGCAATCCCACCACATCCCCAACAGGTTCTGTTTCTATGATCCCCTGTGGGGGTCTGCTATTCATCCCTGTAATGTCTGCCGAGCAGATCATTTTCAGGGAATGAATACATTGAGATAGCCTGACGGCAAGATTGTTTGAGTCTATCCTTGCTGCAGCTAAACAGTAATGCTAAATAAAAATATTGCTTCAATCCAGAGTATCCAGAGAATATTTGTGGGACACTTGCACATCCAAAGCAGGACGTTAGATACTTAGCTCTTCATATACGTAACTAGGTTTTGTTTTTTTTAAAACTGAAACTCAGAACTTATTTTTCACAGACCTAGAGACAATTTTTGAAATACATCTTACGTACAAACAAATCCCAAAGAGGGGGATTCCTCTTCTGCGATTCTCCCTGAGATACTTTTTGCCCATATATATATGAATATAAAGTTCTGCCTCACTTAATTTAAGGGGCTAAGGGTAGAGGGCTTGCATCTGTACAGAATGTATAGCCCTCTGAGACAAACTGTTTTTACTTAGGGCAAACTTAACCAATACAGATAAAATTTGATTGATTGATAAAGCTTCTCTCCAGCAGAGAGAAAAATGAATAAGTAACAGGCAACAAAGGGCAGAGGTGCTTATAGACAGAAGAGAAAGGAGCTCAGTGCATTATAATGAAACCCCCTGTCAGGCTTGCGTTACAGCAGTTCAACAAAGGGTCGACTCAGCCATCCCCAACTATAAGCTTTATCAAAAAGCCTGGTTTTAAGATCACTTTTAAATGAGGAGAGTGGGTCTTCCTTCTGAACCCAGACGGACTGCCAGTGACTGAAAGTTCTGCCTCCTGTTCTACTCTTTTACATTGATTGCTGAGGCCAAGTGTGCTGTTTGCAATTTTGGACCCCATGACAAAGAATTGATTTGCAAACGCTCCCATATATAGAGAATTTAGCATACACGTTTAATAACGTTATGCTCCAGGGCCTCTCATGACTGCTGGGCCTGCAGCTTCGCCTTCTGACAAAGCTCTCTGTTCACCACAGCAGACCCATTACCGTCCTTATCACTTTGGCTGCCACCCCAATCTGCATGTCAATCTCCGTATTACCCTCACTCATGAACAAGATCCCGAGATACTTGAACTCTGCTGCTTGAGGTTGTGCTTCCCTCCCTGCCCAGAGTGGGCTTTTCGGGCTGAGTTCCCGCCTTAGATTTGGAGGTGCTGATCCTCATCCCAGCTGTGAACCATTCGAGTGTCCGAGGCCAAAAGAGCCACATCATCCTCAAACAGTGACGAGATCCGCAGGTCACGATCGCTCCTCCTATGCATCTGCACCTACAAATCCTGCATATAAAAATGAAAAACAGTACTGGTGACAAAGGTTAGCCCTGATGGAGGCCAACTCCCACCATAAAAGAGTCCGACTTACTGCTTGCATCCAAAAGAACCGTGAAGAGATTAAAAAGCTGGTCCACTTTCCCAGAGCTTGGATGAAAACGCCACTGATCTTGACGGTTCCCTTCACTCCCAGTGTCCAGTCTCCCAGTGGGTACGAGGGTTGTCTAGCTGCAAAGAATTTACAGCCGCAGCTAGCAACTGCCGCCTTAACAATGACGCAGGGGAATAAGTCCCATTTGGACTCTATATCCGTAACCTCCCTCGAGACGCAGATGATGTTCCGGTGATGGAAGATGACGATCAAGAGGTTCGTTTGCCAGGCGTTTCCTGCAGATCCTCACTACTTATGTCTGCCAGGTTTGTCCTCTCCCTTAAACCTCTCCCAACATCTATTCAACTTAGTGCCAGGTGGTGATCAGTTGGCAGGTCTGCACCTCCCTTCTCTCTCTCTTAAATGTCCAGCAAATACAGCCGCAGATCTGATGAGATCATTACAAAGTTGATCACTGATCTTCGACCAAGGTTGTGCTGGTGGCAAGTGCACAAGCTCCGACCAGCTCAGTAGTCCGCCAACAGAACACTGCTCGGACTTGACTGAGATGCCAGACGCTCACCAGTAGGCCCCTCTCCAGGCCTGACAGGGCAGAGCCTCAGTTACCCTCTGGCAGGCTAAATTATGTCCCATTTCTAATGGCTTTTAAAAATTGTGATGACTCACTTTTTAGTTGTGATGTCTACTGCTAAAGCTACTGTGGAATTTTGAAACTTCAAAATTGACATCCTGGGTGTGCAGTGCCCAGTTAATCATGCCGAGTCAGGATTCAACACCAACATTAACTTAAACATTCAGGGGTTTTTTTCAACTTTTTTTTTTCAGATGTTCTCGTTTGTCTAATAAAATTGTAGTGTTTTCAGTGATTTATATGTAAGATTTCAGACCAAAAACCTCAGCAGCCTAGCAGCCTTGGAAGGTTAGAATCCTACTACGTTTACATTTAATGGTGATATTTCTTAGATTAGATTGTACTCTTTCACTTCCTTTCATTAAATTTTGTTCACATTCATTGCACAGAGATGACATTATGCAGGTGTTTCATCTTTTCTCCTACCGAGTATGAATCAATCCACATCGCTGACATGTAAAAACACATACATAAACACTCACGCGCAACCAGACTAATGGCTGTGTGCTAAAAGCTCTCACTGTCCTGCCCAGGAAGGACTGAGGTGATGTGACTAAAAATAAAGTCAACTCTTTCTCCCCTGACCACTGCAGCAGCCATGGGCCTCTGTGCACGCTGTACAAATGTTTGGACATACACAGGAAGGTCAGCCGAATTTCATTTGACCATATTTAAATTGTAACAGTGCAACGCTGGCATGTATTTAATAAAAAAAAAAAAAAAAGGCATGTTTTTGGTTGTACTGATTGTATTGTCGAGTCCTGTTGGAGCTGGGGAGTCAAAATGTACCAATCTCAAATGTGACTTATGCTGACCATAAGGAGGCATACACAGCTTGGCATGAACTAAGTCAACAACTGGATATATGTGGCTGTTTACATCTGATGGTACGGTGCACTCAGAGTTTACCACTGTATTTGGGTGTTCAATTGCTTGTTCGCACAAAACAGTCAATCACATGGCAGAAAGTCTATAAATATAGGCAGTTGGACGTGCTGAAGACAGCTGAAGTCCAAAATGACTGTACATGGTATGGTTATTGGTCAGTAAGTATTTCACAGCTTCTCGTGGACTGGGATTTTCACAACCCACCATCTCTTGGGTTTACTGAGAATGTATCGAATCAGCAACAGTATACAGTGAGTGGGATTTGTGTGGATGAAAATGCCTCGACAGTTGCCTTGACAAAATGCTTGGACACTCTTGAGATGTTGTCTCTTTGATGTCCCAAATGCACCCCGTTTGCCTCTGTGGGTGGTTTGACAAGAGCCGGGTCAGCAGTGGTGTTGAGCAACAACACTGGGATGCTGCTACACTTTTACAGCTATTTTAGTATAGTATTTCCATCATGTTGGTTGCCCCAAATTCCAGTTCATCTTAAAATTCAGAACAAGTAAGTTTTTCATTGATGTGTATTTAGAGAAAACAGTCCCACTCATCCTAAAATGCCAAAGTAAAGTTTAAATTGCGCATACTTCATCTTTTGGTGAGCCCATTTAATCATGTGACCTCTTCTCCATCCTGCTGCTGTTTTCATGATTGCTGTGATATTCTGTGTCTGAGAAACACTCAAATTGGGGTTAAAAAAAAAAAAAAATAAAATGAAGAAAAGCTTCACAGAACGACTTTGCAAAACAGAGAAACTAAAGGCCGAGAAGTTTTTGGGCATGAGGACTAAAATATTTTTTATACAAACTGTGATGTTTTCAGTCCACCACAAACCCTTATTGTGGATGCTACTTAAGTGTGTTTTAATGGCACTCTATGATAACACATACACATCATTTTGAAATGTGATGTTACAACAGGGTCTGATTTAATGTTTACCTCTGTGTTCCAGGTTGGCACTCTCTTAAGATGCGTTCTGCCTCATTACTGTATGCCTTCAGTCTGTTCACACAAGACTATGTTATTATGATTACTTATTCCCTCCAACCCCCTTTTTAAATATTGTCATTTATGTTAATTGAACTCGAGCTCTATCGGAGTGCCAAAGACGACATTGAAAAAGGCCCTCAGCTTCCACTAACCTGCTTGGGAAAGGAGTATAAATACTAGAAAATGGGTATTGGAATGTTTCCCTACCTGGGCTGTCCAGCCCATCATCACCTGCTATTCCTCCAAGAGTGTTTGTCTCTCTGTTATTAAATTTAAAAAATCTCCCCGGTTATCTGTCTCTGGTCTAATGGAGGATCATCTCACAGGTCTGGAAACGCTTCCTTCAAGAAATTGCTGTTGTTTTTTCAACATGTAATGTTTTTCCACAGGACCTTTAACGAACAAAATAGGAAGTACATAAGCAGTTGTGTCACATTCAAATTCATTTGAATTTGCAGCTCATCAATAATTTCCTTTGTATGAAAGCTTTTAAAAAGTTTTGTTTTTCCTTTTCACATTGTCGGCCAAAGGTCAAACTTCAATTCCATGCGCATGCACGCATGCACGCATGCACGCATGCATGTAAAGCACCGGCCCTGTTTCACCATGTGCACATTGGTTATCTGATTCAACTTCCAAAACAACTTATGGTTTGTCCTTGATTGCAGTAGTCTGACTCTGTGGTCTGGAACTAGTTTCCCTGAAGTGAAGTGACATCTCAGAAAGCCTCGGGATCAATAATGTCACAGTAATAATCTAATGCAAAAATATATTGGCCTAATTAATAAGATTGTTATGTACATGAACCAACTGATGCAACTGAGTTATACACAGCAGTTTGAATATATTCAATCAAAATCAAGAGGCTTTGGTGTAACTTTGATTTTCTTTTCATTTTGCTGAGATAACTGAAAAACAGTAACAGCAGTTAGCATCAGGCTGCACTACTCCAATTCATCAGGTCTCACTCTGTTGCTCTCAGTGTACTGTTAGAATTAGAAAAAAAAAAAGCAAATGTTTGCATGGACCTTTTGAAGGCAGTCTGTTCAACTGTCTAAACTAGATAAGCTTTAATGGCCTGCACTGTATGTCAAGTCATACAGTGCCTCTGGAAACATCAGCACATACGCTCACTTGATAGTTAATACTATTTCCAAGAAAGCTTTCATTTCCTGTTGGTCGAGCTGAACAGGCAAAAGCATCAGAGTAGGAGTCAAAACCTACTCATATGTACAAAAGTATATGTTGGAATAGTGCATCAACTAAGGGCTAATGAAACATAGGAATAGACTAAGTGAGAGACGTTTCAGTTTAGTGAATGCAAAATCTGTGTTACATATAAGATATGAAGTGCACGTTAAGGTTTTCCCATGAAACATAAACATAAACATATTTTTTCATGACTGGAAAAGGGTTTAATATTTAGTCAATTGTGCAACAAAGCCGGGCCCTCCAGGCTGTAAGCCATTTTTCTTACTGTAAGGACGAAGAGGCAGGTAATTTAAGCGGACTGCAATAGAAGTGAAACAACGTGGACAGAAACTGGCTGTGAAGTTTTTTGGCAAAGGGAAAAATGGCATAAAAGCTGGTGCCAGCCGGTGATCTGTTGAAAAGGCATTCACATTTTACTGAATTGTTTGCCTCAGGAGAAAATAATACTCTCTTTCATGGGTTGCTAAAACTGTTGCTTCTACATAGAGACCAGATGTGATTAATGTTTATACATCTCATGGTTTTGGAACCAGCTTTAAATAATCACGCTGACTTGTCTGTGTGAGCTGATTTATATAAGAAGTGTATCCTACGCTTGAACCTGAACATCCCACACAGCTCAGACCCCCCCCCCCCGCCAACCCCCCCCCCTCACTATTAATCTACATTAACGCTAGATGCTGTAACAAACGCACTCGTCTCCTCCCACCGTTCCCAACGAACGTGCACGCTGACAAGGGGCTTTATATTGTGCAGAGAGTGTTAAACTGAAGATCCTGTTTAGAGAAGCCATTTGTTATGGCACGATATTTAGTTTACACGAGCATTTCAGCACAATCTGCATTCAGAGGGGACTGTGCTTGTTTAATCTCCCGCTGCTGCAGGTTTGCGGTGTGCCCTGTGCCTGCTGTCCCTGTGACCTTTAATTATCACAGTGCTCCTCGCTTTAATGTCCTCCATAGTGGGAGTGTGTTTATGTGTGTATTTCAACTCTCTCCATGACAAAGTAAATACCCCCCTGAGCACAAAGTAGCGATTCTGATCACTGTTGGCTCTGTCTAACGTGTGCACGCGTGCATCTGTGTGCATGTGAGAGAGTGCACAATTAGCATGACTCACCACGTTGTTTTTTAAAAAACACGGTTTCAGACCGTTACTGGCTTTATCAGGTGGCTAGCTAGCGCAGAGGGCTTTTCTTTAAGGATAAGACGTTTGGCCCTCTCACGGTCTGGCTGCATGCGTGGGTGGGCACACGTATACCCACCCGCACATGCCTTTCACTTGTTGACCTGCATTGCCAGCCTGATCTCGTCTTTCTAGCAGCCCATAAAGGTAACCTGCAGGGAGGACACTCGCCGGTCTGTCTCAGATCTCAGATCTCATTACGCCGCATTACGGCTTGGCCCACTATACGTTCCCCTCAGCGGAAAGTCTCGCTGTTACTAAAGTGCAAGGGAGAGGGAAAAAACAACAACAAAAAAAACCCTGAATAATTCCACACCCCCTCCACCGTGTTCCGCTTAATCTTTCCGTCCTGATGTGTCATGAAAACCAGTGTGAGGTCGTTGAGATACCAGCTGCAGGCGGTGTTTTTCGGCCAAGGGAACAATGAATAACGGGTGCCACAAGTCTGTGGGGCTTTGCCCCAGCTCATAATATGGAGAAATGGTTTTCCAAAAAAGGAAATAGTGAAAGATATTTTCTGAATGAAATCTCAAAGGATGTAAAAGTCCAGTCAAAGTCCAGAGGGGCTGGCACCGCTAAATCAAGACAGGAAAGGCTTCATTAATTTGCTGTTTTGTTTATCTCAGCGTGTCAACGTCGGTATTTGGAGCAAATGTGGAGCAGCTCCTTCAACAGCTGGGACCCACCTGGGGATGACGGTGCGCATGTATGTTTGCGTGACGATGAGCGGCGTAATTAGTTCACGGTCGCCTCCTCAGCTGAGGCTGAACTGAATGAGTTCACTCTCAGGGTTTGCGCCCTGTTTTGCCTCCTGTAGCGTAGCTAGCACATAATATATGGTCACGTTCATTCTGCGTGAATAAACAACGCTCATCAAATAACAAACTGTCGCAGTCCATCATGTAAATGACCTAGAGTGAGTGAAGCCAAGAGGCTAGTTTTACTATGCAGTTCTTCTGTGAGTTGAAAGCATTGCGGAAAATGCTCGACGCAAACAAATTAACAACAAAAACAACGACACACTACACAACCAGAAGTTAGACAAGAGTAAATACGCACTGACAAAGGTACCCAACCACTACTGCCACTGAGTAAAAAAAACTTTTTTTTCCTGGATTATTTTCTTTTTCACTTATTGGCATATTATTTCTATCACTTATTACACAATTACATAACACACCCCACGTATTTGTAAATACCTACACATCTTTGTTCCCTCCTTCTGAGGAAGCCGAGGTGAGCTTGTCAATTGAAGTGATGGCTTGATTCAGTGCAAAAGCAAACGTGACCGTTACACACTTTGTGAATGGCCTCAGTGTTTATCTTGAACTGAAATGTGCCTCTTGGCAATCAGATTCCGACACAACGGCCAACATGAATCAGCCAGCCAGCGACAGGATTCGACTGTTACGTCCTCTCCTGTCAAATACGCGAGGCGTCACGGACACCTTGGCCGCACGAGCCACGGCTCTGTTTGTGCGTTTGCGTCTGGATTCAGTGAACTGGCGCAGCCGCTTCCCAAGGATGGAACACTGAGATACTCTCGGCAAGAAAAAGTCAACATAATATGTCTAAAACCCAAAACCTAGAGTGCAGAGGGATCTGGAGCGAGTGGGGTGGGTGGGGGGCGGAGGGGCGTTAGAACTCTGCGCCTCCAAAAATAATAATAACGTGCTTCTTTGTAGATCCCTGCATGTTGAAATCCAAGCCTACTGCGATCACAGGACGAGGAATGGATTCCTGTCCAGAGACGCCAAAAACAGTTAGTGTGAGTCGTGGCACTCCACTTGGAGAGGGGCGTCGGGGGCTGGGGTGAAAAGATGAGTGCATTTCTATGCAAAGAAGAGGCTAGCTAGCAACCTGACCGAGGCGGCAGGACGGGAACCTTTGCAGGTTGTCTACAGTACAAAGAAGGCCGAGGCCTCCAGTCAACACCAGCTGCGTACTCCAAATTGCAAGTGTTGTAGTCAAGACCAACTGCACCAACCGAGACCAAGATTCTATCAAGACTCGAGAGTGTCGAGATCGTGACAAGACCAAGACATTTGGGGTCAAGACCAAGACTGTATATGTCAAAGAGAAATCACAACAAAACACAACAAATGACCAGCATCTTTTATTTAGTTCTGGTTTGCTTCTACATAAATGGAACGGCAACATTTATTTTCAGCAAAATATTTTGAACCATTTAAAAAAAAAAAGAAAAATTAACTAGGAATATTTTAACTGAAAATGAAGACATGCCAAGCATCAACAAAATGCATTACAACCTTTAATGTCTGAGCTCAACAGTAAAATTACACTCATCTCACTCCTGGTGGTTGTGAAAGACTTCAAAGTTCTGCATGGCTCTGGGGATGAGGTGGTTGAACAAAAGCCTTCTTTTCTTTTATTACCTGTCATTGCAGAGTTGATTGAGTCTAAATCGTCTTAATCTTGTTTAAAAATCTCAAATCCACCGAGACCAAGACAAGACCGAGTGAAAGCGCCTCCAGGTCGCCTCCGGTCTCGAGACCAAGACCATCTCCAGTACTACGACACTAGCAACTCTCATGTTTTCTCGTACCATTTCTCATATTTCTCGACCCGACTCTGACGCGTTGAGTCGAACCCGCCGCGGCGTCCCGCTCAGGTGACAGCCAGGCCCGCGGAGGAGGAGGACAGAAGCTCACTGTGTGCACCGGCAGTGCTGCAGCAGCGGCAGCAACAGGCTGCTGAGTGCTTGACAAGGCACAGTTAAGGTTACAGCGAGCGGCAGATGGAAAAACATTACGTTGGCGACGGTTACGCAGCTCCGGTTCACACGGCCTCACTCTTGTGCGGCCAACGTGTTAAAGGCGAGATTCACCTTCAGAAGATCCAGCTGTGAAGAAGTTCACGTCACTCCCACAGCGCCTGAAGTTTGGTTTAGTTTTTGCTTTTCTCTCCCTCCCCCTTTCCCGGTTGCGACCTCCTCCTTCTCATTCATTTGTCCCTCTGTGTTTTTCTTTGTCGTTCCAGCACTTGACACCTTCAGGCTGCCGTCTGTGGAGCTAATTTTAGACGCGCTCATTACAAAAGGCCCTTCCAGAGACGTGCAGCGCCCAGAGTGGCCGTGCGGCAGGTTGCGTGCTCCCGCACCGTGCACTCTTTGTGGCGTGCATTGTTTTTCTGCCGCGCTGACGTCATTTTGACATCCATACACTGCAAAAAAAAGAGAGAGAGAAAAGGGCTGATCTTGTTACCATTGAGCAGGCGGAACTCAAGACAAATAAATCTTTGGCTATGTAAGAGTTTATAGAGCTCCCTGGCTCTTATTTATCCTTGCAGCGAGAGGGAGTTCCCATGTGAGTACAAGGCATTCTGGGGTTAATGTGAAATCTCCTCATTCCCCTCATACAGGATGATTTATTTCTCTGACTTAAGTTGTAGCACATGTGTCTTGCGTAGACACAGCAGAACATCGGATATGGCTGCTGCCCCGATGCCTTGAGAGTCATTTTTTTCAGGGTCCAAAGGGCAAAGAACTCATTTTTGACCCTGCAGTCAAACAAGTTTTCTTGCTAACTTTTTGATTGTTACAAATATTGAAACGTGACGGTTTTTCTTGTTGCTTTCCAAACTGAAGTGTTTCACTGGAGTACCAACAGCTGGCGACTGGTCACGCTACTGGTACCAACACCTGAAAAACTATTACACTGACCCAGAGTTCACCAGCAAGAACAGCAAGGACAAATGGTTTGTTTGCATATCTGTGCGGTGCGGTGTACAGATAATGAAATTACTGGGAAGCACAAGTGAGGAGAAGAACGATGTGCGATGTGGTCTGATGAGGGCTCTGTGTCTGGTCGGTCTCCGATGGGAGGATGGGGAAAGGATGAATGGGCGAGGAGATGAAGGGGTGGTTGAATCAGAATTGGGGAGGAAGAAAGTGAAGGTGAGGGAGAGTGACAGGAGAATTCTGAGATCCACCGTTTGGGAAGCTGCTGACCAGGAGGGATCGCTATTGATAAGAATCTAGCAATCACGATTCTATTATTGATACTGCTTATTGATCCGATTCTCTTCAAGGTGAGGGAAGAAAAGAGTACACATGGGATTGTTCACATTAACTGAATTATTTTGAATTAAATTAAAATCTTAAAATTGGTGATTTCCTGCTAGAATAACAGCTATGTTTTAAACCTGGATTTTTTTCCCCCCACTGAATGCGTATCCTAATACTTCCTAATAGCTATAATTTCAAGTATTCATATTGCTCCTTTTGCATCCAGCTTCAACAAAAACTGAACTTGACCAAAAAAATAACGAATTCTTATGAGAACTATAAAAAAGTAACACTATCTAGTTTGGTGTTGCGCCAACAGATGCTTTTGCATGTTGGAGGTGTTTCCCCCTCTTTATGTTATTTGAGCTCTGCAAGTGTTGCACGTAGCTAAGGTGTCATCTTACGGGTGAAGTCAAGCCACACTTTGCATTGTTAATCCCCATCTTCGGTATCCACTTGGCTTCTATTCTTAGCTCTGTTGTCACCAGGATTACGTTGACATGTTTTCTTGTTTTTTTTGCCCTCACGAGCAGAAACAGCACCTGCTGCTGCTGGCTGCTCATTGCAAATACAAACTCATGTAAGCAAGGGGATACTTTTACTGCGTGGCCTTACCCACAAAGGTGGAAACTGTTAGAGGTGAAGATGAAACACTTTGAAATTTGACTCTTACTTTTCACAAACAATATTAATCAAAAAAAACATTTTTCAAATTATGTTTTCACAACATTAGAATCACATTTTCACATCTGTTCCATGGTAAAAACGGAAATTTATGTCACCGTCATTAAAAACAACTTATACACACCCATTTGAAAACACTCCAAGAGATACATTCACACACAGCAATAGATGAAAACAATGTGGTCTTTTTGTGCTGTTTAAAAGAGCTATTGTGTAATTGGTTGATTTATTTTTTTTAATCATAGTTTTCGTTCAATCATTTTAATGACCTGTAGCTACATGCTCATCAACAGACTGCAAAGGTGAAGATCAAATTTGCTCACTAGCTGATAATTGGGTGACTTTTCTGGCAGTTTGAGAACTGCAGAGATCTGCCGCATCTTGCTTGCTCCGGGGGCCCGGTTGGTTCTCTCTGATTGTATAAAGCGCTTTGAGACGCCTTTGGTTGTGATTTAGCGCTGTACAAATAAAAGTTTATTATTATTTATTATCTGCTGTTGAAGGGAATATCCTAGAAGCAATTAGTATTCTTATTTATTATTTTTTACCTGAGTTCTGTATCAACATTTCACACATGGAATAACGATGTGTCATGATGGGTGAAGCAAACAGTGCAGTGCAAACTCAGAAACAAGGTCAGGTCCAGCAGCATTGCCTTAAAGAGGCTCCATTATGGCCATTTCCAGATTGAATAAATCAATAACGAGGTTTGTTTGGTCCAAACACTCCCAGCTTCAGCTGTGCAGGCCTTGCTAATCAAGTGCTTCTCTCTCAGCCAGAAGAGGCTGTTTTGACTCCTCTCTCCCTCCCCTACCCCTTCCTTCCATGGCTCTGCCTTGGAACCGCCTACTGCCTTGTGATTGGCCAATCACTCATGGCTAAAGCTAGCTAACTGGGAAGAGCGCTACTAGATGTCATGCGGGGAAGCTTTGCCCACAGCGCTGACCTGTGCACTGCAGTGTCCTCCATATTAATTTGATACTTCATTCCATATCATGGATTAATTCATGATAGCAACAAAAAATAGTATTTTTCATATCTCACAGATGTCACTATCACCTAGAATAAAGGCTTCAGGCCCCAATACCAAACTCTGGGGAACATCACATTGAATTTTCTTGACTACTCCACATACTGTTGTGCTCTACCGTTTTCTAAATGACGTGTCATGTGACACAGCATCTCTCAACCCATACGTCTGAAATTTAGGAATTAATATTCTATGCTTTATTGTGTACAATTCCTTCTTTAAATCAATAAATGCTCCCATTGTAGGTTCATTCAATTCGGTTTTTGAAAATTCAACTTCACAATTTTAAATTACTGTTGTGTCTACGTGATTTATTCAATTTACCTCATGATAGCGGCATGTCATGTTTTATTTCATGACTTCATCAGTAAACAACGCTGGATGTTTTTGCCTGATTGACGTGGCAGCATAGCTACGCCACAGAAGTGAAGGAGCTCAGCCCATTCCTAAACAGAGTCATGTGTCTTCATCTAAATTTTGTTAAAGTAGAACTGACAAAGAAGCCGCATTGTTCTGAAAAAGAAAGACCGTTGCTTCTTTTAATGTGACCACATATGCCTCCAATAAGAAGTGGTGGGAAATTCAGGTTAAAGTTTACATTATTAAGGCCATGCCTCAAACATCAGAAGACAGAGATAGAAATCTGGCAAAGTCAATATTAGTCAGATAGGGGATATGGAGACTTTGAAGGAGACATATCTAGATCAATGCACAAGCCCTCGGGGTTCTCAAAGTACCCCTCCACCATTCTCCCCGCATAGTGCACCTCCCCCCCCACCTCTGCCCCCTCCTCTCTTCTAGCCTACCTGCACTCCAGCCACTATCTCATTCATCTCATCCTCACCAGGAGAGCAAGGCCCTCCGTCCTTCCAGCTGCCTGCTTCAGGAGTGAAACACCTCCTTCTGCATCACCCCACCCCACCCCCGCCCCAAAGGCCTCACACAGTCCACAGCGAACAAATAACTTATCTCAGGTGATTCATGATTAACTGCGAAACCTAATATGGAGGGCTTACATCTTGTCTGCGGCATTGCTAACAGCTTGACTTCATTGAAACTTGACATCACTGGACCGAGACTATAAGATTGGTCGGGGTAATAACCAACAAGGAATGTGGTTTCTCACTAATGGTCTGCCAGTGGATAGATAGATAGATAGATAGATAGACAGATAGATAGATATTTTGAAACCGTTTAAAGGTCACCAGACTCATTGAAGACAAAATAACCCAACAATATAATGGCATGCAACATGCAAACACAGCAGGGCCCACAAAGGGCACGTATGTGCACGTGGCTTGAACCAAGCACTTCCTAGCGAGTCGCCGGACGATGCGTGTTCCATCAGCTCGTCAAGAACCTGCTGACTCACTGACTGGAAAAATCCGAACCATTTAAAATGCTCTCCGAAAGCGTTCTAAAACACGCTGTATTTTACAAAAACGCTGAAGCAGTATTCCCGTCTCCCGGATAACTGGCAGCGCCCCAGCCGAAAACAGACCAGCCGAGCAGCCACCCAGCCCCATATATTGCATTTTTCGAGAGCTCATAATACAGACTTTGAAGTACGTTTGCTATAATTACCCTGCCATCCGCAGATGTGACAATAACTCACCGGACAGGGCAAGTACTACATAGCCACAGCTGGCAACAGTGTTACAGAGACCTCTTCTGGAATATGATATGTCTGAGTAGAAATCATGACTTATAGAAAGTTTTTTTTTTTTTTTTTTTTGGAAAACAGCAATGTGCTCCTTTCATCTCGAGTAAGTTACCTTCTGTAGCCGGCCAAAAAGCCCATATTGTACACGCATGTTTTCGCTGCCTGCGCTACAGTGGATTTGTCATGCAGCTTCCAAGGCATCAGCAGTGTATGCAACAGTAGATCCCCAGCACTGCAAGCATTCGACACCAGAGACTCTGATCCCACTTTAATATGGCTCAGTGTTGTTTTACACCGCTCATGTGACTTATGTGCTACAACTTAGTTTATCATCACACAATTAAAAGCGTTGGGGCGGCCTTACGTCTCGCTCGCAGTGCTTACCCTTTCACAGTCATTAGATATTATTGTTATGATAACCAGGACACAGTCCTCGGTGCGAGAAGAACATTAGATTAAGTGGGTCAAGTCTGCACTTGGAGGGTGTTTCATACATGCAGTCAGTCGTCTGAGGAGTCGCCGACCGGCGCTAATAAAGAAACGTTTGTCCGGTTTATCGGCGGGTCACACCCACTGCACACTGAAGTGAAGATGATCAAAGCGTTGACGTCAAACACGGGTGAAGGTTTATAAAAAAAAAGGAGCGTGTAATTGGGTTGGGGCTATATGACACGAACTCGGGCTTATCAGTCTGAATAAGAGCCTTGTAACATCTGCATGGCACACTGTGCTCTATTTATGAGTCGGCCATTTATAACTGAAAAATATACCTTTGGGTTAGCCACAGCCGACCCATGTGCAACCCTCTGTGCACCCTCTGACGTCGCACGCTGGCTGTTATATGTAGCACTTTTCTTTTTTTTTTTCCTCCTTCTTCTTTTTTTGTAACCTGCCCCGTCGAGGCAGGTTACAACGAGTGCACCGATTTACCGGTATCATCTGTGGTACAAGAGTCCGAAATACTACATTCAAATGCAGAGGGTCTGCTCGAGGTTTCTTCCACTGGTGTCGCTTCGTGCTGCTCTGGAGGGATCAGTTGGTTTATGTTTGATTGTGTGAAGGACTTCTGAATCTGATTTAACAAGTTATCAAAGTTTGGTTGGTTTTGTTTGCTGTTTGGTTAAACAGGGTTAGCAGACGGTGAAAGAGGGAAGTAAAAAAACAAAAAAAAAAAAAAAAAAAGCAGTTGCGAGATTGTCAGATGAAGCGAGGGATGACAACAACCACAAAAATAGTCCTTACAATTAGCAGTAGCTTAGCACCATTTATTTAGCTAACTAACAATCAACGCCCAACCTCACCACCCTCTTCTTCTTGGTGGATTGTATTGGCAACATCCAACATCCATATCAGTAGTCATGACTTAACTTTACAGGATTATGTGATCATAAGGTAAAGGTAATTCTTCTGCTTGTGTCCCTGCTTGCAATGAGTAGGGCAGCGCCAAGCTCTCCTGTCACAAGTGCATCTTTGTGTTCTTCCAAATCTCCTGAGAGACCGAAGCACGCTGGGGAAAACTGTGCTGCTGCATTGAAACAGAAACAGTGGTAGTTTTTCAAAAATGTCAGTTTCTGTGTTCCCCACTGCTGTCCCTGAAGTACCGGAGAGGATTTTCGGACCAAAATAAAAACCCTGAAAGCTCTGCCTGTAATGTTGCGAACCAAAACCTTTAGCAAAGACCAGACACGATTGGGCTGAAATTAACTTGACAAGTTGATGAAGGCTTTTTCGCCGGGAAAGACAAGCAGGCACGTGTGATAAACCAGCTTCAGCTGCAGGAAGTGGTGGTCGTCATAAAACATTGTTGAGGAACGTGTGTTTAGAGGTGAGAATGTGTTTCTAATTTATTGTACATTGTACAGGAAGATGATTTTAGAGGGTCAAACGCTGGGTGTACCCGTGTTTGAAGACCTACCAGAGTGTTTGATGCTGCCAGGGGGACATTCTTCCCTCTAAACGTGGAAAGGTTTTCATCCATCCACCCATTCAGGAGGCTTTAGTAAATCCTTGAGTATGGCACCACTACATGCTGGGTGATATTTGGAAAAAAGAAAAAAAAAAAGCAGCTTGGCTGGGAAATCACACCTCCAGCCACTACTAACCACTTATGTGGCTAACACACACACACGCGCATACATTTTCCTTCTCCTCCCTTTTGTAACTTCTCACTTCTTTGTGTTACTGGACTTGGTGAGAGAAAATGAGGATCAGATGTGTATAACACTACGACCGCTGCTGGGATCTAAAGACCTGAAGCTCTCTGTGATGATAAAAGATGAGACAATTGGACACATGACAAGATAATTAGCAAGAAGATCATCAAGTCAATTTCACAACCTTGGGGGCTTCCTTATTTAATGCTAGTATTCCAACCATTATCAATGACAGAAGCCATGTGTGCTGCATTATCAGATAACTGAGTTCACACGGCTCAGATGGGGCGGTGGTACACTTCTTCTTCACAATGGACCCTTTGAATTGAACAGCACATTCAAAATGAAGCCAAGTCAAAACGTAAAGAAACATAGAAGTTTGCTCTAATTCTTTACTCAAAAGTTAACTTATGAATTTTAATTGATTACATTTTTTTCTGCCATATAAGTTGCCTCTGAGAATTGATTAATAGGCAACCGGACTCAGTTCTGAAGTGCTTAGTTCAAAAACTATGATGACCTGGATGACTCAGAACCTTCTTGCTGACATGTCCGTTACGCTGACATGTAATGTTTGAAAAACCTTAACAAACTCATACTTCACAGATTGGGAAGACAGGTAAGTGAACAGGCACATCTAAATCAGACATTTTCAATGTGAACATATATGACAATGTTTGTATTCCACGATATGGTGGGTGTCTTTGTTTAAATCCTCCCAGTCCGTAATTGGCCCCTATCATGCTAAAGTCTTTGGTGATCATGATCATCAATGTTGATCATAATCATGATCAATATTTTGCAGTAGAATCTAATGTGATGGAAATGTTGATATTCCTCACAAAATCTTGGGATAAAAATAGGAAATGTAACTTGAGTGTATTTTAAAATGGCAGTCAGGTACAACAATAGACTAGAAATTAAAACACAAGCATTTCTATGTTATGTTGTTGTGTGTTCCGCTATTGTCATTCATATATAAATGAAAGCTCAAATAAAAAAAAGAACATAGCACTGAAGATAAACTTAAAAAAAAAAAATAATAATAATAATAAATCCAAGACCTGGAAGTAAAAGATTCTTCCATTCATTGCAAAACTGAAAATATAACCCACATATAACCCACTGACAGATTGGTGGCTCAACACTTCGGGGACAAGAACATTTGTCTTGGACTTGGGACTGGGATTGTTTGTTCTAAGAAATATGGCCACTGACTTTTTCCCCAGTGGAACTGCACTGTTCCTCAAAGGCACATGGAGAAAGAGGATCCCTGACGGAAATACTAGAGGAGATGACATACTGTGATCCCAGACAATGTAGCTACTTCAAAACATGTGCTCTGTCCCTGGTGCAATAGATACCGCACAAAAGCCATCCGGCTACATTCTACTATGTCTCTAGTTCTTGTGTACACCCTTTCATATTGTCTCTTTCTGTAGGATGTAGGAGTATTGTTGTATCCGACCATTGTTGTATGGGTAGTATTCCAAACTTGACTACGTCAGGTGACAGTTACATCATCCAGTTGTAATAAAGGGAATGACAGACAAGTAGATTTTTCTTCTTCTTGGCATTACCACTTGTATTACTAGATCGATGAAAATACTCACTGTAAATGTTCCTATTTATTATCAACATGTTTGTGCCCCGCAATTCAAAGTGACACAATCCAAAACACTCTGTGTATACAGTATATGCAGGGATTTTCCAAACAGATGTGTGGCTTATTTTATTACGCTGGACAGGCAGAGTCCAGTGGCAGGATTACAGCTCATAAGGGACACTTGCATTGACAAATGAGATGATGTGTGTGTGGGAAAAAGCTCAGTAATGGCGCTGGTGTATGGCGTATCACTGAGGCCTGACAGTGACAGCAACACGGTGAGTGTCTCTGACCCAAAGACACTCACAGTGAATGACATCTGGCTTGTGGATGAGGTGCTGACGGACTGCAGCGGTTGACCTGGCCTGCTCCCACCACTGCCAGTAACGGTTGCTGAGATGTGCACGACTCATATCTCAGGATAGACACTCCAATCAAACAGACGAGGACTGTTTGGCCGGATACTATTTACATTTGTGCTGGATGGAGAGTGTCAGGGTGAATTCAGATTTCTCAAACGTTGGTATCACACGTGGCAATGTCAAGGCCAAAGGCCCCGGCAACAGGGCCCGTGTTTATTTTGTGAGGTGCCTGTGATGACAAACAGCTGAGTGAAGCACGCTGCAGTGAAATTAACCTAAATTCATGGGTTCAAAAATATTGAGATGGCCCTTTAGTAGAAGTAGAGCGTGGACGTTCTCATCGCAGCAGTTCTTCTGCTCCCAAACTGTCAGTAATAATGATGGTTAATAATAATTAATAATGTTTGTTTTTTTTATGTGTGGGTTTTCAATGAAAGGCACGTGGGTCGTTCATCAAAGTTCAAATAAAGCTTGCACAAATGACAAAAAAATCTAGTTGTGTGAATTTAATTTGGCTTTTACTCAGATCTAAAAAACATTTGGAAGAAAAAAAATGGATACCAAATATCTCAGGCATGCCCCCTGAAATGCAATTTTTTTTCTTGTCCCACCACATTGATGACCACAATGAATCTCAGATAAAACAATCAAAATGAAGCCTGGGTGCAGTCTATGAGGTGAAAATGTATGTCTTCTTTTATATTTTTTGTAGTTTGAAAACATTGTCAATCAACATCTTGACTAAATAGCTCACTTTACCTTGCTCAACCCTGTTACACCTAAACACCAACCAGGACAAGACAAGACCGTTTGTTTCTTGACTTATTTTGCTCTCTACTGAACACTAATACTTGACTTGTATTCCTGAGAAAAAGATAGATTTGCTATAGATTTGCGACAAACCCCTTCAGTTTTCTCAGAATAGACAAGTTATTATTTCTAACCAAGTTGAAAACCAAAAAAGGTGAGTAACCTGTTACTATTTTGTGATACGTCCAGTATGTAAGGTAAATTATCAAATCATAATAGTCAGGGACACTAAATTATATTATTAAGTTGTTATTCTGTTACAACATAAATATACATATATATATATATATATACATATATATATATATATATATATATATATATATTTTTTTTTTTACACCGCACATGTGACTAAGAGATGGGAGAACCCATCTCTTAGGACCGACTGACCCATGTTCAACTGCTGTTCACATGGAACCCTTCTCCACTTTGGCCTTCAAAGTTCTCGTTTGAATATTTGCTCTCTCTCTCTCTCTCTATATATATATATATATATACATGTATATGTATATGTATATATATATACATATATATATATATATATATATATATATATATATATATATATATATATGTATGGAGAGAGAGCGAGAGCGAGCGGTGTTCAGAATGCTGTTGCTGCAAAATGGCAACATCTAAACATCCAGTATCTTGTGTGTGTATGTGAATCCTCATATATATATATTACAAAAGACACACACATATATTGTATATATATACATACACACACAACACATGAGGAGAGAGATGTTGCAATATGGCAACATCTGAAGTCCATTTAAAGGGAATTAGAGGTAAATGAAAGGCACAGTGTGGAAAAGGTGAATGAGATCCACTGCGGACCTCATTTGAGATTACCATCATTCCTCCACCACAGAATATTACATCATGCCAAGTGGCCATTACAAAAGACATATGGAATACTGTGGTCGGCCATAAAACAATGAAGTTCAATACTTGGGCATCAGTCTTCTGAAACAGATGCAATGTTCTTTTTGTTCAAGACAACCTAATAAATGTTCTCATTTGAGAAATGGTGAGAGCAGAATGTTCTTAAAAGTAAATAAAGGAATATTTCTGTCCTGAGCTTTCGTCGATGACTTTTGCAAAATAAACTTCGTCAAAAATAATCTCGAAGTCCAACCGTTTCTCCAATTTCAACCCAGTTATCACATCATTTTCATTTTCTGACAATCCATAAAGGTGCTACTTGTTTTGGTCCAAGCCTCAATGTGGTGGGTCTGTGTCTCTTCCTGGTCTCGATCAAGGCAGTGTTGACTACATCACGACCTCCTTAATGTCACAGAAGCCTAATTTCCAGCAAGAGGAACTGTTTTGCTCAAGGGGCAAAACCATAAAAGCTTCGATCAGGCAGCAAACTCTCCAGAGTGACACAAAGGGCTTTGAGGATCATAGAGCTCACAAGCTCCTGCAGTGGAAAGACCTGAGGGTAAAATTAGAAAACATGTCACAGACATTTAAAGAAAAATAAAAAAGCTTTAGCGAGCCTAAAATAAAGCATTACAGCAAGGTTTCACACACCTGAAAAATAATCAAGGTTGAAAACCGTAACCTGCCTTATTTCACTAGGCACAGACATTAATCACAATCACTGTGTATGTTTTAAATGTTTAAGTTACACTTTTCCACTACTTAATGATACTTGGATCCCAGACAATAAAGTGCCATGTCCCACAAGGTTGGACTTTCTCTAAGTGCATAATGAGGTATGCAGACAGGCTTATTTCATTAGAAGCGCTGACTTTAAACACAGACGGCCTGGTAGGAACAGTCACATGCCTGCCTGTCATGCCTCCTCTGTCCATCTATCCATCGATCAAAACTGCATGATGAAAGGATGAAAAGATCCCCATCGTGAAAAAGTGACTTTTTCCAGCTCTTCAACTTGTCATTTTGCCTTGGCAGCATGCCAAGTAACAAACCAAGTATGAAAAATAAAAATACTTGTGCACTTTAGGGCTGGCTTTTTCTGTGTGACTGCGCTGAAATGAGACTTGTCACAGTATTACAGTAACACCGCTGCAGAATACTTTTTGCTTTGTTTTGTTGTTTTATGTTGCCGAGGCCTCACTGCATGCGAGCTATAGCCATCTTTGCCGCTAGCTAGCACTATCAGTGAACTGCTGGCCAAACACTGGAACAACTCCGCAAGAAAGAGATTATGAAAATATGGACAAACCTTAACAGAGCCACGAGTAAATAGCCTCTGATGAGATGCTGCTGAAGGGAGCAGGAAACCCCTGGAGTAGCCCTGCTAACTCTGCCGCTCGGGCCACAGGACGGATTTATGCTAGTTTTGGGGTGGATGAAATGAGTCCTTTTCAATAATAAACAGCTGATTAGAGTTGTTTTTCTTTAGCTATGTCTGTCACCTTTCTATCATCCCACCTACAGTATATGAAGTGAAAACACACACACACACACACACAAAGCAATACTTAAGCCACCATTACGTTCTTGTATGGTTGCCACTTCCTGCTCCTTGGTCCAGGTCAGTGCCATACACAAAGTACTATCAATAAAATAATAAGTAGGATTTATGGAATATTTCAGCAGGTGGTTTTGAGATCTTCATCCAAGGGTGGTGACTGAAGCTTCTCCCATCCAAGGCCCCACGACTCCCAGTCAGCATTAATAAATGCCTCGCTAGAATATTTGGTCACTAACAATTAAAGAACACAACTTAAGTTATTGTTGATGTTAGCAGATCAATCTTTGTGTTTCATGGTTGCAGAGATACCTCTATTCACCCAATAGTGAGTTGTGACTCTAATACTGAGATTCAGCATAACTGTAGGTAATTTATTTAGAACAGCAGAGAAAAAAAAATATATTAAAATTCAAAAGGAAATGTTTTTGTTTACTTCAAGATTTGGAATGGAGCGCGGCTGTACTTTTCCAGGACCACATATTCAGCAGTGGTGGGTTGTTGTTTTTTTTTGGTGTTGTTGTTATTAAGATGCAGGAATCTACAAGAAAACCACAGGCTCAAGACTTAAATGGGGGTGACATACATCCATGCCATTGGACTGAAAGTCTTTAATAGCAAAAAACTTTCAAAAGCCTACAAAAGTATATGTACATGGTCACTTATTTAACTTGCAATATATGGAAATTATCCCAGATGTTTCATCTTTTCATCATATTAAATACAACATCTCTCAAAAGTAAGCCACTGCAGTGCTGGATCGGAAAAAAAGTGTTCAGTTGATATATAGAGTCCATCTTTGTCGTGGTGGGAGAAGCAAAGCCGTTGTCCACGTCGGAACCCAGACACTGCAAATCTTATCAGGCAAGCATTTAACAACAACATAACAGTGGGCAGTTTCCCATAGGAACAGGGAAAAATAAGACATGATACATGATCTTGTGATTTCCTTGGGAAGAACGAGCACACGGCAACCGACAGACACAAATAAAGCATTTCAATTAGTTAACAGTGCAAGAATAATTTAGCACATTGGATAAAATCACACAATCACACAGATTTGAAAGAGACAATTGTTATTGTTACTGTACAGCCTGAGTATGGCATTCCACCAGCGTAAAGACAGGATGAGACTCTTCATCTCACAATATGGACCTAATGGTAACATCAATGTAAAGACAGATTGGATCCAATGGAAAGGAAACAAAAGAATTGCACTGTATCCCTGCTGTGTTCTGAGCTCTGGCCAGCCATGATCAAGGGGCTCCAAGGACAAACCCTTCGTGGGGGAAAGATTTGTGGATTGAGACAACGTCTCACGTAGGAAGTCTCCGAATGGTTCCGGTTCCCAGCTTCACTTTGTAGTCGCGAAAAGAAAGAAAAAGAAGGAAAGAAAGAATGCTGCCATCCTCAAAGGCCGATGCTGGGACCAGTGACAACCGGCCTGTGGTTCAATGCTAACTTGAGACCCCCCCTGGAACACACTTGCACGCATCATACTCGCAACCTGCGCACACCTCTTTGCAGCCAAGATAGAAGCTGGAGAAGTAGCCAGACATCAACTGGTGGAAGTTCAAGGACAATAAAGAGGATTCAGTCTAAAACATCCGGTTCTCCATATTTTCTCTGCATGTGTCAATTGCTGTCATTTCATTCTACATTTGATAACACTGTCCTAACACAGGAGCAAGGACAGTCCTTTCCATTAGCATTAAAATGCTAATTTAAACCCCCCCCCCCCCAAAAAAAAAAAAGCATCAGTGGTTTAGACATTTTGACCCATGACTGCAGTGCACTTGTGACAATAAAGTGCAAGAAAACAATACAGCTCGTAAAAACACATTAATGGTCCCCTGTTGTGCAAATCACTGACGCCAATATTTGGTAATGAATGCGAGCGACACCCAAGGCCAGATAATATAGCAAATGGAAAATGCATGTTGTGAACGTGTACATGGCCTCACTGTGGCAACCCCTGAAGGACGCAGCTGAGAAAGATTTGCCTTCGCCTGCGGATCTTGAATCAATCTGTTCAAGATCTACTCGAACACAACTGCGCTGTCCTGCTTCCAAACGCTCCTGTCAGCACTCATGGAATGCCTCATGTCCAATCATACTGCTCGGTCAGAACTCACAATTGTATAACATACTTTGAACTGTGACCGGCGCTAGCATAACTCTTATCAACTGACACTAAACTTGCACTTTTTTATTTAAAAAAAAGAAAACCATACAATGGGGGAAAAAATTTCAGGTTAAGTGCAATTGGTCACGGTCGATGTATTCTTGAGAGTGGGGGTCCCCTCCCCCACCGCCGACCCCCCCCCCCCCCCCCCCCCCACTACTCCCCAGTACTGCTCTGTGTTGTCCAAACCCTGCGTGCAAGTGCTTTTCCCCACAGCTCCCTCCAACACCTGAAGCTCCTCTTGGCCCTCACTTATCGGAGCCCTTGCGCGGCCTCCGGAAGCTGGACATGTTCTCGTTCAAGGCGTAGATGCGCCTGGAGAACTCCTCGAAGCCGGCGGCGTCCAGCTCGCCCAGCACCTGCTCGTCCGACTCCACCGCCACCGCGTGCTCCACGGGGATGCAGTGGTCGTCGTCCAGCTGGGCCTGCTCTGCCGTACCCAGGCCCAGACCCAGACCCAGACACAGACCGGTGGCCTCCGTGCCCATGATCTCCTCGGCCTGCTCCACGGAGCAGTGCAGCGGCGCCGCCTGTCTCTGGAGCAGAGAGCCGTTCATGGCGCCCGTGTGTTCGCCGCACGAGTCCCTCTTCTCGCTGCACGCGTCGCCCTGCGCTTCGACCGCCTCGCTGCTGGCGTCGACCTCTCGGTGCCTCGCCATCTTCAACGGGCCCTGCTCGTCTTTCGCCTCCGCTTGGACGTCGACGTTGGCGCCCGCCGCCGGGTCGGGTGACGACTGTTTGGACGAAGGCGACGGCTCCGCCGGCCCGTCTTTCCGCTGCTCCTGCCACGCGGCGGTGCTGTAGCTGGGCGGGGGGGTGGTGCCGGCCTTTAGCTTGTCAGCATCGGAGCTGGCCCGCTTCCTGGGGCCTTTCTCCGGGGAGCTGGAGTGACAGGGGAGGCCGATGTCCATGGCGGCGGACACTCCAAACTGTGACTTGGTCGGCACCGGAATGGAGCTGGAAGGGTTGTGTCTGTCGCTGGGACAGAGAGAGAAGCATTGACAATCTGTGATGTATCAGGTAAATGGAAAAAACTTTAGAATGATTGGGCGACTGTAGCTCAGGAGGTCGAGTGGATTGTCCAATGACCGAAAGGTTGGCGGTTCAAATCCCGCTCCATCCCAGTCTGCCGTTGTGTCCTTGGGCAAGACACCTAACCCGCATTGAACCCTCATATGAACGTGAGTGAACGCTGGGTGGTTGCCGTGCTTCCCTCAGTCTGCCCCAGGGCAGCTGTGGCTACACATGTAGCTCACCACCACCTGTGTGAGTGTGGTGTGAATGAATAATGGGCTCAATGTATCTTGACTTGTCTTGCGAGGACCTAGAGTAGCCAATCCATTCAAGTAAATCCAATCCAAATATCGAGAACTTGAGGCAACACGACAAACAAGTGGAAACGGCCAGCAACACTCAACTGGCCATCATAAAAAATTGGATTCACCTCACTGGCGTCAAACACCAACGTATTTGGACAAAGTCTTCCTGAGTGTTTCAAACTATAATGTGTCGGAATTCGAATAAAGATCAACTTCAATCAATCAACTTTTATATGTGAAAAACGCCATAGAACAACCAAGAGCGTCTCGAAGCGCTTCGCACAACCAGGGGACAACCGACGGAGCCCTCCTGAAGAAAGATCTCCCTGGAGGAAGACACCTGGAGCAGCTCCGGACTGCGCAGGGATGATTGAAAGACGATTGAACTCAGACGACAGTGAAGCGCAGAAAAATCTGGGTGGTCAAACGAAAGGCCTGATGAACACGGATGAGTCGTCCGCCCTCACATCCAAGCACCCGACCCGCTCCCTTCCCTCCAGGAGAGAAACAGCTGTGCATCACAGCGGGCGTCCGCACAACTATGCAAGACATTTGCCTCTATAACAGATAACAGACTTTGGGCTGTGACACGGCATCTCACTTCGGCGCTACAGCTATAAATTTACTTAAACGGAGGCCTCACTGGCTCACGCGATAGCCAAGGCCAAGATGAGACGGAGGGCCACGCTAGCGCCATGCTAATTGTGCGCGCTCTCCTTTCTGTAGTAATTGAAGGGTCTCATCAAAAGTACGGAAAACCTCTGCATATTCAGTAGGACATTTAACTTCAGGTTGCAATGGAGCTTCCTTATTACAGTAGAAATGCCTGGAGATATACAAGCACCATTTATGTTCCATTTACTGTGGTAGAAGCTTTGTCGTGAGAAAACTGCATCTGGATAGTTTCTAACCTGAATGGGCTATATTAATATCTTTGGGAACCACCCATGTTGACCCGCAATGCAGTGCTGGGAAAAGGTCTCTTTACATCTGGCACTTCAGTGCTTTTTGGGTGGACTAAGAACATGTTAAACACCAGTCAGGAGAGCACAAAGGAATAAATTAAACATGCACTTCAGATTCAACAGCAGGCAGTGCATTAGGCTGCAAAAAGCTTCAAAGATTATTGGGGAATTTTAGGGGAACCTTAAAATTCCCATGATTCCGTAAATAAAAATGTAAGCTATAGTAAAAGGAGCCCAAGAACAAGAGAATAAAAGCCAAGAATAAAAAAGAAAAGGAAACAAAACCAAACAAATCTCATTTTAAAATCTTCCCTCAAGTAGTTTAGTATCTTGTTTCCTCAATTTAGCAACTCGTTCTTATGATTTAGAAGCTTGTTCTCTTGAAGAGCCTCATTATGAGCACCAATGGTGGAATTGCGAGTTACTAAATCAAGAGAAAGATAGAATAGAATGAATGCAGGGGAAAAGCCAGGCAAAAGGGCTATTTCCCTCACCTAAGAGAGTGTTTCTATGAAGTAGGACGAGCAGGTCATGGACTTTCCTTGGCAGTTCATCATACCCAACGTTTTCTGAGAATGGCTGCAGCTGCAGCCTTAGAAGCACGTGGCAAAAATCCATCTTTTCTTTGGGTGACACATGAAAATACGAATAACTCATGATCTGTGACTTATCGGCTACTTTGTTGCCTTCTAAATGTATTTTTCAAATTCTTCTGAAATTGTTCCAGGGAGAAAAAAGAAAACTGAAGTAGTGCTGGATGGCCTCAAATTTGTCTTGTCTGTTAAAGCTGCATATTTTTTTGAAGCAGGCATGACATCACATTTTCCGGAGACCAGGTCATTTGCACTGTGAGCAATCTAGTTAAGGAACTGCACACTTGCTTTTCTATGGAAGCCTGTGACAACGTAGCAATATCACCTCATAGCAACAAGGTCACAGGTCTAATTTCCCCCCGGGTCTTCCTATATGGAGTTTGCATGTTCTCACTATGAATGTGTGATTATCTCTGGGACTCTGGTTTCCTCCCTAAAAGCATGCATATTAGGTTGACTGGCAACTCCAATATATAAATGTGAGTCTGGATGACTGCGTGTCTCTCAGTGTTGGCCCCACAACGAAAGGTTGACATTTCCAGGGTGTAACCCAACTTCACCCTGAAATAGCTGAGATAGGCGCCACCAGCCCCGGCACCCTGAGCGCAAGATAAGCAAAACAAAAAATGGATGGATGGAATGTTCCTTTAAATAATTTTTAAATAAGAATAAATAAGCCTGAGTGTATCATTGGCCAGAGGTGGAAGTCATTTTTACATGGGAATCACAAACGTAGAAATATTCCACAAACCCTTCCAATCATTGCTACAACACTAACTGACGAGTTTATAAATGAAAAATATGACTAAATATTACAATTAAAACAAATCAATTAAATTTGCAATGATTCTTGTACGCTTCCTGAATGTTCTCTTTCTTTCTTTTTTACTGCTGATTGTAAACCTGGTATTTTTCAGACAGACTGGAATTCAGTCAGTCAGATCCCTCGATGGTCCAACCCCCACCGACGGACTTCAGCCCTATAAGGGAGCCACGAGTTTGGGCCAAAAGCAACAACAGCAGATACGATTTAGTCCTTTGATGTGGTTTAGGGAATTCCCGGTAGAATAACAATAGCACACCTCAAAAATCTGATCTGTGCCATGCTCGAGACTAAGCATTTGTTTTCACAATACTGTATGCAAGAACACTGTACAAGCATATCAGAAAACTTACAATATACGGTTGTTATCCTAGTATTACAGTACTTATGAAGTTAAAAGCATGAATGCATGACTAAGAAGGATTTAGGAAACAAAAACATTGATGACTGTGTATTAACTATGAATGAATGCAACAATAGTTAACATTACACTCTCAATGGCTCAACTGGGACATTCATATAGGACTGTTTGGCTTGAACCATAGGAGTGTCATTGCTGCTACTGATGCTGTGTGAAAATGGTTAAATATCAAGCAGCGGCATTTATTGTTTTAATTGATCTAAATATTAATATATCAACTGACTAATTAATTAATAACCTCCTTCACAGTGTTGTTATGATTCATGTCGTCATACGTCATAGCATGTACATGCTACAATAGGGTCAGTGCTCAATTTTACATTAGTTAATTCACCAATCTCTCATAAGTATCAGAAATATTGGAATCTTTCAGCAACCTAATAAATATTTCTTTGGATGTGGAAATTAGTTGAAACATTGATCCCTTGGATTAGGGGGTGTATTATTAAAATGATAACTAATTAATACAAATAATGAATAAATATTCTTTATGATCACATCACCAAAAACAGCCTCATTTAATTGAAAACATGTTGCCCGGCTCAGCCCCTCGCCGCCCCCCCTCCCTCTGATCCACGCCGCTCTCCCCTCTAAACTCCTCACTTAACTGCACCCCACTGGCTCCGGGTTTCCTCAACGCATCAACTTCAAGATAATACTCCCCACCCACGAAGCCCTCCAACCAAGGCCATTAAACAATTTGGAGCAAATAAATTTGGCTGAGCAAACTCTGCTAACGTCATAGGACAGCACTGCATGGCCGCAGGAAGAGAGAGGATAAACAAAACCACCAGATAACTGGCCAGAGGAATTACTGTCAAAAGTGAGTTTTCCTTCAAATTTTGCTGCTACCATGAAATTTTTTTTTTTCTTAAATGAAAAATTATTCAAAACTTGCATTCAAAAGCTTCATGGAAACTCACCAATTAGCAGGGGGGGAAATAATGGCCTAAGGCTTTTTGGTCACTTCCTTTGTTGCTGTGCTTTGTGCTGTGCTTTATCTTGTTAATACAGCAGTAAAAGTCAATGGCAAAGTGCCAAATTGAACACGGCGAACAATGTGTGTAGACTTAACTTTGGAATTTGGTGAGAGGGAGATAGAGACAGACAGAGACAGAGGGGGGTGGGTTTGGGGACATCCAGTAAAGGGCCGCAGCCAGAAAATGACTTTGGCAACTGCGAAACAGATCAGCTCCATCTCTCTGGTGTGATCTTACCAACGGACCAGCAGGCCACTTTCCAGGAAGTTCTTCAAGTTGGGTAGCGTCTGCTGCAGGTCCGGGGTGGTCAAGCCATGTTGATATCTTAGCTGCAAGAAGAGACACACTATAATTAACCCCGACCTCCTACAATTATGCTACAAATCTATGTATAGTGTGTGGTTAGCGAGAGACACTGCAAATGACTAAGACGCTTTCTCTTGCTGAAAGAAGAAGAAATACCACCTACAGAGAGGGTTGTTAAGTTCTTTCAACGTGATTTCCTTTTACTATCCCCATCACATTTTTGCTCATCCAGGCCTACAGTGCACCGCTTTGAAGGCAGCAGACAAATATAATGTAATGTGTGTGAAAAGATCATTGATGAGCTGTGGGTGGCAAGAGAACCAAATTAAGTGTTACAACATCTGGACGAAATGAGGCAGAAACAGAACTTAAGAACCCCTATTACATTCTCCCACCAGCTCTTCTTTGTGTATGGAATGCCCACAAAAAAATTTGGCAATGAATGTTTCCTTGTACCAGAGCTCTATATTTTAAAGTGACAGAATTAGATGACAGAACATATCAACAACAACAACTTCAAGTTCCAGCGCTGACAAGAAATATTTGCAACATTTATATGAACAGTAAGCCAACTCTGGTCTGACGGTCTGTTTATTTTTTAATCTACATCACGACACAGCAGTGGAGTATCCTGTCACACATCCAGTTATTCTATAAACACTGTCCTTATTGAGACAAGTCATTAGGGAGGGAAAAACAAGTAGGAGGAAGAATCAGGAAAGGGCTTCACCAACAGAGTTCAGACAAAGCAACGAGTCAAGGGGTATTGCCACAACGCCCAGCTGGTGATAGAATACCCCAAAATGCTACGAGAACAACAACACAGAGGTCCATTCATAGCTCAGAGTAAACCTGAGGGCGACCGAATGACGGAGCTACACTGTCCACACGCCTGGCCGAACGGAACTGGGTTTGTAATAGTAGGCCAAGATCAATAATGGCCTCAGTCAAGCAGGTCTTGCTTGTTCTGTGGCTAGGTGCTAAAAAAGGAAAACCACAGTCTCATGGAAATCTCAAGGTTACAGTCTAGGGAGTAGGAATGAGAAACAGGTACATGATATGCAGCTTAAAGAATAAATATTATGGCCTCACCAAAGGTAAAAATCCATTTGTTGGGTAGACGATATACTTCCCTTTGTCCCAAGGCAGAGGGTTTGACAAAAGATTTTCTTCACACACTATTGCCTAGCCTAAGCCCTGGAATTTCTGTGCAATAACTACATCGGGCTTCTGCGTGGTTGAAAGAAACCCTATATCAGACTTAAAGTCTACAAGCCCTGGAGTGGGTGGGGCAAGCAAACATCAAGTGGCCATGCAGTTTATATGAGCACCGTGTCCGGAACCCTTTTCCTTACAGAGAAAAATGTTGCCCTGTGTAACACACAAATTACACTGAGCACATACAAAGGTGTGACTGATATCAGTGATATCAGCTCCTGGCACACCTCTACACTACAACTACAATGAAAAAAAAACAAAAAAAAACACCCGCTACAGTTAGGCAGCCTGGTTACATCAATACTCAAACCGCTCAGGCCCTCCTTTGAGTAAAGTAGCATCCGTACAGTATTGTAGCCCAGTATCCATTTAGTCCTCGTAAGCCTGTTAATGTAAGAGGATTTATAACTGGCTACAGGGTTCACTGAAATAGGACTAACCCAACTGTGGGAAGAAAATCCCATAGTACACTGCGGATGGCTGAAAGGCAAGAGGAGAAGGAAAAGAGGGGGTGGTGTGGGGGCACCGCTAAAGCCCTTCACATGATGACAAAGTGAAACCGATCCAGCCAGAACTCCTTGTTGCTCCTCCGAACCTTAAGTCTGGAGACTTCCTTCCGTGTTTACATATTCAGCAAAACCCAGTCAGGGCTTGAGGTAAGCAGCAGCCTGTGTAATGGGATGCCAGTTTATGTGCCTAGGGTTGAGTAGAATGTGAGCAAAAGCTCAGAGAAGAGGCTCAACGGTCCTTTCAGGTCTCGATTTGGGTGACTTAAACAGTATCAATCAATATCAAAGAAAAAACAGTGTTATCCTAAAGAATGCAGCGGTGTTTCCAGCCCCAACATACCAATCTGCTAGAGCAATGACCACACGTAAACATATTCAAGCTGACTAGAGCTGACAGGAACCAGTCAGTTTACAATGCGTGCCACCCATCATTTGGCAAATCTTGTATGTTTTTCCAGAGCTCTGTGCAGCAGCTAAACAAACAGCCTGGCTTATGCCACATTTTACTGTTTCCCAATGTTTGTCAGTACTAATCACAATCAGATCACACCACACTCGTGGGCGGATGCAGAGAGGTTTGATGACTATTGCTGATGATGTGTTGGCGGAGGGTGGCCCAGGTAACAAAGTCGAGCCTCCTATGTCGTGTAACCATTGACCTTCTATCAACACTCGGGGTCGGGGTTAATAGTGGTGGTGGTAGTAGTGGGGTGGAGGGGGTGGGTAGGGGTTAGCATGCAGATTATTTTCTATATGAAAGCTCTGCTTCATGTATTGAGGTTGCGCCTCTCAAAATAAAACCCTAAGGGGGATTTTGGGGGACTTTGTACATCACAAGCCAACCTGATTATCATAGCCTCTTGAGACTTTTTTTTCCTTTTTTTAAAGGGTTACTAGCGCTCACCACATGAGCTCTAGCAGCCATCTACCACCCTAGAAGTGAGCATCTAGCCAATCACAAGGGAGTGAGTTGTTCCAAGGCGGAGTCACAGATGCAGCAGGGGAGAAGCAAGACTTTTTGCAAGCAACAAACATTTGGTAAAATATCCATCTAAGATGCTTTATGGCCTCAGGCAAAAATGTCTTCAACTGTGACACATTAGCGCCTTCAGCGTCCTCTCTAGTTTTTCGGAGACATTCACCGCTTTAATAACTAGATACGAGTTAGTGGAGTGCTGTATTGTATTTGAGTAACTTTTTGACTCTCAGAGCAGCCGTATCCATGCAATATGTTTAAGAGCCAAGGCAAATCCATCACTGACATGTCCATGGAAACTCAATGGTTCATATAACATGTTTAATTGTTTCCTTAAAGGTGAAATATAATATTCTTTTCACTTCCTGTCTTTGTTGCCATTTTAAACAAGCATGTAATAAGATCATATTTAATAATACATACAGCTCTTCCACTTCATTAAACATCTTCTGACACTCCTTTGACTTTTCTTTTTATTTCTGATACACTGTTGTAATATAATGCAGGTGTGGTGTACTGACTGTTTGGGTCTCATTCACATGCAGTCATAATTCAAACCAGACTCCTAAGCTGCATTACTTATTGCTGCTCACTGCCGAGTATCACGTTGCTGCCAAATTCAGTCAACAAATTTGCATAATGACAGGAAGGGATGTAGGAGACGAAAAGGAAATTCAGTTTGAGTGAACAACCAATGATGAAGGGGAGAGTTGGTCTCCTATGACCATCATAATTGCAGTAGGTGTAAGAGGTGTGTACTGTCACACCGAAGCTATATATGAGAACTCTTAGGGCCTGAGCATGTATGAGTGAGTCAGTGCATTTACATGGCACTAGAGAAATTCAAATTATTGCCTTAGTCCGATTATGATCGGAGTTTGAGAACTCCGATTGGAATCGGAGAACTCTGATTGAGACACCCAGATAATGCGATTGGAATTCGAGTGTCTGTGTGTGTGTGTGTGTGTGTGTGTGTGTGTGTGCGTGCATGAGTGTGGATATTAGTTTTTGTAAAGAACAGGGAAAAAAAATAAAACATACATTAACGAAAGCAACAATAATTGCTTCAGCTATCAGCTGTCGTAATGCATGATGTATTGTTGTAATACAGTGACAAAAAGACGTAATGATGATGTGTTATCATCTACCTGACTATCATGTGTTCGCAATGATAAGGAAAGTCTTCATTTACAATGACAACAATCCTTCCCCTGGTTATAAAGGACTTTATTAATAAAGCAGGAAAATAAAGTTTGGAAACAGTATTTTAAACCTGGAGTCTGATCACACTCATTTTATTATTCAAAATGGGTTGTGGTAGGACTCAAAAATAGAAGGCCACAGAGGGGAATGAATATATAGTTTGTGGGCAGGTGCCTGTTCTGGCTCTATGCTGCCCACAGTTTATCTCCCTTTCACTCCCTGTAAATACATATATTACTGTCTTTTAGTTTACTCTTTATTCCGTGGCTGGTTTTAAACATTTGGGGTCACAGGGAAGACTCCAGGCTGGCATACAAGTGCATTTCCTTCATTTGCTAGTTACAAAAGTGCTTTTCTTTGAAAATGATGGTTGCTGAGAAACACGTCAAAACTGTGTGCTTACTTTGTCCCGGTAGGTCAATGACTCAAATGTGTAACTGCGTTGTAACAAGTCATGCACAATAAATTGAGTTTGTTTCCCACTTTTTCTAATCATTTTGTCTGACGCGAAATTCGGCAGATAACATGAACCTAAATGTCCCAGAACTTACTACAAAGAAACACGATGCCAATGTGCACATCTTTGAACGCAGCCTCGATGACAGTAAAATCATCTTTTCTAGTCTAAAGTACAGCCAACTGGCCAAGTATTAAAATTATACCAAAAGAACATTCCCAGAATTCCACAGCTCACAGGAATATACAGTAGGTTCATGCCGTATACTGTCAGTCTTCTGTCTTTTTAAATGATATAAACTTACAGAATGTGAAACATGCAACTCAGGCATTTTAAATTTTGGAGGTTTTAGGCATCAAACCTAAAACCTGCCATTATAAGAAAAGTAGATGCTGTTTGAGTTTTATTTTGGAGAGAGACAAAGCAGTTTGTGTTCATGTGGGTCTGTTTAACGCGGACCCTTGATAACATTAAGGCTTTTATTCTTTTACTTTTTACATTTCTGTGTGCCAGTGAGCTGCAACGTTCTTTGAACTGTCACAATCCAGTATAAACGCACACACACGCAGAAAAGTTCTCTGAAAATCTGAGTAAGGGAATGGTCCTTGAATGAACTGCTGTATGCAATATTAGATTTTACAAAGCTCTGGAAGACTCATATCAGAAAAATCTCTTGTGGAATGTTTTCTGTATTATTTGTTTAAAATCAGATCAAGATGCGTAATCTGTGATTAGTCGGGTGGATTGTGGCTGATGGAAGTCCCTCGAGGGCTGTCCCGGGTTCGGCCTCCTCAACTTTGTCTCATCATACAAATAATAGCTCATACCTTCTTATTTATTTCCACATTGTTTCAAATCATTTGCCAGCTGCCATTCCATATTTGACCAGTACACAAGAAACCAACGTATTGAAGCATATTAAACTTATACGTTGATCTCAATTTAAACTGCACATAAAAAAAATGTAGTATGATCATCCTTAATGATTTTAAACTCATCTGCTCCAAAGTCTTTATCTGCCATATCTTGTCTTTTATTTTTAAAAGAGCACCAAATCAGTAGGCAATTGAAAAGGTACACCGTTTCCCCACATGTATTTTCTTCCATTTTTTGGTACGACCTGATTCTCAAAAAACAAAATAACACTTCAAAATACGGGGAAAGGCAATTGTAGAATGATGAACGGAAAACAAACCGCTATTGTGCGGTCATGACACCTTCCCTCCCCCTCCCTAAACCATTTTAGTAAAATTGTTCCACTAATTCAGCAGGAAAAGAGTGCGAGATTGAATGTGTGGTTTCCCTCGCTCTCTAACTCTCTAATGAGCAGGAGGAATGCCAACAGTGAAATGAATGGAAGGTTAAATGAAATACTGGGTCAATCTGGCTCTCTTCACAACAGTTAAAAAAAATAACCACCACTTTTGCATTAAGAACTTTCTTTCTTTTGCCACATCAATGGTTGTTGTAATATAATCATGTACAGAAATGTTTTGAAAGACACAATTTCCACCAAATTGTTACTATCCGGTGTTGCATGACTTCTAAGGTCAGGAATTTAAAAATTGTTTCAGCATTTCACTCAGGTCATATCTGACACCCAGATGCAGCAGGATTGTTTTTGCTTTACCAAGTTTGTGCAGATCACTAAAATATGTGGCTCATAGTCGCACTCAACACAGACTATGGTGATCATAAAGTTTAGCTTGGCTCAATATCAGGTGTGACATGAGTCTGTAACGAAAGTAATCAGGGGCACTAATGACTGCTGCAACTGGGCCACAGAGGTGTAATTGAGAATCATAAGGAAACGCTGGTTTTTACCGACGCCCACATGTCCATTTTCTATGACAATCGTAAACATGTCATCAACAGGGTGGAACTTCACCCATATCCAAGACAGACAGTAATTGCACCTTTTTTACTTTGCACTTGCCATTTAAAATGTACTGCATCAAAATGAAGATATATCAGTATGTGACAGATTAAAAGTAGACAAATAGATATAAAGAAGCAATAGAATAATGTCATCAACAACAATGCCAATGGCTGTTGAAGTCAGTGCAAGTATTAGTTCAATGGCCAAATGGTAGCGTTTCTGCCTTGAGACTGGGAGGTCACGGCTTTTATCATTGGTTGGTTCATACCACAGATTGTAAAAACAGACTCATTGTCTTCCTGCTTGGTGGTCAGATAACCCAATGATTCCTTAGCATGGCACTGCTGCTGCTCACCACTCCCTCAGGGTACAGGTCAAATGTGCAGAACAAATTTCACATGCTTAAATATGTGACGCATTACCTGGGTACCGGGACTTGAACTTTTTTTTTTTTTTCACTTCTCCAGTGCTTTCAACACCATGAGGCCAACTCTATTGGGGGAGAAGCTGACTGTCAGACCACAGTATATGCACACCTTCAAAGCTGCATGTCAGACAGGTCCAAGGTGAGTCGCACCGGGACCTCACATGGGACGGGTTCTCTCCCCCTTCCTATTGACTCTACACTGTGGACTTCAGAGTTCTCCGATGACACTGCCAATGTTAGATGGTATCACCGGGGGTAATTAGACTTGAGAACAGTGTGAGCAGAATTGTCTGCAAAAAAAAAAAAACCCACAGGAGTCAGGTCTCCTCAGCAAGGTCCTTCTGTAGGACTATGTATGAGACCAGGTGACGCAATGTCTGAACGCCTTGACGACGCGAATTGGCTGATACTTTCACTGTATTGGAAATGCAGGGGGGGAAAATAATCCAACTCCGTTGGAATAAGAAATGTGTCCCTTTCTCGCAACGGAATATTTGCATTGAGTATGTAATGTGTATGATGGTATCTGGAGTTCCAAGGGACAACAACCTCGTGTGGACTAGCGAGACCATCATGTTTAACGTCCCACTGACACAACATAGAAGCGCCAAATTTTCAAATAATTTTTCATGGTTTAATTTAATGGAGTAAGATCTTAGTTGCTAATCGATTGTCAACGTCCTCAGAACGAGCCAGAAAGAAAATTAAAATTCCTGATGCAGAGAAGTCATCACTGATAACAGCAATGGTGAAACAGATGCACATTTTGCTGGAGGAGACAACAGACTCAGTAGCATAAGCACGTTCAGTAGTCTGCAATTTTTATTGTTGTCATCTGGATTGCGTATGGCGAGAGCCAGAGTCATACGCATGCACACGGTGGAGCATTCTCAGGGAAAACTTCTGCTGGCCAGTTTTACATTGGAACAATGGTAGAGTGGGAGGATGAGATCTGTTGTAGGGCATCTAAAACACTCATTTACTAGCAAAATCTCATAATCTCATGCTTGAGAAATTGAAAAAGCAATTAATTATTTTTTAATAAGTGTACAACATTACATGAACTGATTACTATTCAAATAGCTGT
The DNA here is from genome assembly GCF_046127955.1 of Nelusetta ayraudi. Classification (NCBI taxonomy): domain Eukaryota; kingdom Metazoa; phylum Chordata; class Actinopteri; order Tetraodontiformes; family Monacanthidae; genus Nelusetta; species Nelusetta ayraudi. Next base: position 1,009,991 of record NW_027466061.1, on the reverse strand, counting down.
ATCTCTTATACAATCCCGTAAATTGTTATAATTATGCTATACGTCATCAGGCCACATGAAAGTGAATACTTCTCAAGTAGATACAAGACTTGTGGAGGAACAGATTTCAAGATCCCTAACAAAAACAAAAGCACAGAACTTCTTGTTTATTAGTTGCTGTTTACAAAACTGCCCAACTTTTGTTTAAAATCTCTTGAGATTAGTAGCCTCTGCAAAAAGTTTTAATGAAACATTCAAATAACAAAGGAGCTTTTGAAGTTGAGTTTGTGTTTATTTAACAGCTGCTTTCATGAGCCTCTAAGCCCCATTTATCCAATAACTGCGTATACAATAATTTTGCCTGAGATGGTGGACCCTGGTCACGTACGCTTCATTAATAGAGACAAAACTGTGGCTGAAAGGCACAGTTTATGCCATGACAGCGTTGATATCCACCCTCGTCCGCTCTTTCCAGAGTAATGAGGGGTGACATGGGGTAGTGGGAGACACTGCCCTAATGAGGTGAGGTGTTGCGGGAAGGGAAGAAGAGGTGAAAAGTGACATACCGTATAGAGAGAAAGACCTATCTTGAAAGGTAAATCAAGCAAAAGATAGTGATGGTACTAGTGACCTGCTTCGCCAAGACAAGTTACCACCGAAGGAATCTTGTGAAAGCTACTGTGTTAATTCTGCAGGAAAAAAAAAACTGCAAACTGGCCAGAGCCAAAGAACTTTAATGAAAGCCAGATGTGAGCTGAAGCAACATCATGGACAGAGGGCCCGAACAAAGCGGCAACGACTGATATTTTTTCAAATACTGACCAGATGGGGCCAGTATTGTTTTCTTCTAAGACCTGTTTAATGTCACGGAGCTGCAGTATGGCCTGCGCTCGTGATTGAATACCTTTACTCCCAAACACCCATTGACAGCACAAAGCGTTTGATGAATTAACAAGAAAAACAAGTTTCTCCAAACTTGCTGAGATAAAATATACGTGGTCTTTGCCCTCCATTCTCATGACAAGTCGGTGGTGGCCCGAGGACGGAAACTGAGCGCGGCTAAGAAAAAAAGGCCGTAGAGCAGAGGAGCAGAGAAAATGATTTTTTGTGTTTGTGCTTAGGTCAGGTCTCGTCACAGTTGGAGTTTTTCTACTTACTGCAACTACAAAGAGAAAAACTGAAAAGACCAAAGCAGCGCAGTAACATACTATAACTCTGATCAAAGGAAAGACCATAACTTTCCATCTTGAAAAATATTTTTGCTGAAGTTTGGCGACTCCATTGGAGTGTTTTCTGTCCTTTTATCTACTGGGCACTTAAATGTAGCTTTCTTAAGAGTTTAAAGAGGTGAAATATGCCAGTTAGGCAAGGCGACTCACCCATTCATGGCAAATACTGTGTATTCAGACAATAGCGCTGTCATTTAGAATGTCAAAGCAGTCCTAGAGCTTGAACGCTCTTACTGATAATCGTGCCTAAACTTATTCTAAAATGACAAAGTGCCTGCTGTCTGAAACGTCACATTTTCATGTCTGTTTCCTTCCAGATCAAAAGATACAGATATCCCAATACATTTTTATTCCATGGAAAACTGGTTTCAATTGATTCTTCATCAAACCCCTGGACGTTTATTAAAGTATCAATGCACTGAACTCAGTCCAAAGAAATAGTTACGTCTGAGGAAATACGCATCAAAAAAGTGGCAGAAGACTGTAGAAAAGAAAAGAAAAATCTGTCTTAGCAGCCAAGACAAGTTGAAGCCTGTGCTCAGAAGCTGCCTTTTTAAGACCAACCAAGACTCTAATAGAGTAAAATACAAGAATTTGGCTAATTTTCCATTTTTTCAAAAATCTTAAAATCAAAACTTCAATCCAGATTTCATCTCACAGCAAAAAAACAAACAAACTTACCTTTATATTTTTATATTTTTTCCTCTCAATGAAAAATTGATAATAAAATTATTTCTAGACAACCACTCTTTCACAGACTGTTACCTCACATAGACAAATACTTGCATACATAAACACAAAATGATAGGAATAGTGTTTACTTATATCTGGGTGGAACTAGGTTACTTGGTAGCTCTTTGCATCTTGCTGAACCTACTAGCCACAAAATGTGGAAATACAATTACACAAGTTTTAAGTGTTTCATAAAGTTATAGCCGGCCGGCCAAAGGAATTCACATAAAAATAAGGAGCTCAGGCATAATCACAGTGTAGTAACGGCCTCACCATGCACACACACCCAGAGCTGGGAACCACACAACAGTAACAGACAGAACTTGTGGTCTGAAAGCCGCTCAGAAATCGCAACCTCTGGATGACAGCAGGCCGACAGACTACAAAGACCTTTTGGCATTGTAATGGTTTGGAGTCTGGACAATGACATCCACACCACTTCCCTATCAAAAAAAATGTAATTTTCAGGCCAGTGATTACAAAGTCACCAGGCTTTCATGACACAAAATAACTTCTCCCACAATTGATCGGATGCAGTGGCACTCACTAGATAGCTGTTGGAAGAGGCTGTTCCGCCTGCTGGCTATAAAAAGGGTCCCACCAACACAGTCTCCTGAATGAGTTGCAAATGATGCAAGCTGTAGCTACCAACAAATGTTTGTTGTGGAAAATAGGGGAAAGGAGACCACAGAGTGAGGCTATGAAAAACCATGAATACAGGGGTTTTAGTTTATAGATAATTTTAAGATGGAACTTTGGAGAACCACAGGGCAACTTGACACCACAGGAGTAATTTCTCTTCCAGGTCTTATCTTTAGTGTCTAAAAACGTTTTTATACAAGTAGAATTCACATAATGGTGCATTATGCTGAGATGGGCCTGACAACACGACAAATCTTTCTTTCAAAAATATCTTGTAAATGTTACTATTAATTCAAGTTTAGATTTATGGTTTAGGACAACCAGTAGAGATAGATTGTTGGCAGTACTTAAAGGTGCAGTGTGTAAAATTTGGCATGATTTATTGGCAAAAACTGAATATACTACCCATAAATATATTTGTGTTAAATGTATGATTAAACTAAAAGTAGTTTGCTTTTCCTACCGTAAATGTATAACTAACGTTTACAATTTACAGTCCCATCCCCCTCCCATTCCCACCACCCCGCAATGTTTACTGTTCCTATTCTAAGCAGGCTTTCACTTCCACTTCATCCACGGCAATGAAGCGGAAGTCAACTTGTATTATTTGTCAACGATAGTTCGAAGCAATCATATTTAATTGCACGATTAATTGCATGACTTTTAGTATTTAATACTGCATGACTATGCGAGTAACACAGTTAACCAATACTTAAGACAATAGATTCTTCTCCTTTTTCAGGTAACTACTGTATATGGATGACTACTTTTTACTTCTACTTGAGTATTTCTTTTGAAGTAACATGACTCTTTACTCAAGTATATTTTTTGGCTACTCTACCCACCTCTAGTTACAAGGGGCCAAGAAAGAAAAATGGATTTCAGAAAATGTACATGGTTTTACTATTTAGTAACAACCCAAGAATCCCTTTATTTTATATGCTTACTACACAACAAGCAAAAAATGCAGCAGGAAGACAAAAATCTGTACAAATGTGTCTTTTACAGGAGCAAATTGATTTTCATGATAATCCGCTTTCTTTGATTTAAGACAGCACAAATGTGCCCTTCCATGTCTCTATGCTATATCTTACATTGATGATCTAATGTCAAGGAATGTGTGAGGGGGGTATGTATTCATGTGTGTTTAAATGTGTGTATGTGGGCCTTTGAGTGAATGTGTGTTTGGGGGAGGGGTTAACAGTTGTATTTTGTTTTATCTTGTGAAGCACTCTGTGTAGTCATCCATTTTTTGTGCATTTTAAATGTCTGAAAGGTGCGACAGAAATACAGTTTGTTTTTGCACAAAATAAAACCAGAGACAAAAACATTAGATCATCTTTTCTCGTGACCACTGACGTGCAGTATTATATAATAGCTTTGTTCAAATTGAGGCTCTAAAAGTCTGATCACATTAGTCAGAAATGAGAGAACCTGAGCTGATGCCTCCTTCTGACTTTATACTGTAGATTACAGAATGGACCTGAAATAATAATGTGGTTTTGTTCCAGAATCAAATAGTTACCAAAGTATGTTAAAACTGTGTTTTGCACCTAACAACCCAAACCTATTTATGGGACTCTATGGGAATTTAAGTGTGTGAATTCTAGTCTCATCATACATAGATGGTATCCTAATACATTGGTGCATTGCGCTACATTCATTCATTTTATCTGTCAAAGCCACCAATCAAAGTCAGTAGGCGGGGCTAATGATAATTTGGTTCATTGCTTTGGTCATAAGTGTACAAAAAAATGGCGGCTACATTGAGGAATTTCAAAATTTATAAAATATTAAAGTGCAATAAATGTACCTTTGCATATTTGTGGAAATCTTAAATGCAGTGTTTCTTTTATATCATTTGCAATTCAAAACACTTTTAAGGTGTTGTAACATTCAAATATGAACATTTTTATATTTGTTCATACATTACCTGAGCAATGTTCTTGTTTAGCAAGTAAACTCCATACTCAAAATGAAAACGTTCTCCTCTGGAGTACAACGGGAATCTGTAAATCACAAGAAAGAAAATAAAAGCAGAGTGTTAAAGGATGGGTTTGAGCTCTCTTCATCAAATGCAAACAACAAAAGGTAAAACCTTGACAGAGACTAAATTGTAAAATATATCACCACAGTATTGTTTACAACAGAATAAATACAACAGAATATATACACCCACAGACATACATGTATATATACATATATACGTGTTTGTGCAAGCTTGTGTGATATAAGGGTGTATATCAAGTACGATGAAAAAGAAAGCTTTATCGTAACATTTGTGGGTTAAGTTGGAGAGGCGGGCATCTAGAGGGGGAAAAAAATCTATTTTCTATGGGGACTTGAGGCTGGACTCATTCCTTCCACTCATTATGAGCTTACGTCGACTCGTCTCCCATTGAGCAGGCAGAAGAAATTTGTGAATCCAGCCCCATGAGGAGAGCAGGGTTTTTGTCTGGTCTTGCATCAACACACTTGGAAGGTGACCTTCATTATCTATCCTCATATCTCATCTCTGTCTGGACCTCTGAATGGATTCACCTTCACCCTCAGAGTAACCTTAAGTCTAACCTAATCCCTTTTACCTCTTAGCCAAATACTCAGACAATTTCAATGTGAGTGTGATAGATAGATAGATAGATAGATAGATAGATAGATAGATAGATAGATAGATAGATAGATAGATAGATAGATAGATAGATAGATAGATAGATAGATAGATAGATAGATAGATAGATAGATAGATAGATAGATAGATAGATAGATAGATAGATAGATAGATAGATAGATAGACAGACAGACAGACAGACAGACAAAGAACAAAAAACAAAATTATTTGACTTGACAGTAAAGTGGCAAGTTGTTCCCAGAATTGTGTCCCAAAACATATTGAACAGACAACTGAATAAAAAAGGTTGCACCAGGGACAACTGGAGCCTTGGTGGGATTGTCAAGCAAAGCTGATTCATGTGTGTGGGACCCTCACAGAAAGTGGACTGTGGCTGGAGCCAGCGCATCAACAACCACCACGCACATGTCCAGGAAATGGGCTACACATGTTGCATTCCTTGTGTCAAGACGCTCATAATCAATGATAATATCATAAGCAATCATTCCTCAGGACACCAAAGTCCTCTTTGGAGGCTGAAGCAACCCATGTTTCCCGAGAGAAGCGTGCAGAGGCGCAGACTGCAAGTTGCTTGAAGTGCAGGGTGACATTTGCTGCATAGTCTGATGATTTGGGGCATCTGCCATTCGCCACAGTTACTAGGGTGAATTTCATCAAGTCCACATTTAATGGATATGGGTACGTTGAGCACCTCATGCATCTTTGTGTTGACAAGCTTTGTTGAGATGCTGATTTCCACTGGGACTTTGCATCTGTCCACAGTACCGAAACATCCAATAATTCCCTCGCTGACCACGGTTAATGGATTTGCTTGAGTAGCCATACTTGCTTGATCTAACCCCTACAGACAATGCATGGGGCATTATTAAGAGGAAGCTCAGAGACACTAGACTCAACAGTAGGGACGAGCTGATACAGTTGTTTTTTTATATGTTGAAAAAAGCTGTGTGTGTGTGTGTGTGTGTGTGTGTGTGTGTGTGTGTGTGTGTGTGTGTGTGTGTGTGTAATATCAGGGCGGGGGTGGGGGGGCGGGCTTAGGGACTGGGTCATGCTCTTTAGCTAATCTAGTGTGACAGCAGCTATGGGGCTATTCAGTCCCCTCATTCTCTGACCTATAAGTGCCTGTAGCTATAGGAGCACGAGGTAGAGAGCTTTCCTAGCAATGGAACAGTCCTGGCATTTTTGAGTCCTGACTTTACTTTGTCAGTGAAAAAAAAGACCAGTTTATAGGGCACTTCAATCAAACTTTTAGATGTATTGTTATTATTATTATAAGTTTTTGCCCGTGATAACAGGAACTGGAGGGGACAGGAAGGGAACTTCTGTGTGTGTGTGTGTGTGTGTGTGTGTGTGTGTGTGTGTGTGTGTGTGTGTGCGCCTGCATGCTTTAAATCAATTTCTTACTATTATTTCCTCTTTTCCAATTTTCTGAAAATCTAATACAATGTTTCCTTCTCAAGTGTGCAATACACACCGCTCCTTACGTGCACATTGCACCACAATAAGGGAACCAAAGGTAGTAAACCCATACCAGATGGGGTTGCCGCTATAAGGCTGGTAAGTTAAATGCAAAACATTTTAGCTTTGGGGCAACATATTCAACCACTGTTCTACCACAAGCAAAACGCGCAGCCCAGTCCCCTGACAGAGAGGGACATGCCAGAGGTCACATCTCAGCTATTGGAAATAAACAAGACAGAGAAGAAGAAGAAGAGCAGCAAACGTGGCATTCACTTGCGCCTGTGGCATTTCCAATATTACTTTCCTGTGAATTGATGGGATTTGTTCGCCAGTGGACGAACAGAACTACTGCCAACACATACATTCAGCCACATGGACATACATCACAGAAAAGTGATTAATGACCAACACGCGGCATGTCTGAAATCACACCAGAAAGAGTCTGGTTCACCAAACACCAGGAATCCCTTGTGGGCGTGTCCAGTAAAGTTAAAAAATATGATTACATTCCAGGGGGGGGGGGGGTTGAAAGAAGCCAATCTTAGGGCAAAGACAAAGCCGGATGTACCACTTTTAAAAAATTATATGATTAACTTTGCTTTTCATTTATTGTATTGTGGCAAAGTATGTCCACAATACTTTACTGTGAGACTGTTTCTAAAAAGAAACTTTAAGAGAAAGAGACAGACACCTGTTGTAAATCATTATTTACCAAGAACAAAGGCCAGCTCTAAAAAGGCTGCCGTTATCATTTCCACTCAAAAGGTAAGGAGACAAGGATGTCTAGAAAAGCAGAAGGCTAACCAATTACATTTACCTATTTTCAAGAGAATGGGAGGCTTTTCAAACCACTGTCCCTAAGAAATGACGTTTTCTAATAAACACACAGAAACAAGCTCAAGTGTAAAACCAGAAAGTTGGTGGGCACGGGTTGAGCATGCACGCATTGCAGTATTGCATTTTTCCTTCCCCTTCGCCCCAAAACAAACTGCTTTTGCGTTTATTCCAAACACGTCAATGCTTATTTCAAATTTAGCATTTCACACGCAATGCCCGTGGATTTTCTGCAATTGTTGAAATACAGGCAAATTATACAATCTCATCAAATTATCTCTTTCTCAGATGGCATGCAGCGATTTCTCATCTTTCAGTTTAATCAAGCTGGCTCTGCCATGTGATGACTTCTGTCATGATTCCCCACAGAGGCAGTTTCTGTTCAAGCTTCATGTCCTTTAAACTAGTGCAGGTCCACAATGTGTGCGTGCTCCAGATCGTGGTTGGGCACACAGAGAGGAGGCTGCTTAAGGGTCTAACATTGGTCAATTCTGCGATTAACTCCTTCCAGCCTTGTTTAATGCAGTGGCAAACAGGAACATGCAGGAACACTGGCTCTGCTAATTTCCTCCAGGGAACAATTATCAAACATTTTGCTTGCCAACTTCTCTCTCACTCATACGCGCATGCACGTGCACAACCACTCTCCTGTTCACACTGCTACACACCTTGCAGCCCAGAGCAGAGCCGGCACTTGCACAATATGACGCTTGCGATTAATCGTTCCCTTTTGAAAATGTGTCGACAATCTGGGAGTGACCCACCATCATCCAGCCACTGGGCTAGTCGGCCCAAAGGTTTAAACCGTGTATGTACGTGTATGTATATATGTGATATTCACAACTTTATGAGTTAAGGAGCATAAGTTTGTCATAACAGTGGGCTAAACAATTCACTGGGGCAAGATGAAGTGGGGCGAGAAGGAGCATGACGCGCAGCACATAGGCAGCCATGGTGAGTCTGCACAACAAGCATGTGAACAGGTCGAGCCGCAGGAGTTCTTGCAAGATCATGCAGACAACATCTGAGGGTGACGCAAACAGCCGCCATGCATGCACGGCATAACTGTGATCATGACCAGCAATGCAGCAGAGCAGTTTGGCAAAGTGGAAAAAGGGAAAACCTGAAGCTTACGACACACACAAAAAGACTTAAGCTACAGGAGGGTCACAGAAGGAAGGAGAGCCAAGAAATGAGGAGCATTCATGTCAAACCCTTTTGGCTTGGTTGAACAAATACTAGGAGAGAAGCTCAGTGGTCAACTCTCATACTTTAAAAATGGAGGTCAACTAGTTCCTCAAAAAACCACTTGCAAACTGAAGGACTAGCTGCTTGGATCCAGTCTAAATGAGATCCAGGAGGCAGTCAAAGGAGCATGGACAGCTTCTGCTGTAGGAACCAACCGTGTTCCATACATTTTACACCAAGAAAGACATTTCTATGACTCTTCGGGGAGCTGTGGAAAGGGTTGGTGGTAATTTGGAGAGGAGCGAGGGTATGGATGTATGAATTCCAAAGGAGGAGCACTCAAAGAACGTCGTCATTGGGTCTGTACCATCTCCCAGCTCAGCATGGAGGGCAAGGTTTCCTTTAGTATCTTGTCTCAGTATCAGCGTCAGTATTTACTCCAGAATGAGTACATGGATGCAGCTAGGTTGTGTCTTGTATGGGTTAGGAAGTTCCAGCATGTATGGAAGGATGGTGGGCATAAGGCAGCAAGGGACACAGAGTAGGAATCTGCAGAGCAACATAGGGTCGTCAGGGATTACATCATGCCAGCAGACTACTATAGAGTCTGCTTCTTGATCATAGATGTGCATGATGGTCTACTAAGCTTGTGTATGTCTGGGGTAAGAGCAAGACCAAGTCTTGCACTCTGGAAGATGATCTCTTGAAAACATATTGAGCAGTTGCCCAAAGGCACTTGCAAATGGCCACTACCGCTGGTGGTATGATCAAGCGCAGAAGGCAATAGCAGAGGTACTAACCACGGCCACAACAAACAATGCCACGTAAGTGGGATACTTCATAAAAGCTAGAGAGAGACCTAACCCAAAAGCAAAATTAGTGCCTCCTCCTCACCTCAGCAGAAGACTGGCAGCTGAGAGTTGATCTGGTAAAGCAGCTGAGCTTTGCAGATCACATTGCCCTAACAACACTGCATCCAGACATGGCCATCATCTTCAACTCCACCAAAAAGAGGTCAAGGCAGAGCTTACAGTACCCTGGGAGCAGTGCATGCAAATTACCAGGAGCTGACTGCGTGTTGCTGGAGGAAAGGTTGGACCACCCACGATGACCATGTCAAGGTGGGTTTCCAAGGCTTTGCTTGAAAATGACATTGCAAGTTCACTCACCAAACTAGGGATAGTGGGCCTAGCTAAGAAGAGGGCCATCAAATCAACATTGCATTCTGACAAACAAGGCTGTGGCACAATGGAAGCCTAGTGGTCAACTGCTGGGGACTGATGACCCCTGGTTGATTCATCTGTGCGAAGGCTTTATAATTCAATTTCCTTCATCATTTCTCTTGTGCAAACTATGGTTTATGTGCATGTGTATTGCTACACTATACGTTATGCAGAGACAACTTGCCGTTCCCCCTGGGCCCATCTTAAATGTTGGACTGCCAGAGAGGACAGCTATGCGGTTGGGTGGTCAGTCTACATTTTCTCTGCTGTATCAGAGAATGGTAGGAAGACTCCTGGCGAGTGGTTGACCTGCAGAAATGTACACACAGACCGAGGTATGCACGTGTTGGCCTGCCTGTTTAGACACCCTAATTAATGCTCCAAATGTGAGGGGAAAAAATGTTCAGGCTCAGATGTCTGAAAGGAGGCTTGGCCAGTACTTGCACTCTCTTTAATAATGTGAAGGCTTGAGGGTTTAAAGTGTCTTTAAAATGTGATTTAAGAGGACAGGGGACAATAAATCACATGGGCTTGCAATCTGGAAAAAAGCAATAACCAAAAAAAAAAAAAAAAAAAAAAACGCGTGCCGTGAAATTATGACGGCTGTATTGGCAATGCTCACTGTATAAATCCAGCTGAGCTGTAATCTTCAATATATGAAAACTGATTACGAAAAGCAACTGTTGTTAAATGCTATTTTAATGATCACTAATGGACTTGAGATTTAGGGTAAAACAGTTTTGGCATTTTGTCTTCAGGGTGTTGTGGAGGTTCCTTCCCCTGTCATCCTAAATCTTTATTATTTTGCTTAAAAATATATCCATCTGATTCCCGACCATTTCAAGCTTTACTCGCATCTTATTATCTGCATTTTTCTACAGCTTTAACCAAAAGTAAAACTAAGATGAAAGACAAAACTAAAATAAAACCTGACTCTTATTTACAGCTGATGATGACCACTATATCATCCATATTGTGTAGTTTCCCAATTTGGGATCAATAAAGTTCAATCTAATCCAGGCCCAATTGGAAAAAAGAAGAAAAACAGAATCTTAGACCTATTTCGGACTACAAAACTAATTACCTTGCCTGTCTTTAGTTAAAACCAATTATAATGGTGAGTGAAACACTAAAAGAAAGGCACACAAATCTAAACATTGTTTTACACTCTATTTAGAATCACACAATACCACAACTGCGCAGCAAAAGCACTGATCGCCACTGAGCATTTATCATTTTCTATCTTCAATATCTATACATGTATCTATGTAACACATTTTCTGTCGGTCTGTCTTCTTTTCAGTAGGAATTTGTTGATCATATATATATATATAAATAAAGATGATCTTTAATACATTTGTGCAAATGATATTTAAAGCAGTGCTTGCAGTTTAATGGCTGGGTTCTGGTCTCAATCAGACACTAGACATCTGGATCACATCTCCGAGTTCTCCCCCATGCAATCACTAACACTGGAACTGCACTTTTTGCAGGACAAAATGTGGGCGCAACATGTCGTCAGAGCGTACTGATTTCAGAGAGCTGCTCTGACTGGGATAGCAAAACGGCCAATTCACACAAACAGATCAGTCATATTCCACACCTTACTTTCAAACATTCTGACAAGGACAGTTTCCAATTTTGGCTTGTGCCAAAGTACGGCAGGGTAACACAGTTCAGAAAAGCACATGGCTTCGCTAGTTTTTCTTCTGGAGAAATATATGATAATATGTCAAAGAAAGCTGTCCAATACTGTACCCTTTAGCTGGACAAGAAAGAGCTGGGTTTAAAATACATTTGAATTGTTTTATTTTTTTTACATTAGATTATTTGATTGAAAACAAATCTTGATCCAGATGGAGAGTTCTGAAAAGAACACATTGCCTCATTTAACAACATATGAAAACAGTTTCCAACACCCAATGACACAAAATAAAAGATATAGACCAATATTAAATGTGACTTAGGGACTACAGTGAGTAGTAAGAAAAACATAAAAAGCAAGAAGGTTCACAAAACTACAATAGGATGGTTAAAACTATAGTTTTTAACAAGAATTTCCATGGCATCGTTGCACAGCTTGTTATTCAAATGCTGTCATTCATAAAGCATTGGAATAAGTGGCTTTAAACAACTGATCACATGCCACCTCACATATCACCACTGGCTGCCTCTTTCCGACACTTTAATCACCCTACTTTGTACACTTCTAGAGCTCCACTTCCATCTCCCCACACATCATTTCACTGCATGTCGAGTCTGCCGGGACCTTTGGGTTCATAAACATGTGGACTTGGAATTAAAGTGTAGGCTCACTCTGGGATCCTGACTGTTGTGCCTGTTTAACTCAAAGGTTTATTTTTGCGTAGCTCTCCGCCGTGGCTGATTTCCGGCATGCCAGGTCTCAAAATGGGTGAAGTGCCTGTCTCTGAGCCACTCCAGCTGTTGCCATGATGTATCACTCTCACAAATAGATGACTGCTCAATCACTGCATTGTCTTACTTTTCCGCACACACTTTCTTCCAGATGTTTTGGATGTTTATAATAGTGGGATGTAAAACATTTCCATGCCTGTCTTTAGGAAAAAGTAGCCACCACACAGCAAAAAAGAAATAACGGTCTTAACAGAAGTTGGCATGCGGCCATGGTTGTTTAATGTTTGCGGTGATGTTCAACAAGAGGTAAACATCAAAAAATTTCAAAAAGTTTCGGGCAGAAGCTAAAGAAGCGTCAGCTCTGTGGGTCTGAAATCCTGTTGGAATGACCTGATTTAACATGTGCCCTGCATTTGTTCTCCTATCATTACTATCATTACATATTTTCTATTGATTATAGATATAATATAAATAGTATTTACATATAGAAAAGGAACTTTCCAAACCTAGTGCCTGTTTTTTGTGAAGGTTTGAATGCGCAAAGGTGTGTGGAAACTTCATATCACATCCAAACCAATGTGCACAATGATCCATCACCATGCGCTGAAGACAAGGTCACACAAACACAATGGGCTGAGGCGAAACACATTCTCTTTGCTTATCAGTACAATGGACCTCAGCAGAGAGAAAAAAAAAAAAACTTCTTTGGAATTTCTTTGTCAAGTACAACATATAGCAGCAGCAAAAGCTGACTCCTGCAAAAATGTCCGAGGCTACATACAGGAAGTAGGAATGTACTTTTTTGTCATTAAGGAAACGCGGGCTGGCTGTGTAACACTATCCGTTAACTTGCCAGGAATCCTGTGACATGGTTGAGAGTGTAGCAGCACATTGAAACTGGAGGAGCATGTTGAGCGACGCTGCTACTATGCCGCCATCGACTGTTGAAACCGTTTTACATAATTCTAACACTCAGCCGACTACACTCGACTGTTTACCACAGAGCAAACAAATGACTGTTTCCTGACGCATCAGTTGGATTTTCCTCCATTAATCAAATAAGATTTCAAACACAATTGATTTGTTGTATTCGGTGATCCATGACTGCTGGCGTTTCCTTGAACACACACACACACACACACACACACACACACACACACACACACACACACACACACACACACACACACACACACACACACACACACACACACACACACACACACACACACACACAGAAGAAGATAATTGAGAGCTACTTACTCTCTCTCTCTTTCAGAGAGTCTGTCAGTGATGGTGTCCTTGATCGAGGAGCGGGAGCCCTTATGCATCACCGGATACCTAAGAGGGACTTGCAGGAGGCACGACACCATCAGGACCAAATGCGATGTGTAACCCAGGGCAACTGCCACACTCCCATCATCCTTTGCTGCAGGAAACGAAGCAAAGGAAAAGCTGAAATAATCAGACGTTCATGTCCATGTGATTAAAACCAGAAAGCCAATGACTTGGCTTGACTGATGATACACTTGCCAATTTTGTATTTGAGAAGGCAAAGCACACGAGAGCAACACGTGTACTTTGAGAGAAACTCCATTGAAACACAAGAATTCAACATTTTAATAAGAGAAGGTGCAAACATTGCAACAAGGCAATTCCAGCAAATTCCACAAAGTCCACCACACCTCACTCTCACACTGAACGTTGAGTGCAGCTGAGATGCCAAATTCCTATTCAATACAATATGCTTCTTAGAAGCAAAGGCACAAAACTGATTGAGTCAAAGTGGGACAAATACATCTTTGTCCTGCTTTTAGTGCGAGAACTTTTCCTAAAAAATGCCAGTTTGTATTTTTCCGCACTCTGAAAGTCCAAAGAAATAAGGAGCATGGAGATACCTTGGACTCACACTGTGACCAACAGGGGCGCCAGGTCAACTGAAGGACATGCAACCATGAGCGGCACCTCAGGGTGCAAGTGGAGACTGCGGATGTCAGGCTGACAAGAAAGGTTTGGCTCCATTTAAAGCACTTAAGGGCCTCAGTAGAGTGCTTCCATACTCCCGTTTGCTGCACAGTAGGATTAGGAGCTCCAACTAATCTTGACCCTGTTCTCTAATGTGGAACATCCTCCCCTATAGGCCCGTTCAACCAACTCTTGACATGCATCTGGACAGCTCCAGACATTGTGCATTTTTTCCTTCTTAATTTGTTTTGTTGTCTTTCCCTGGGGCAAGACCTCACACGTCTGACAACGGGTGTCAGCAACAGGACGTAATTACAGGGTAAAACTCGCGTTTCAAATCAGTGCTTTGAAAAGTTTTTATACGTCCGGGGCTTCACGCGGTGTCTAAAATAAAATAAACATCACTCTCACAAAGTCCAGTCAGGCTAACTAGCAACGCGGCTGTGCGTCAATAATGTGACATTGTGTTCCTGAGAAACCTGTTTGGAAAAATATACATCGTACCTGTAATCACGTTTGGAAAAAACAGCTTAGCAAGATCAAGTTTTGACCTTGTCGGGATGACATAATAAAAATCAACAACTGGCTAAAGGAAAATATTTTCTTGATTCTCCCTGAAATCATTCATTGTACATCATTTTTTCAGATTTTCTCACAAGTTGTATGACATGTACATACAATTGACATTGCTTCATAGTTAATGCAAAATATCTATCCACTCTGCCCTGATACAGCCTCTTCTTCTGAGCCGAGTACATGTTGCTGACGGACACCTCTGACAAGCGATGGGCCGACAGGGCGGCGACCACCTTCAAGGACACTGATCATCCCGCTCATGCCTTTCCACCATGCTGCCATCTGGAAACAGACTGAGGAGCATCCGCTGCTGCAGGACGAGCAGATGCTTGGAAAGCTTTTTCCCCCCAGGCTGCAAGAGGCCTGAACTCGACTCTGCTGCACTTCCGCACTTCTTACTAACCAATGTGGCTGATTTTGGCTCGATCTAGTCTACTTATTTTCTTCTTGTAGCTTCAAAGCTAATTGTTTAATTTTGGATTGATTCGACCTCATAATGACAAATAAAAACCTTTAACCGTTTTCAACCTTTGATGTTAGATTACCTTGAAAGTCCTCAGAATTTGGCAGCTTCACTCCACAGATGACGTAATCTGATTGGTTAGCCTAAGGGTTAGACAGGTTTTCATGAAAAAAAAAAAAGAAGCAATTTACCATTGAAAAGAGACTCAATATACTGTAAGTTGAAACAATAAGACCTCGGCACCAAAAAAGACACAACAAACATCAAATCTTGATTTACATCAAGAAAATGTTGTGCCGTTAACTTTCAAACGTGTTGCGCAGCACAGTCCGTGCAGCTCAAACTCACCACGTCAATGGGGTAAATGTAGGAGAGCTCAGAAAGGAGTTGACGACAGCGGAAGGTGAGCTGAGCATTGGACTTGAGGAACTGCTCTCTGAAGAAAAAAAGACAGAAGACAGAGCATGACGGCACAAATAGCAACCTGGCACAAGGAGACAAAAGTCGTGGTTAAGAGAGGTTAAAATAGAACAGTGACCAAAAATGATTCAAATTTGGCATTTAAAGCGCTTCTCATTTTTCCCCACTGCTTGTATTTTGGAAGTCCTTCAACTCTGCCGATGACGCTGCAAAAAGGACTTCAATCTCTGAACTGGTGAAGTTCTACTTCTTCATCAGCTTTAATAATTATAATCATTGGGCCGATAATTATGCAGATGCACAATTCTCATGAACACGGGCTCACTGACGCACAGGTGGAATTCATTGTGTTAAGAGTAATTTACACGTATATCTGAGGATAAGCGTTAGTTGGATCTGATGAGGCTCACTGCACAGCCAATTGCAGGGGTGGGGGGGGTGGGGGGGGGGGGGATAAGGCAAAGTTACGACAAGAACACAAAAATGTTCTTGCATGAGGCCCACTGTGTCTAATATTACTACATATTCCTATGGAACTGGTCAGTAAGCATACATAAGAGACATATGGATTTGTAAAAGCATTGAATACAACAATCGTGGTAAACTTCATCTAGGGCAAATCCTGTGTTCAAAATCCTATTTGACAAAAAGTACAGAAGTATTTAAGTATTATCACCACTAAGAGCTTAGCATAGCTTAGCACAAAGAGTTGTTGTAAGGGATTAAATGAACAAAGTAAATGTGAGTGTGCGGGTGACCAAGCTTTCAAGGCACTGATGGATTGGAATTGGATCGTCGTCATTGTTTTATTCCGTTTTTCATTTGACAAGTCGAGTTCTCCATCTTCATTATTAGTGCAAATGGAACCAAATGGCGTCAGCATTGAATTCATCATTTTAAAACATAGCAATGGACTGAACTATTTGGCCGCTACACCTTTTCAACTGTACTAGTGTCACATCAGACAATCATAGGGCAAATCATTTACTCAGTATATTCAGACATGGTCAAGAACACTGATTTAAGTTCAAATTAGACACAAAAATTGAGAACAGAGGCGTTTCAAGTAACTCTGAACACAGCAGAGTTGCTGTTGAAAGTATTTTTCTTTTACATATTACCACCACCATCTTTTTTTATGTCCACTGAAGGAATAAAAATACTTTGAAATACTTTGAGACTGAATAGTCTGGTAGCACTCAGCTATTTTCAGGGCTAAAAAAGAAGGCAGTGTGTGCAACCTTTCACTGGCAATTAAAAAGATAATTAAGCAAACAGAGGCTGAGAGACGTTTCCAGTCAGTAAATTTTAGGCAGATGTGCAAGTGTCCACGTTCATTTCCTGTTTGTTGGCTCTCTTGGCCCAAAGTGGCGTTCCTGGGGCTCAGGTTTACCCCAAAGCTGCCAGGTACTTCTCAGGTAAACAAAGCTGCATCCAAGATCGGCACTAACCACACATACCTCCACAGACCAAGGCAGACACAAGCCAGCGGGCTTTTAGCACAATGTGTAAGCTTTCAATAAAATACATAAACAGGCAGCGCACATTGAAACAGCGTGCGCTCTCCGGAGAGAGAGGAGGGAATCACAGCACAGCACGGTGCTGTTTCCTCAAGATTTATCAGTCGTATCTTTGTAAAGAGCTCTGAACAATGTCAAGGAGTGGATTTTATTTCCTCATGGTATATCAGCACTGCACTGCACAGCATTGACCTGCGCCAGTGGTCGACACTCGCTGCGGACCGCCAGGCTTGGCGTCGCACCGCGGACCAGGCCGTCTCCTCCTTTGAAGACTCCCGCAGGGCGCAACCTGAAGGAGAAACTCCGCAGGAGGGAAGGATCGGGACACTTCAGCAGCTGGACCAGACCAGACTTTTGACTGCACCCGCTGCGGCAGGATCTGCTTGTCCCGCATCGGACTAGTGGGCCACCAACGTGCCTGCAGCCGACGCGGACAGCCCCACTTTATAGATCTTGGCTCCCGAAGCCACGCCAACAGTATATCAGCACAGGTTAACACTTACCTCTTGGCAGTGCATTCCTTCTGTAGTTTGGCTAAGAACTCCTTTTCCTCCTTTAGGTTATTTTGCTGCATGGAAAATGCTTCCTCTAGCAGATACAAAAAGCAAAATGGGAGAAAACCATCAGGTAAAAGTTATGCAAGATCAAACAGTCCCTTAAATGAAAGAATATCACTTAGTTTTCACACAAGGTAAAACCAAACAATACATACATTCAACACCGGGTGCATACGTGTGTGTGTGTGTGTGTGTGTGTGTGTGTGTGTGTGTGTGTGTGTGTGTGTGTGTAATGAAGTTAATCATTGACATCCTGAATAATCACAATTTTTAAATACTATCCATAAAGGGGTCTTATTATCAAAAACTGAAAAATGACACACGTCTGAAGTGCTTTTCCCGTGTTGCTGTGCTGAAAGCAGCCATTTGGATTTTGGGCGGCTTTGGACACCAGGAGTCAAGGCAGAGCCACGGGTGGAGCTGACGGAGGGGAAAAGCCAAAATAGCCTCTTCAGGTTGAGTAATAGAAACACTTGTTTTGCAAGGCCTCTCCAGCTCAAACTAGGAGCTGATGGATCAAACAAACCTTGTTTACTTTTTATTATGAGTGCCCCACCAAAATAAATGTCTTAATTCTGGAAACGGTCATAATAGGGTTCCTTTATATAAGTTTGATAAACTGTTGTGGTGTTATTGGTGCAGAAATCAATGCATGAAACACTAGCACGTAAAGCCAAACAAAAAGAAATTCCCGCTTGCTCTTCTCTGATTTCCAGTCTCGTCTGAGAAGCAACAAACAACCACTGAGCAAGCAAGGAAACAAATCAAAAAAAACTAAATAAATAAATAAATAAATATTGACACTCTACCTTTCTTCTGAAGCTGCGACTTCTCCTTCTGCTGCAGGTCAATCTCCCTGCCGAGCGCTTTCCTCTGCCGCTGCAGTTCACTGCGCAGCACTGCAATGCGTAGCTGCATGCATTCCCGCTCTTTCTTCTGTTCACAGTACAGAAAACAGATGAAGGAAGGCGTCAAAGCAGCATCATTTAAAAATATCCCCAAAATGAGAACAAACTTGAGTAGACACATGCAGTGATCAATAATAAGGTGGGATGGGGGAGGGATCAACGTCAGAAGAAGGTCCAGTGTGTAAAATGTGGCTTTATTTAAGATTTCCATCATGGTAAAAGCTTAATATATTGTCCATTAATGCATGAATAAAAGTGTGTACTCGCAGTATAATAAGTCATTTGGTTTTCCTACCCTTAGACAGGTTCTCATATATTTAAGAATATAAACAAAGCTCCGACCCCACCTACTTTAGATGACTGGACCATTTCAGAGATATTTAGGATGGAAAAACTGACCTTTAAACTGAGATTCCTGAGATTCTGGATTTTTTTTTATATGTATATGTATATATATGTGTGTGTATATATATATATATATATATATATATATATATATATATATATATATATATATATATATATATATATATATATGTGTGTGTGTATATATATACATATATACATATATATATACATATATACATATATATATACATATATACATATATATATACATATACATATATATATACATATACATATATATATACATATATACATATACATATGTATATATATATATACATATATATACACGTATATATATATATATATATATATACACGTATATATATATATATATATATACACGTATATATATATATATATATATATATATATATATACACGTATATATATATATATATATATATATATATATATATATATATATATATATATATATATATATATATACATATATACATATATATGTATATATATATATATATATATATATATATATATATATATATATACATATATATATATATACACATATATATATATATATGCATATACTCCCATGAGAGCAGATTTTTTTTTTTTAAACGATTTCACTGGCAATACTTCATTGGTAATACTTTTTTTTTTTTTTTTTTCCAATTTATTGATTCAGCGGGTGACCCTTAGGTTTTTATTTGTTTGCTCATTGTTAATTGGAATTGTTCAACTCGTAATTAAGTTGTATCAGAGTTCTATACAAGTAGTCAACACATCTAACCGGTGCATGCTTCAGGAGGAGGACTCAAACAAAAAATGGAAGGACTTTTATTTTCATTACTTTTAATCTAATTAGATAATTAAAAAAAAAAAGAAAAAAAAAAAGGGATATTTGGGGTCCCAGTTCGCTGCCATGTTGCACTGCCATTTCTTAATGGTATTTAAGGAAGCCCACCTGGCAGTGACTTCCTTATAATATTTGCACACTGGACCTTTAAGAAGTAGTGATTATAGATGCTACATGATGACACGTCGATGTACGGCAATTTGTGAAAGTGAAAAAATGTGGTACGGCAACAGTGAATTATGTGAACATAACGCTTGGCACAAGAACAGAGCCTTCCACAGCCTGGTTTATCTGGAGGCTCCCGCGTAGCGACTCTTGGAAAAAAAAAAAGAAGAAAGAAACGGACTGGTACCGTGTGATAGCGATCAAAGGCTGGATCTGAGAAAATACAGACATGTAGATATCCCCCGTACTCAAGACTTCTTAGAGCCTTGCAGCAAAACATGGAGGGGCATTAGTGGCACGGAGACAACAGATAGCCGCTTCATCTCCTCTTCCAATCGTAGCCCTGATGTTTGCGCGTAAGGGGGAAAAAAAAAACCTCCAGCGTTGGCACGAACGGCGAGAAGCTTCTCGACTTTCACGCAGCGACGCCGTTGACGAGTGGCGCGCAGCCGCGTCATGTGTTTGTGAGCGAGCGTTAAGGCCGTGGCCCAGGGGGTTAACGCCGGGGCCTGTCTGAGTCCGACGGAACATCAAACAGGTCAGCTGAGTAAATAAGCAGCAGCCAAGCATGGGTTGGGGGGGTCGGGGGGGGAGTGGAAGGGTGGGAGAATTAACCCAACAGATTAATGCCTGGGCGTGAGTGAGAGGGTGAAAGGGTCCATGTGCTGAGGTTGGTGGCCCGCGCTCCCCCCCCCCCCTCCTCCTTTGATCCAGGCTCAGTAGGATGCACACAGAGGAACAGTAGAAAGCTCTTTAAAGGGGAAAAAACAGGGGGGGTGGGGGGTGGGGGGGCTTGGAGGGGCCAAACAATGATCCACTCACTGCAAGTTGCCTCGTTTTACAGAAAGGTAGAGGACAAGGATTATATGATTTATTAGCTGACGAGAGCTTTGAAAAGGGTATTAAGGAGTGTTTGACTCGGGGGAAATATCACAGGCAGCTTTTTGAAAGAGATCTTTTGTGGCAAAAGAATGGAGCCTCAGTGTTTAGTGGGGAAGGCTGGGGGGCGGGGGGGGGAGTTATGCAGCAGATATGGTATGGAGTTGAAATCATTTCTGGCAAAATGAACACAACGAGATGCGTATTTAAAGCTTGCGGTCAAACAACAGCGACTCGATCGCGTATTTTGAATGGATCGTTTTGAATTTCAAATGTTGGCTTTGGTGTAAAAGTCCACATTAAATGTGAAAAAAGGTAATCAGGCTGCATTTATGTAGCGCTTTCCAGCACCCCAAACTGCTTTACAATGGCCTCTCAGTCACCTTCTCACACACCAATGGGTGGCTGCTGTCATGCAAGGCGCTGCCCTTACATACACACAAAGCTGATTTTAAAAACTTGTAGGGATTAGTTCCCTGCCGACATTGAAACAATGAGCCAACTTAGTCTCACGGCAGTGGAGTTTCTTGATCATTCCAACACAGAATCCATTTTAAATGTATTGTACTCGAAGCTCCTGCAAGATGTTACATTGAATATAAGCAACTGTGGAGCGAGCACCTCACTTTAATAGTTGTACTGCACACGTTATCATGATGACACAGAGCTGCTGTACTCACCCGCTCTGTGCACGCTGCTGTAGTCCTGAGCTTCTCCTCGATCTCCTTCCCAATCTTCTGCACCGTCACCTGGTTCTGCTTGATGGCTCTCTGGGCCGTGTGGAGTCTACAGGTGGAGCGTTACACAAGGAAGCTCATCACAACATTCTCAGGACCAATTCTGGGGATTCCAATAAGCAATAAGCCATGCTGAAAGCTAGTCTATATTAATAACACACGCTCTCAGGCAGGATCTTCAATACCGGCTGCCTCACAAACAAGGCCACCCCCTTTGAACAAGACCCTTGTTATGTATACACATGTAAAATAACCATTCAACTATTATTTTTACTGCAATTCAACACTCAGATATTTATGGGTAGTTTAATAACATTGCCGATAAGTCTTAGTAAAATGATGACAGTTTTAATAATGGTACTGGTATGTATCATGTTTCATAACAATATGTTGAATAAGAGGAATCACTTCAAGCTATGATCAAATTGAGGCTGAAAACGCAAAACACACACTGGAGTTATTGAATTGTGATAATGTGTAATGTTAATTATTCTATGTACACATCAAAGTGAATCCCTGTGCTATTTGTCAGTGGTTTAATGCTGCAAACATTGTCACATGCAGTCATCGCTGAACTAGCAACACGGGTGCAGAAATGACAGATTTATTACATCTGCTTATGGTCTAAAATTAATATTTGCTTTGGTTTACTTTTCAACTGTTTTTCCCTTTTAATGGGGACACCTTTGAAATTCAAGAGATTTTTTATTAAATCAAACAATGTTTGTTCCCACCACCAATTACCAACTGGAATTACGTGATGAGAGTAAAAGCTGTGGCGGATTCTTGAAAAGTTTCAGATTTTTTCCCCCTTTTCTCGTCAGGTGGTGGCTACAGCAGCCAGAGATAATCCAATGCATCATGTTTTGACAGCCTCATCTTCGTGTGATAACAGCAGCAGAATCTGATACAGGATTCCCCCCAGGTGAGAAGTGTTATCTCTCTTTTCCTTTTCACGCATGTCTGCATCCTTAGATCAAGTCTGGGTCTAACGCCTGCCCTTCAGGCTTCTGTGAGCCGCTGGTCTCGCAGAGGCACCACACACCCTCATGACTGCAACGGTTAAATCGCTGGGCAACTGTCCAGAAAACACCTTGTCACGAGCAGCGAAAGCTTCCCGTTTGCAAAGCATGAGGGGTAACTTGACACGTTGCCAGAGGGGATGTGCAGGAAGTTATGACTGAAGCCTGTGCACTCAACCCTTGATAGCGATTAACATCAACAAAACAATAACATTTTCCCTTTTGGACCCCGATCTTGCTGGGGTGTCAAACACAAGTTGGTGTTTTAGAAAACACAGATTCCTTCTGAAAAAGAAGGTCGCTTTCTACATTTTCTCATGATAAAGGTTTTGAAGTTTTCGTCATTAAAAAATAAAACGGCCACCTGTTGGGATGCACAGTTGCCTAGGTTTAAATTGCGCAAGTGGAGGGTGAAAGCCAACAAAAAGGTGTGTTTCTCTCTTTATTTCTGAGGTCATCCAAAAACGACGGTCAGGATTTCTCTTATCGCACTGGATAAACCCTGAGGTCTGACATCTGGGAGATCCGGTGAACACAACGTATCACAACGATTTCACTACCCTAATGATGTCACCCAGAGGAAGGGCTCTTTGTTCTTGTGCAACCTTAAAGAGGAGAACGTTGCCAACTACTAGAACAGAGTCAGACCGACGAGTCAATAAAGTTTTGCAAAGTATGTCCGTCACGTCTGATGCTGCCACGTGCTGTCTGTCTGACAAGACTTTTGATACCGTGACAAGGCAGGATTTACAATACCGTGACATCCCTGCAATAAACCACATGTTCCAATGGCAGAGGTAGCCAGCAACAAAAATAGAAAATCATAGACCACTTTGCTTTCAGCACTTTTCATAGAAACAAAAAATGTATGAAAATCAAGTGATGGCATCTGTGTTATTTTGTCCAATGCATTTTATCTGGACGAGGAAAGATGCTTCATTAAAGTGGTTGTTGAATTGTAATTGCATTATAAGCTTTTCAATTCAAGCGGCAAAAGGTAACGGCGGCATCGTTACAAAAAACATTGATGTATTGCTGCACGGTATAGTTAGTGATTGGGATATCTACAATCCCACCAGCTTGATTAATATAAATAAATCTTGACAAAGTTGTTGGCTGGTCTTGTTGCCAAACTTGCAGTTATTTTTATTCACAACTGCAGTTATGTATTCGTTTTTTGTGTGTTTGAATTGTGATGTTTTCAATTATGAGACACTTCAAATAATTTCTTGCGTGTGAGAGGGTCTTGCCACTTTCACTTTGTTTTTCCTGCCTGCACTCTAGCTCAAGGGGCAAACTCCAGTTTCACAAACACATGCATGCCTGCACGCACACACATAGGCACACAGCTAAAATTGATATTAAAATAATACACCCCAGGTTTTCAGAGCACCCGGCTCCTTTTCACCATGTGCACATTGTTAATCTGATTCCGTTTCCAAAACTGATCTGACTTGTACTTGATTACCATCGTCTGAGACTCTGCAGTCTGGAACTAGTTAATCTGAAGTTGGGTAATACTTCAGAAAGACACTGGATTTGTGCGGATTCATTTAAACTCAATTAGCTTTGTCCGGGTTTTCACTTAAGCCATAAACGGGAAATCAAAATCCGTGAAGTGGGGGCCTTCATAAAACACATAAACCCCGTGGAGCGCAACATTAAGTTCACTCGAGAAGACAACACCAACAATTTACCATTCTGGACTGCGCTGGCCTCACAGAGGAGGGCAGAAGTTTCACTGCTTGAGGTTTACAGAAAATCCACCCACATAGACCAGTACTTACAGTTTGACTCCTACCACCTTCTGGAGCAAAAACTGGAAGTCATTGGAACCTGACACAACCGGGCAGAGAACATCCTTTCCATAGCACATGCATGAGGTCTTTCAGAAAAGCAAAGGAGGAGTTTGATCAAACCCAGCAGGCAGAAACAGGTTTATCAAACCCCGAGATAAAGAACTTAGCAACGCAGTCGCAGTCCAATGCAGTAAAGACTGCCCTTATCTACATATTGGTGAGACAGAGCAACCTCTTCATGAACACAGATGGGCTAGCTAGCACCTCAGGACAGCACGCAGAGGTACAGCTACATCTCTACACTCATCAAACCAAATGACTTGGATTGGGCGTGGGGTCGTCATCACTCCAAGTGTTTTACTTTATATAATCAGAGAATTGCCTTACTCCGTATGATGAGAGATGGACCAATACCACTTCTTCACCGAAGGATGAGAGTACAAGTACTTGCATTTTAGTACTCACCGACACTGAGTACTTCATAAGGCCATTGCACATTATAAAATTATTTTGATTTTTTTTTCTCCACAGACGTTTTTGAAGAACATGCCTGGGAATGTTTTTCTACAACACGTTTCACTTCTTCTGGCTGGAAATCATCAAAATCAGAGATGTCAAAATGACAGAAAGGGACCCAGATAATTTGATCATACTCCAATATCTCCTGCCGTGTATACAGCGGCCTTCCATAGTCTGCACTCACTCCAAAACTGTTACGCTAGTACAACGCCTTAAATCTATACAGCTCATTAACTGCTGTGTTGACTGTTATTTGGTTAATCTGACCAAACCAACTGAAATGTCATTACTGACTATTATGTGGAAAAATATGTGTCGACTGCATTGTTGGCATACTTTTTTTTTAATGCAGACATCTAAAAGAGCAGTCTGCACAGAGGGAAGTTGGCACTCAAATGATCTGTGATCCTCTTTGATCCTCTGACCACTGGAATGCCGAGGTGCATTATACCCGCATGCAGCACGGCTGCTTCTTTATAGTCGAGAGGCTACGACGCCAAGCAGCAAACTGGCGCTCGCTGTGGCTCGCTGTCAACAGCAACACGAATTGCAGGTGCGAAACATCACCACGATCAACATCCCCGTACACGGCGTTTTCCGTCTTTCGTGCAAAAGGTCGACCAGGGGTGTCGTGTGACGGCCGCAAAATGGGAGTACGGCGCCACCTAGCGCTGCGGAGGCACGCATACTTTAGTCAATAATCCGATTATGTCCTTAGCATATGAACGTGGAGCACGGACAGGTCTCCAAACTGATCCTTAATCGGAGAATGGCAGTAATCCGATTAAGCTGTGCATGTAAACGCACTGGCTGAGTAGGCTGCCTTGAGAACACAACCCCAGCCGCTTTGACCACCTTTCACTCCTCGGCACAGGTGAGCCTGACGACTCACATGATGGCAGGGTGGGTGGCAGGGCGGGGGGACGGCCTGCGGCCATTGGGTTTTTACAGGAACAACTCACATGGGTGAGTCAACGTAGCAAAGACCCCACGTTGATCGTGTGGGACAACCCTCGGGACCACCTCAAGGGTTGATTCCCAGAGGTGGATAAATACACGGGACTCTAACCAATTTTTTTAGTGTTTTATTATTGATAATAATAATAATAATAATAATAATAATAATAACTTCCATTTTTCGCGGCTTTCAGGAAACCCAAGGTTAATATCTGGGTTTGTTTGTCCATCAAAGTTTTTTCATTTTATTGGCCGGTCTGAGATATGGCTTTTGCTTTTCCAGCATTCTGAAGCCACCGCTCTACCATTGAAGTCAATGCATGTATTTGTTCAGTAGTGTGAGCAGTAGTCTACATCCATTACCCATATAAGCACTTTATAGTGGGAAAACAAGGTTTAAGGCTTCTTTAAAGTCAGACCAAAATTTGGCCTATATTAATAATGCATTGATTACAAAAGGATTTCTAATGTATTGTCTTGCCAGTACTTAGAAATGGCTGAAATATGTGTATTTACAGGAGCCTCATAATTAGATAGAAAACTCCACATGCTTTTTGATGTACGACCGCCGTTATTTTGATGGTGAGCAAATGAGGCTGTAATCCAAGATCTGATCACTAGATGACACAATTTTACACAGTGTACCTGAGGAGGATGATCCATATTGGAATGTACAGTATGTGAACAATTACACTATCGTACAATATAATAATGCAGATGGATTTGAGGGCAGAGCCAAAGGGAAAGGAAGGGTAAGAAACTCTAGGCAGAAAACGTTGAGGGAGGAGAAGAATCACTGAAGCTGCATTAAAGACAGCAGGGGCCACGTGGATGTGCACAGAAAGAGTGGATGTGGAATAAAATGCAATGATGTAATAAGCCAGGGCAAAAGTCATGTAAGTTATACAGTACTTAAGAGTGGCCTCTTTCTTTTACAAAGTATAAACCATTATCATAACTTATGGAAGGAGTTTTGGTTAAATTTGCTTTTTTTTTCCCCCCAGCAAAGAGCGTAAATTTAATTATATCACCATATTTAATTCTTAAAGTTTCAATAAAAGCCATGATAAAGCACATAATACAATGCTTTCAAAGATTTACAACTTAAACCTTCCAAATATACTTGTATTCAGCTGGAACAGGATGCAGTGACACTGTTAGGTGTGCGGCTATGACCAGCAGAGAGTTCCCTGGTCTGCTGGGAATGAAGGCAGCATTTACCTCCGACCTCATTTCATTTTAAATAGGGCACAGACTGGGAAACCCTGTCTTTCCCCCCCAACCCTTAATTGCTATCCCACACGTGCCCTTTCAGTCTGTCCGACGATCAATGTCTCCCCCTTGTGGTGTACACTGGCAGTGCAACCCTTTCAACAGTAAAAACGTGATCTGCTTGATTCCGATGCCAAATCTAATGGCGTCCAAACCAGCAATTGACTCTGCAGTCTCATTCCATGTCATTCCAGCACTTATAAGGGCAGGAGATGTTTTGACATTGTTATTTAGACATTAAACAATAAATTAAATATAGAAAGAATTTTATGAGATTTAGGCTAAACAGAAAATACACAGCAAACTTTTAAAGTCGTTAAAATCCATCACATCAGAGCACTTGAGCAGCCAATAACTTATAAAAAATATCTTTAAAAGTGCATTGCTGAATACCACAGGACTTAATTCTTACCTTAGCAAGGAGAAAACACTGTAGGAGTTCCTGACTGAACTCTGGTCGACCTGAAGCAAACTGTTTTTCTTCAGCTCTGACTGATCCTGGGAAAGCCACAGATATATGTTTAGAAAACAAAACAGAAGACAAACAGACCTAACAATGCAGTTCATATATGAAACCATTACGAAGCAAACAGAAGGCTGTACCTTTTGATCAAAGTCAGCTGCATAGTAGCCGTCGTTTAGTCCAAATATGATCTCATTTGGATTCCTGGATCGGATCTGGGAGAAGCGGATTCCAGTTAAGTCTCAGGTTACGTGCATAAGCCATGCAAACTGTATAGGTTTACTTTGCTGACCTGCTGTCCTGTGTATCTGAGACCATCCAAGTTGACCTTCCACTCTATCAGGAGCTGATACTGCTCCTCCTGTCCCCCCCATATCCTCACCACGAAGCAGGAAACGGAGGTGTCGAGGAGGTCTGGCAACATGCCAAAGTCCAGGCTCCTCCAAGTTGGATTCTGAACACACACGGTGACGCGAGTAAGGTTACCATGACTTATTAAAAGTAAAGAAACAGCTCGGTTAAGTTTCACATCATAATGTGACAGGGTCACAGAATTATTCTGTCAGGTGGGACCGAGACACCTCTGGATATGATTCAGTGCTTCATAAGGAGGAAAAATTGACCGACTGATTCATCTTGATCCCTGATTCTTGAGCTTTTTTATATATAAATGATGGACAATTTTCTTTTTTTTTTTTTAAACACAGAAAATCTTGCATCTCAACCTCACAAGTGAAAGTAGCAGCAAAAAGGAAATGACACAGTCGTCTGAAGGAAAACAGGAAGAAGAGTAAGAGGAAATGTTCCTCAAGACAACTGACAGTAGCAAACACAAATTACTACTACAGAACACACTTGAGCATATATGTTTGATTCACCAAAACACAGAAGGCAATGTGTTTGCATTATAGTGTAAGTAAAGTGCAAAGCAGCCCAGGTCAGCTCATGACTCGGCAGAAAGGCCGGACATAATGGCTCGCTAGCGCTGCTGGCAGCTTCGAAAGCTTTGCACACCACTCTGAAGCAGGGCTGGGCACTGATGTGCAGACCACGCTGCGTTTTTGGCTGTACGATATTACATTCGTTTCATGCTGGAAAGAGCACTTTCTTAAAAAAACAAAGAAACACCATAGCATTTTCTCCAACAAAGCACATTTTGAATTTGAATTTGAAATTGGTTAAAATAGATGAAAATAGTCACTGAAAGCAGCAATGCCTGTAGCATTATACTGATATACTGATGCACTGTGCTGATGACTTTCAAGGACTTACGGGTCCTCTTTAAAATGGCAGTCCACCAACCTTGCAATGCAACCAAAGGGAATGTGTCCTCCTTAATAATGAATACAATTCCCTCAAAAAAGATCCTTCAAAACATCCGCCTTGAAAGCAAACCAAAGGAAGTCCTTGACAAACAGGGCGGCTCATCACATCCCTTCTGGCTCCGCTGTTGTACGGAGCAAAGAGCCTTGGATAACCTTGCTACCTCAGCTGCAGCGCAGGGAAATGTCAAGCCCAACGGTCAGCTTAAAACAGCCTCAATCACTGTCAATCTTAGGAAGTCGCTGCCAGCGGACACTGTTTTGTTGATTAGCTCAGCACTGCAGCTAGATTTTTTAGTAAGGCTCCATCAGCAATCGCGTGGGGGCGAACAGGACCGAGTCTTCCCCAAGATTTCTGGCAGTCACATAAAAGCTGCCCAGCGAGTTTGACAAGAAAAAATTAAAATCATGATGCACGGGAACACAAAAGCCATGAAATAATTGCACATGTTTGGTCAGTGTCAAGTGTCAAGTCTCTTAATTGATAGAAGCAACAACAGGGCCTCCAGCCCTGCTCAAAGAAAATTCATAAAGACTGTTGAATTTTCCCTTTTAGCACTGACTTTTGTAAAGGCCAGCGCTCACACATTCCAAAGGAAAGCAAATTAGGACAACATTATTCAAACATCTCCCAGTAGGTTTAGGTGTTCAGTTGGAGTACTCACCAGAGAGTCTCTGATGACCTCACTCTTGTAAAAATCTAGAATGCAATCAGAGAATGATCATTAGAAGAAGTGACAACATTTTCACCTCTGAAGCACAGAGTGGTTGAAAAGACAGTTAGCCTGCCAATCAAAAACTTGATATTAAATGTCTCATAGTGCAAATTAGTCTTAAAATGAAGAGAGGTGTGCTGAAGCAAAACGGCACTGTTAAAAACAATGGAATGTCAATGGGGAGAAAGAAATTAACCATGGATTAAAGAATGCATGGCCTGTACAGCACTATTAGAGTGCGTTAAATCGGAAGGTGTTGACACAAACCTCTAGATATGCGGTCTCCTATACACAGGTGCAGCGTGAAGTAAGTGTCCAGCAGTGGGATGCCATTCTTGTTTACAATGTTTCTGGCCGCGATGCTCCGGAGGTGGCGCAATCGCCTCTGTTAAGTAGAGTGTAAGGGTCAGTCAAAATCAAGCAATCATACCAATGGTGTCAGTGACAAAAAAAAAAAATCTACTAATGTCTAATTTATATATAGCTTCAAAAAAAAATCTAATTGTCATTTAAATCCAGCCATTTAAATAATGAACAGTTTTGTTTGAAAGTTTTGTTTTAAAAAAAATGGGCCATTTAAATAAAGTATTATCATTATGTAGGAAACAACTTTTTTGCTTTTTCTGGTAATACATGTACTAATACACTGTGAAACCCATTAACATAATGATATGTATTTCTTCAAGGATTATGGCACAACAAAAATGTCTGACGTCTCTCTCACAGATGGTTGTGGAGGACAAGCTCAATCAAAGTTGAATGAAACTGCAATATAAATACATTTCAATCTGTTTTTAATTAGAGTATAATGCATAGATGAATAATACATAATACATGGTCAGCTGTGGTATTAGGTATAGTATTATATTACCACAATGTATGTGGAGCCCCTTTTACATGAGTTTAGTCACAGCCTTGTGCTGTCCATGTGGCTGATGATCCCAAACGTTCCGTGAGTTAAGCATGACAACAAATAGTGTTTCACAGTCGGTCATTTAATTTACTCTGAAGTGCTGGCTATATATATATACCACAGTACAGACAGTCCAGACTCAGTCAGATATTTTGAGGGACAGCCATAAACTGGAGTAGCACCATTTATTCAATGTGGGGATTAATCTGCTTCTCATCAAAACACGCTCACTGGATATTTTTCTCACTCGAACGAAGCTCAGAGCGTTGGGGCAGTTTGCTGCAAATAGTCATTTTTGATGTATATGTTGCAAGGTTTGAACATACCACTGGATTTCTCTCCCTTCTTGTTATTGTTCTCTTCTGTACCTGCTGCTGTTCAGACCTTTTGTGCCACCAAGCTTAATATTATAAATATGAGTGTATGTTTCTTTTTATTTCTGATTATCAACTGGGTTGATTGTGATGGTGTTGTGCAGTTTTCCCCTCTGATGAACGAGGTCCGACATGTCTTTGACCTCCATTTCTGCCAATGGTTGACCATGTGACTGCTTACCTGCTCGCACTTACCTGATTTCCTATTTTAACAATGAATGAAATAAACCGACAAACAATTTTTGTTCTAGCCCTGACAAAGCTCCTCTTTGTACGAAGAATATGACATTTTTTTTTTTTTTTTATGACAATAGCCATGGATTAGAAAAGACCTTTTAATTTAACCAGTGCAGTGCTGAAAACGTGCTCTGACGTTGACACTTTGATTCCCAGCAGGCTGAGTTGGGCTGGTACACTGAACGAAAATGGGCGTTTGTGTCAAAAGACAGTGTGTAAACCAAATGTCATACCACACGTCATTTTTTGAGACGCTTTGTTGTCCTAAATATGAATAAGACAGGTTTGAAAACAATCAAATAAGTGATGCAGCCTTGGCTGGTAAACTTTTCTTCCCAGTGCACCACCACAACGACAACTTGCTTCTCCAGTAAACCGGTGGATGGTCTGAATACTGACATGCATTTTTACGACACTAAAAGATGCTGTAAAAAGCCACGGAATTTACTCTTTTTTTTTTCTTTTCTTTTTTAATGTTTATTTATTTTATTGACCAAAACATTTTCAGAACGCGTTGCACCAGTTATTCCATATGCTGTGCAAGTTTACGCTGCACAGAGCTCGGACCTGCCGGTAGTAAAGAAGAAGAAAAACACACACACACACACACACACACACACACACACACACACACACACACACACACAGCTGTGAACCACATGACTTGAAATCAAGCACACACCGCCCAATGTCCCTCAACCTATTAAACGTGACGAGCGACTCATTTGTCTTTCATTTATTTTCTATTGCATTAGCACAGCAAGCGAGCTAACCAGCTAAGTCGCTGGGCTAACTACTAGCTGGCTAGCCCGACGGGCCCTGGCGGCTTGTACTTTTACCAGCAGTTGCAACTCGTGCTATGACCCGGCACATGACCGGCTGGGGCGGATTTCCTGCGTCTTAACGACGACTTCTCGGATATTCGAGTGTTTTCACTTGCCTGCTGGGACGTGAGCTCGACATGCAGAGCCCGTGAGGATGAAGCTCCAGAGTTGGTGACAGAAGCGGTGGGGAGAGCCCGACCGCTGATGGAGTTCATCCTCCCGTAGAAACCTTAGCGGCTCCGCTTCATTCAAATTAAAAGAAACAAACAGACAAAAACACGACACCCAAAGAGGCTCCCTTAAAGTTTACGAAGCTCCGCACAAGCGTACATTTGTGTTGGTTCGCGGCTGTTTGCGCGGTTAAAGTATTGAACCAGCTGTCAGCTACGCCGGGACGTAAACAAAGTAGAAGCTATTTCGCTGCTACATTTGCTTCGGAAATCCGTTTCCGGTGGGGGCGGGCGAGACGGAGGAAACGGATTGGTCCGAGTCGACGTCCATCACCGGAAGGCGGCGGCCTTTGCTGTAGGAAGGCGAGGTGATTGGTCAGAAGACGCGTTAATCTGCTTGGGCTGTTAGTCGGACGCTGTCAAAACTGCGAAACATGAGGAAGTTGCATTGCAGCACAGCAGCAGCATGACATTCAGGTGACAGCCGAGCCGTGGTTGCAGTGGGGACATGGAGTGGTTAAAAGTTACGTTGAATTACAGTTACAGTTTGCGGCTCTAATATATTGTTGGATTATATGCTGTAATATGTAGACTATATCCGTTTGTTGTTCAACCTTTGGGGGGGGGGGGGGGGGGGGGGGCACGTATTTTACATTGAAATTCCCACGGCACACCACCAACCAAATATCTTATAAAATTAAACTTTTTAGATAGTCTTTTAATTATTTTTAATACTCACTCAGTGTGAAACCTGGGCATGTTTAGATGCTCACAAAGATGAATTCCATGGAGGAATTGAGGGAAGAAACTTGGCTTAAGTTCCTTTTAAAGCACCATCACTGAAAATTGGAATAAAATAAATTGGACAATTTTTCACGGCACACCTGACATTATCTTACGGCACAGTGTTTGAAAAACACTACACTACACTATATAATCATACTATGTGGTACCGTGTACCTGCTACTGAACATTTAGTTGTTGTTGTTTTTGTTGTGTGTTATATTCTATTCTATTTCATTTGATACCTTTTCTTTGAACTAATAGACAAATTATCTAATCTGAATTGATTCTGTAAACCAAAAAATAATCAGCACATAAGTGAAATAAAATCAGGAATGTAATGTTTTAACAGCCCACAAATACAGGTCCACACATTTGGACACTGATGCAATCTTTATCAGTTTGGCTCTGGACACCACCATAATCGATTTGAAATCAAACACGCATGACGTGCTTTAAGTGCCAACTTTTCACTTTAGTTTGAAATTATCTTTCAAATTTGGCAAACATTGTAGGAATTTCAAAATGAATTGGACAAATGGGTGTCCTGCTGTTCTAGGGTCAAGTGTGTTCTATTTCCTCATTGTTTTATTTCCAAGGAGTAGAGTTTAAGTGCAGGACACTCATTTTGACATTGACCTAAAGCATTCTGCAAAAACAACCAAAGAGTTTTTCTTTAAGGCAAACAACTAAATGTTCTGCAATGGCCAAGTCAAACACTGAAACGTAATCCAATTGAGCATGCAACTGAGGCAAAACTGACGGGAAAATGCCGGAAGGACAAACAGGAAGGACAGTTGCAGTAGGAGCCTGTGAGACCATCACCAAGAACAAACCCCAGCATCTAGTGATGTCTATGGCTTGCAGACTCCAGGCTGTCATTGACTGCAAAAGATTTTCAATCAAATATTAAAAAAGTGACCATTTGACATATGATTGCATACGTTTCCAATTACTTTTGGTCCCTTACAAAGGTAAAGAGCACATATAACATCTGTTGTAATTTTTATACTGGTCCCCAGATTTAGATTTAAATGCCCTGGAATTAAAACTGGAAGTCTACACCTAGCGCATTCAGCAGTGTTAAAATGCATTGAGTTGGTGTAACTGTAGGTAAATGCTGATGAGGACATTGACACGATGCTGAAAATTGTGCCAATGTCCAAATAGTTAAGGACCCAACTGTGCATTGGAAAAACAACAGGGGGAACTTCCCCATCAGCCCTGTGCCCATTAGGGGGCAGCATTGCACATACCAGGGAATTCTCTCAGGACTTTATATCGGGTGTTACTCTCTCTGTGTTGTGTAGGACTCTTGAGTTTCCACCACATCTACTTCCTCTTAACGCTTCTTCTGAGCCTGTCCCAGCTGACAAAGGTAGGGTTACGCACAGAGCAAGTCGCCAGTTTATTGCAGGGCCACATAGAAATACCAACAACCATTCAAACTCACATTCACCCCCATGACCAATTTAGAGTTCCGCCTCACATGAATTTTTTGGACTGTGGGAGGAAGCCGGAGAACGCAGAGAGAACAGGGACAACAGGCAAGGCAAACACATGTCAAAGGCCTAGTCGTGACCACTCCACCACTGTGAGTCTCAAACTGTGTTGCCCAACTGAGTTTCAAATGTCAAAATACTTCTGTATGATATACCTGAATGTTTATGTTGCAGATCACAAAACATTTTACTGAAATTCTCCATCTCCAATTTTGAAAAAGTTGAGCACATTATAGCCACTAATCTTTCATTACCCTATATTGATAAGTCACATTTATTGAGGGCAACATTCGTCACATTTGTGACGTGTGATCACGTTGGCTTTACATTCACTGCACTGCTACCAGGCTGATATGGCAAACGCTTTAGCTTGATGAAGGGCACATCAGAAGAACGTTGTTTTCACTCTTCCATTTTATCAGTTTTTTATTGGTAGTGTAACACAAGAATAAAACAAAGATAAATAATTTAGGTTCGGTTTTGTATTTCCAAATACTAAACGCTTGTGTGGACGGAAAAGTAGTAATTTCTTGCATTGCAAGTATAAAAAACGAATAAAAACAAAAAACAAAAATCTTCTGAAAACATAAAAAAAAGTTTTATTTAAATACCAGCAGGCAGATGATTCCCCTTATCACAGACATGTCTCAGAGTATATTACTTGCAATTTCATGCGCAAAGATTACACAACTCCTTGTAAGAAGTCACTTTGGTGAAACCACAGGACACTGTGCTCCCAGTGACGATTTTAGACTTTAACGCCTATCAAATAGCAGATTTCTTTTACTTACTTTTGATAATCCTCAGAAATACCCCCCCTCTTCAATCTTACTTTCAAAATAACTGTCAAACCCTGATTTCAGAAATAACGAATAAAAATAAAAAGTAGTAGTAATCACCGATGACGTTGGACTGTGGACTGGAACAATAGAGACATTTGGGAATTTCACAAAGAAATCCAAATGGTTTGAAAATAAAGACATTTAGAATTCTGCTTTTGATTTCTTGTTTTTGTTTTTTGCTGCCACTGCAGCTGTTGAGTTTGTCCTGAGATGAGAAAACACTTGTCCAGCATTAGTACCAGTAGTATATCAAGAGAAATCAAACAACTGTTCAGTCTTGGAAAAATAATAACGTCTAAGGCATTTTTTTGAAGACACAAACCCCAGTCAGTAATCTGGAATACAAAAAGTGCCAAAGAAACATTCATTGATTGAGGCACTGGAATAGACTTCTCTCAGACCTGTTCACTGAATGCAATTAATACTTAATGGCGCTAAACACTTGCATGTTCTGTACATTGATAAAATAAAATCCACATTAGAGCTTGTCCACTCCTGGCTTTGCATACATCTAATCAGGAAATAGCTCTTTGGTTGAATTAATCTCGAGGCTTATTATGCCAAAGGCGGTAGTGGTGTCCTCCATCTGCATTGTCTGTGCATATCGTATTTGGTAAAATCTTAAAAAACTAAGGAATCATATGACATGAATTAGAGAAAATGTTGGCACTTGGTTTAAGTTCATCGTGTTCACATCCTGCTTCATCCCTTGAACTGGTCCCTTCTTAACTGAAAAGATAGTTCAAATGAGTCTATTTTATATAAAGGTACAATGGTTCATTTGGTATAACTTGGTCCAACTGAAACCTTTTAGCCCAAGGACAAACAATAAATTGTCACTTGAGAGAACCACGCCGGTCTGACTCTGAAAAAAGTGTGTTTTTTTGTTGTGTTTTGTTTTTTGTTTTTTGAGGTCCAGTCATTAACAAAATCCAGTGGCAGCGTTACAAGATAAGGAGGACATCGCTCTCTTTCAAGCCAAACCGAGTCTTGTACTTTTCAAAAAGGCACTGGAGGGATTTGATGTACATTTCGTGGTAGAGATTTACCATCTCTTCACTTGGGTTCTCAATTTTTGGCACAGTGATTGGTTCTCCAACTGAAACACAACAGAACACACATTGGCAGCCAAGTTAACCATTTTGGTGCATCTTTCACTATGTTGTTAGTTGTTGTTTCTACAGCACCCAGTCTTACCTATGGTAGTGATAGGATTGCAGTAAGGCACGATTCCCCAGGAGTTTCCAAAGAAGAGGCCACATCCATGAAAAAGGCAGGGGGCAAAGCCCAGGATCTTCTGAAACCTCTTCTGCAAGCTTCTCCAGTAGCTTCCCTCTTCAAAGATCACTTGCTTGTAGGCGTCATTCTCTCCGAAAGAATAGACTGGAACCAGGTCAGACCTGATGAACCACAGCAGGGGAATCCAAGTAGGAGTCAGAAAAATGACATGGCTCTTCTCATAATTAACACATTTAGTTTTGTTTATTTAGTTGATGCTGTTTTCATTATTCACACAGATATTCCTGGTTTAATTTGGCAATAGGATTGTGCAGGAGCACCAAAATGATTGGATCACCTCTGCCACGGGCACAGAAACTGACACAAATAGAGGATGTGACACTCTACCATACAGTTTATCCTTTCCAAACATTTCCAGAGCATCAGGACCCGCTCGAGGGCCATTTTAATTGGACGGCAAAATAGCAAGAATGTGTTTTATTTCACAACTTTAAATTACTTACTTATTGATTTGTTCAAACTCACCATTATTTGGGGGTTGTCTAAACCAAAAATCATTAATTTGTGTAAAATAACCCTATGCCATTTTATGACTCATATTGCTTATCTTAAAATCCTACAAATGCTTGTACAATAATGCTAATTTTATAGAGAGTTAGTAACAACAGTTGGTGTTTCACCTCAACTATAGCACATTGTCTGCAAAGATATCTTCTTTAAATATCTGGAAAAAAGACATTTATGAGCACTTCAGAGAATTTCTGTGCAATTGTTAAAAACAATAAAATATTAACCATTAAGAAGAAGAAAAAAGCCTCTGCAGCAAATTGTATTGCTTGAGCAGCTGCAATTGACTGTGCATACACAGGACTAACAGGACTCATAAGCATGCTATTGGACCTCAAAGTATTTACAAGTATACACAAAGTATACAAATTTGATGT
The DNA here is from genome assembly GCF_046127955.1 of Nelusetta ayraudi. Classification (NCBI taxonomy): domain Eukaryota; kingdom Metazoa; phylum Chordata; class Actinopteri; order Tetraodontiformes; family Monacanthidae; genus Nelusetta; species Nelusetta ayraudi. The sequence continues at coordinate 972,379 of NW_027466061.1, read as the reverse complement.
TTAGCTCAAAAAAATTTGCATGTAGTTCAAAAGAGGGAAGCATTTGAAGCTACATCAAATGAAAGGTCTCAAAAATTCACTACTCTAGTAAGTCAGTCGAGCTGGAACACAGAACCATTTGTAACAAACTGTGGTATGCAAACATGTAGGTCAAGTTCTAAGCTTATTTGAATTGTCACCGCTCAGCTTTTGCTACCACTGGGGGTTGTTGAACCAGGGTTGTTTAGTTTATAAAGACAAACTGTGACCAATGAACGTGGCTTAACCTCCTTCCAAAGTTTAATAAAGGCCAAAAGGACTTCTGAGGAGTGAGAACTGTTGAAGAAATATCACACCAAGGTTGTTTTTGCCTTTAGCGACTAATAAATGTTAATAAATCACTGTCATTTACTGAATGAAACATTTGCAATCCAAAGCAACATGTCTTGTGCACTCACCCTTTCTGTAGCGCCAGTCTCACAAAACCTTTACGGTTCTTCAGAGTAACAGAATTCATGCCAGAAGTGCACTGCAGAGACTCCGCGGCACCTCCGATCACAATTATCACAGCATTCCCAGTCCCATTCTGTGACAAAAGGTAGTCTATGGTGTTCTTGTTGACTGGGCAGATACCTGAGAGTGTCAGAAAGGACAAGGCAACATAGAAAAGGGTTTGTTTAGAACGTTCATATTGGTCATTTTGCATATTCAGAGATTCCACTGGTGCTTTGGGGTCCGAGCACCCAGAGCGATCCCTGAGCAACATGTGCTGGTTATTTGGATTAGGAACAGTGTTGACCTGTACCACAATTTATACATAAGCCTTGCAGCAAAGGTAAAAGCATTTATTCATCCTCAGATGTTTGTTCATTTTTCTTCGAAAGTCCAGAGACACCTAGAAAGTCCTAACAGCACTGATTACAGCGTACAATAAAATGTCAAAACCCGAGTACGTATGTACACTATCTGTAGACAAAAAGATAAGGGACAGTATAGCAAGCAACAGACAAACAGAATCTCTACCAATCCAAGGTGAACTGACAAAACAAACGTCTGCTTCACATGTAAAGACTGACAGAAGACAACATGAGTCAAATGCCCTCACCTCCAGACATGAGGTAGTCACGGAGGACGGGCATGCGGAAGTTGCCCGCCAGGGTGGCGAGAGAAGGCTTGATCCCTGGGAATTTCTTGGAGAAGCCCGTGGCTTCAGTTCCAAAGTTGCAGAATGCGCCGAAGCAAAATATGCCGTGCGGATGGTAGCCGAATATGTAGTTCCGGCTTGGCAGCAGGTTGTGGGTTTTAATTAGCTGCAAGACATGGCCATAAAAGTGGGGCAGTGTGAGACAGCTTTCACATAAAGGCGCAATAAGAGACACACATCTGGTGGAACAAGTGGAATTAGAAGTTCCATATTATATCATTTTATAAACTTAAATCCTGTGCAATGTATTACTTCATTTACCAACTGTCCTGAGTTTGAGTTACATGATTTACTTTTTCATTGCCATCTATTTGGTAATTAGAGCTATTAAATTAATGTCTAGAGTTTTGCAGTTTTTGTATGCAGTTATTTTTTTCCATTGATGAGTATATTTTCTTCAAATGTGAGGCAAAGTTAAGTTTCGGCACACAGAGTTGGAATTTGAGTAGGTAGGTTTCAGTAGGATAATGGAAGAATCGTAAAATAATGACAGTATTCAATTTGGTCATCTGTGCAATCAATAGACAATATTGCAGTGTAGTGATGAAATATTTAAAAAGACAATACTTTAAAAAAAATGATTATTTAAAAAACAAAAAACAAAAAAACACTTGTTCAGAATCTTACATAGCAGCTTATTTTGTGTTCTGTCCAAAGTGTGGACTTAGATCCTTCACAATGTGTACATAGAACTCCCTCAGCAGTTGGCCTAACAACTGTTGCATAACCTCATTAGCAAAAGGAGATCACATCCCAGATCTCCACAGTACCATGCCAGGATTGCATCTGGCTGGCAAGTTACAATGGGACAGAAAACTGAACGCAACATTTGCTGTCTTCTATCACCAGAGGCTGAACAAAACACCCATTAGCGCTCAAAAATACTTTTAAAGTACAGAGATAAATTGCATTGATGCTCACATAACCATTTTCATATCAGTTCCACTTCTCCTGACTTGACTTCAAGACTGTTTTGGACTTTGAACCATTTGCTTCCAACTCACATTAATAACAAGTCATACGTGCAGCTATTGCTGAGAACACTGAGGCCAATATGACGGACTTGTGCCAAGTTAGAATATAGTAGCATAAAATTAATATGCACAAGACAAGTGGCTACTTTTTTAAGAATATAATTAACATCTAATATGGTACCTATTGTCATTTCATTGGAAAGTAATGTGTGCAAATTGTAAAATATATACGTATTGAGTAAAAATATTCAGTCACTTGGAATATAAATGTAAAAAAAAAAAACTGCCAGCTGCTATCAGGTATTTAAAGAATTATCTCAAACTGTTGAGACAAACAAGTGGCTGCGTGATACACACAGTACAAATCAATGTGATGGGCAAAGTTCAGCTGTAGACAAGAGACAAACTCTCCTCCTGTTGGCGGTTTAGCTCGTCCACTCTTGTTGGCTACCTTTCCAAGATACTAAACACACAGTCACAAATGTAATTGCAGCAACAGAACACAAGGCTCAGTTTAGTCCGATTAAAATTATTCAAACTGACTGACTGACTGCCAAAAGAACAGCTTAGCATTTCTGTAGAAATGTGTCGACTCCTGAATCTGGCACCTTGATTGACTGATACAAAAAAAAATGCATAAAATCACATGACTGCCTTATTATGGAGAGGAGCTCCCTATCAAGCTTTCTTTTAAACAGCCTCTTAACTGTTTGCCAGCTGACCCACTGATACCGTGCCTGCTTTGCAGTGGCGTGCGTGTGTGACTGATATGGTGGATGGATACAGGAGACAATATGACCTTAGCACTGCACCGCAGCTCAGACTTTAGATCGGACAAAGTCTGGAACTCTGAGCTGATGTCAAGTCACCTTCACAACCAGCCACAGCAAATTCATAGTCGACCTTCAGATAAGACTATTCAGTGTCAGCGTAACGTATGTATGGACGTTGATGGATAATAAATATTACATAATCATATATGTATCTAAATATATATATGTATATGTCAAATGTTCTCACAGAAGGTAGCAGCTGTTATACCCCAGAGATCAGAAAACAAATTTGTTATTTGTCTATTGTGTTTACACAAACCAAAACAGAATTACCCACCCGTATTGGGAAGTAGTCTCTGAAATACGTCCACACCGTCCAGCTTCGCACCCAGCTGGACCTTCTTCCTCCTGTGGAGAACATGTCAGGTTATTTTTGTCATTAATACTATGTAGAAATTGCTCACTCTGGTTACCACGCTGAACGTTTTTCGAAATTTCAAGATCACGTCGATATTTTTTTTTATTTAGACGTGGACAAAAATGACACATATGATGGGATGTACTTTATTGGCTTACCTCTTTTCGGAGTGTTCCAGTCAATAATAAGCCAAGCAGTGTAGATGGCAGCAATGAGCCAGCAGTCGGTCCAAAACATGTAGATAAGCAGCAATGTGCAGGCAGCACCTAGAGCGAGACGTTATAATCCATTAGGGGCAAGAAACAAGATCAGCTGGCTAACCTGGCCTACTTATGACACTAATAAGACTATGGGCTGAGTATCAGAGGTTTTCTTTTGCTTGTTACAGCTCAAGTACAATGCTAAACCACAGTCAACACACTCCCGGCCTCACTTACCCATGGCTAAGAAGGTAATTACCCACTGCAGGACAGAAATGACCTGCAGATGCTTTTCCATCTTGGATCTGCAAGGCCACAATGCCACGGGCAAGTCCTGCAGGGCTGAGAGGATGCTGGAGCCGGTTCCTGGATATCACGAGAAGACACACAGTGCATTTCCATTTAAACAGAAGTCGTGCCGTTATCCTGGTTCCAGCCGAAAACAACCTTGAAATGGGACGTCACCCTGAACACAAAGATGCAAATGTCTTGAAATGCAGCCGTAGGACTTCTACAAGGGTTCCAACAACGAGCTCACTCACCGGCTCAATCGAGTCACATGCCTGTAAAAGTGGGGCCACGCAGCGACAAGTGACAGTGAGAAAGAGCATGCAGACGGATCATGAAATAACAAGAAGCAGTCAAGGTTACACCAGGCAGCCAAGATCGCGCCACCAGGAAGCCAATGAGGAGGAAGATCTAACCAGCGAAACGCTGTCCACTAATCCCATCAGTTCACACTGAAAATAACCCAGCAGCACTTGAGGTGCTGCCTGCACAAGCAGTACTTTACGCCAGGACTCCGCAGAGAGTCGAGCTATCGCCACCTTAATCACAACTGGGAGAGATGGACGGGCATGGCGAGGGTTTAAAATAAATAAATAAATAAATAAAAATACACTGAGAAGTTGTTGAAACGCAATTTTGCAGAGAATAATTCTGCCCGCTAAATTCCAGTGCGATCCTCGAAGCCTCACTGCGAGACCAGATTAGACTGGTTAGCAGAGAGGAGGAGTGAGGACAGACACACTCAAACACAAGACATGAATATCACAGATGATGCAAAGAGTGAAGCAATCTTCAAGAGTTAAAATTAAAGTTGAAGTCCCACTGATTGTCACATCCCGAAGAATGCAAAATTTCTTCTCTGCATTTCAAACCTGTCCTTTAAGATACAAATTAACGCCAGGTCACTTCTCTCCCTTGAGGAGAATTTCACTGCTCTCCTCTTAATTCTCTTTTAAACTGCAGACTCCTCTCATGGTCCCCCAAAATCTACAAAAATCTGAAGTGGTTGAGGAGAAAACTTTCTGTACACTCATTTGGTAATGCTGTCCATCCCGAGGACAGGAGGTTTTCTCACCGCTCTCCCTTCCCCCTCATTGTTAAAATATATTTTAGGGTTATGAACTTTTCCTCACCACACGCAGCCAAGGAAGCCAACTGGATGGGGAGACAGCGAAGCCATGATGCCCTCAGCAAATTTGAAGGCATTTAACCTGATCGGCAGGCTGTGTCACAGACAGTCAGGGGACTAGCAGACGATCAATCAATCAATCAATCAATCAATCAATCAATCAATCGTGTGTTTGGAAGTTTCACGAACTACCATTTAATTACTGGCCGAAAATAAAATAAAACATGTTCTGCCCTTCACCTGTCGGGCGAACAACACCTGGAGAGTGCTCTGTCACTTTTCAAAAAAATAAAATAAAATAAAAAATAGATAAATTCAATCAACGTACCTTTGAGGACGCCAGAGTACGCAGCAAGAATGGTCTTCATAGCTGTTGCTTTACTGGGAGCCGAATGGAGCCGCGACACAAGAAAACACAACGATGTACGCTTCAGCCTGGCCTCGCGGCCGCTCCGTCCCTGCTTCTGGCTGTCTGTCCTTCCGTCTGTCTGTCTGTCAGCCCCGAGCCTCCGCCGATGCCACGGCCTTTAAACCAGACCGGGGAGGAGCCACCGAGCTGACGCTGAAGCGCGGAGAGGGATTAATAACGAACCCTGCAGCGGCTCGGACCTTCGACGAAACGAAGGCACGTACAGCTCTGCGTGACGGTGCGGCGCCTGCTTCGCGTCGCTCTCTATATATGACTCAAGTCACGTGAGCATCCGAATCGATCAGCTGGTCCTCCACCTGGTCCACACTGAGGTGCTGCATTTCCAGCACCTCCAGAGGAAGCCAGCAGAACCCCCACAACTGCCATGTGGCCCCAATGGAACTCTCTCTCTCTCTCTCTCTCTCTCTCTCTCTCTCTCTCTCCCTCTCTCTCTCTCTCTCTCTCTCTCTCTCTTTCTCTCTCTCCCTCCATCCCTCTCTCTTGCTCTTTCTCTCCCTCCATCCCTCTCTCTAACTCTCTATCCCTCCCTCTCTCTCCCTCCATCCCTCTCTTTCCCTCCACCCCCTCTCTCTCTCTCTGTCCCTCCATCTCTCTCTCCCTCCACCCCCTCTCTCTCTCTGTCCCTCCATCCCTCTCTCTCTCTCTCCCTCCATCCCTCTCTCTCTCCATCTCTCTCTCTCTAACTATCTCCCTCCATCCCTCTCTCTCTCTCCCTCCCTCCATCCCTCTCTCTCTCTCTCTCTCTCTCTCACCATCCCTCTGTCTCTCTCTCTCTCTCTCTAACTCTCCCTCCCTCCATCCCTCTGTCTCTCTCTCTCTCTCTCTCTAACTCTCTCTCCCTCCATCCCTGTCTCTCTCTCGCTCTCTCTCTCTCTCTTTTTAGTATTTCTTTACCAACTGGTTGCTCCTACTCATGTTTGGCATAAGAAAGAGATTATGGCCGTTTGCACTTTTCTTGATAATACAAAATATGCCGTCTCAAGAACTCCAAATGAATCATTACTGAATTCCTGCATAATGAAAAACAATACTTTTTTATATGTGAATCAAACTTATTCATGCTGCTTAATCTATGAATGTAGGCATGTTTATCTCTTTTCAGTGATGGTGAAGATACAGTAGAGTTTAGCTGAAAATGCCTGTGTAGCCAGCCAGGGAATTGGACCCAGGACCCTCTTGCTGTGTGCCTGCCGATGGGCTCCTGTATACTGTATGTACTGAAAGTGATTTCTACCCAAAACCACTGGCAGGCATGTTGGCATGGTTTGTTGTGGGAGTTTTTCCTGTCTTGGCATTTTGACGACCGAAGTGAAGTTTCATCATATTAATTTGGGTAGCAGGGATACATACTGCAATATTTGTTTTAGATCATTTCTGGTGTACGGGGTCTTTTATCAAGCTTATCATGCCCAGGTTATCTTCGTAAAGTAAAGAATTAAAGTCCATTTTTATGTTTAAAAAAATAACTTTTGCATCACATTCCTGCATCTGGTTTTCCTGTAGTCAGCATATTTAGTGGCCCAAACTATGATGAAATACACAGTTCAATGCCAGCCATTTCATTTGGAAATATCAGAATCCTCCAATCATATCCAAAATCTGCCAAAGTTCACAGACAATCTTATCATTTGGGCATAATCCACAAATGGACTTTTGCATGTGGAATTTAGACTTATGACTACGTGCATTTTGTTGAACCAAAGAAAAGGTCTAGACACTGAACAAACAATGTGAAAATGATTTTATTGTAATGTAAAAGTATGTTAGTAATAAAAAGCTCCAAAAATATTGTGAGTATTACACACATGATTTCATTCCATGGTGTTCCAGGGACTTTTAAGCAATAGCATTTAATGTATTCTTTGTGTGATGTTTGGTTTGCTTACTATTTAAATTATGATAAATTCATTCATTTTTCCAGGCCTCTTTTACATTGTATCTTTTGCAATATTGTATCACAAGTAAATGTGTTATTTGTAATATTACATATTTATTTTTTATTAATTATTTATCAAGTTACAAAAGGACAGTGTATTGGGTTGAATATGATTTTTATTTTTTCCTGTTGATTCCCAGAATAACAAATATTACATGACATGCCATTTTTGAGGGTAAGTTAATGTTGATATTTAAACTGAATATTTTTCAGATCTCTTTATATTATCACAGACTTGCATCTTATTAAGAAAATGTTATTAAAGTGGCTAAAAGCTATTTTTGACTGCTAGAGAGGGCAGCTGAGCACTTGATTTAAAGAAGAAAAAAACTAGGAAAAAAAACCCGCACAGCCTTGGGACCCACCTTTTCTCACATAGCGACCAGTCGCTGAGCAAGCAAGGGAAATTTTGAGTGGCTAATCAAGTATACAGTATGATGCCACAAGCATCATAATTTTGGGTGAACAAGCTGGAAGTGCTAATGTTAGCTAAATAACGCTGGATAATTTCGTCAGGTTGCTATACAGCTCCCTCGTGGGTAAATCCAGAGGGTCACCTTCGACGGAAAACTTCTTTCTGCTTTCTGCCGTCTCATTTTCATGAAAGGCGCAGTTGCTTTTTGGCATTTATAACAGTGGTGAGGCAAGTGATACCATGAGTAGGAGAAGGCGGAGATTCACAGGCGCTAACATGGACATGCTTTCCTGAAAGGATGTGTAAACAAGGGAACAGAAAACGCTGGAAATAAACAGTGAGGGATTTGATATCCCTCACTGTTTATTTCCATGATAAACATGATGCTCTGCCCCAGAAGAAATAAAGCCACCAGACCTTCACAAATTAATTTTGTATTTTGTTAAATTTGACATTAACAATATTTTTAGCTTTTGTGACGATACTACTATCACAGAGGGCAGAAAGAGGTTCATTGTAGTGTACAGTAAAGGTATAAAGCAGACTATCAGACTATTAGCGTTTATGTAAATTCCCCATATAATGTACTTCCTCCAGTACAACAGCAGAGACCCCTTACATCAACAAGTCCTATAGAGTCAATTAACTCAGTTAAAGTGTAAAACCGTTCAACAATCTTAGAGTTCCCAATTCGACTCACACTGTTTTTGGACTGTGGGAGGAAGCCGGAGAACCTGTTGAGAACCCACGCAGACGCAGGGAGAACAAGCTAAGTCGACACAACTGAACACAACCTTTCAAAGTTGTTCTTTACAAGGTTTGCACAGGTCTTCTGAGGGACTTTGGCCCATTCTTCCGTTGAAAATTGTTCCAGCTGGTTGAAATAACGTGGTTTCCAAGCATGGACATTCACTTTGAGCATCTGCCACAGATTGTCAATCTGATTGAGGTCTGGGCTTCAGGATCTTGGTTTTGGTATCCTTCAGGAACTGTCGGACTAATTTCAATGTATCCTTTGGGTTATTCTTTTGTTGGAAGGCTCAGCGACGGAATACGGATAGACAATGAGCTGATTTCGGCATATTAAACCCTCAAAATGTCATCTTTTTTTTTCATGATGTCATGCACCCAAAGAAGGATGAAAAACAGCCCCACACCATGATGCTCTCAACCTAATGTTTAACTGGGCACTGTGTTGTTGGGGTTAAAGCACTCTCCCTTTCTTCGCCAAACATAGGCTACCAAGGTCAAAGTGCCCAAACACTTCCAGTTTAGTATCGTCAGACCAAAGACTTCCAGAACTCATCTTTACCTTAAAAAAATATATATGTGTATATGCATGGATGCATACATACATCTAAAAGCTGGAACTAAAGCATATTAATATACAAACCATGTTTTTTTCACAGACTTTATTATGATAAACCATTGAGTCAAAACAATAACATTCATTAAGCAAAATCACCTGACTGAAATACTTTATTGATATGTAACTTCACGTGATAAGCCAATCAAAATTAGTATACACACTATAAGTACACGCCATTGGGCAATTTTAAAGAATTTCCTTTTGTCTTATTTTAAAACACTGTCTTTTAGCACAACAGCGATCACAAACATCTTCGTTGGGAAAAAGCCATGCTTGAGGAGTCCAACAAAAGATACAACTATCTAACCGTGCAGTCTTCGAGTGGTACAAATAAATAGGCATCGACATTTCCGCAGGTTTCTGTCCACTTTAGACAAAGTTCAGATGTGTGTCCTTGTCGATTCCATAGTTGCCTTTGTGCTCGTCAAACAGATCGCTGAGCTCCTCCATGTAGAACTGATGGAGCACGTCCAGTTCCTCTGCTGTCGGCTCCTTGTTTTTCTTCACACGGATTGGCCGCCCAACTGGAAAGAGGGCCGCCCATTGTCAGTGTATTAACGCACTGAACTAAGAATTGTACTTCTCAAATGTAAACCCAACTTTCCTCTAGTAAGTATATATAGATATACTATATATATGTGTGTGTATATATGTATATATATATATATATATATATATGTATATATATATATATATATATATATATATATATATATATATATATATATATATATATATATATATATACATATACATATATATAGACCATGCTGTATATACATTACATCTCCGTGGTAACTCACCAATAGTATGGATGGGTTTTCTGTAGGGCATGAGACCAAAGGAGTACTGAAAAATACCACGTGCGTGGAAGAGAGGCAGGGAGATGCCCATTAAGCCTCGAAGCTTTTCCTGGGTCCATCGCAGCCAAGTTCCTCGAGTGTTTGCCACTTGATCAAATACCTCATTCTCCCCAAAAGAGAAGGCTGGTACTAGATGAGCTCTGCAAGACAGACAGACAGACCAACAGACAGACAGACAGACAGACAGACAGACAGAAAGAGAATGTTATCTCATAACGGCTTCTCTGATATTCCCACCCACAAAAGTCAGCGAGATGCTCAATAGGCTTCTGTTGCTGCCTCCCTTGGGGCCAAATGTATGATAGATTATTTTTTTGTTCCAGAAAACAAGCTGTATTTCCCTGAAAATCCTCACATGACCCCCCTCTCCACCTCCCCCGCAGGTATCATTGCTCTTACCCATGCACCATGGCCATTTTAATAAAGCCTTTCTTCTGGGCCAAAAGCACATTGAATGTTCCAGGATGAGCATCAAGGGCCTCTGGTGCCCCACCCACTGCAATTACGACGGCATTCCCTCCTCCTTTTTTGGAAAGTGGATAGATGGCACTCTCCTTGTCAGAAGGTATAAGCCCTGCATTTTTTATGGGGAAAATTAATAGTGATAAGGATGTTGTACAATTTTTGGAAATAATATAAAAAATTAGGAAAGCAATTCCATGGAATTCATAAAAGGTACATTTCTGCAGGTACATGTATATAAAGCATTGTTGTAAAACATATCTTGCGCATATGTGGCTTTAATTAAAAAAGACACAAAGATAAAGAGTAATCCAATAGAAGAGAAATTAAAGTGTTTTGGCCCACACCTGCACACATAATGTAATCTCTGAAAAATGGAGCCCTAAACCAGAGGGGCAGCATGAGCAGGTAGCTGGTCAGGCCGGGGAATAGCTGGTTGAAGCCTGTTGCATTGGTACAAAAATTGGTAAACCCTCCTGCCACCAGCACCCCATGGGGATGAAAGCCAACAACATAGTTTTGTCTGGGATCCAGGTCAGCTGTCTTCACCAGCTGGGGGAAGAAAAGAAAAGATCAGATCACCTCAACAAAAACAAACACGTACTTTGATTTTCAATAGTATTTTTGACCCATTCAAATATATCTCAAATCTCGTGTCTAAATCTCGTGTCCAAAGTATTTGGAACCATCCAACCCTAATGGCCATATATTTTGGTGCACATGCTGGAATTGCGCATTTTTAAGAATGTAGGACAATTACATTTAATGTTTCTGTTCTAGTCTCTGCTATTTTAGCTCAATTCATGCCATTTTGCCAAACAACAAGCAACCTGTAAAGTGACATGTGTCATCAGCCTCCCTCTCAACATTTTGGTATGTTGAGTTTTGAATGTCAGTCAAAGCGTTCTTAGTTGTGTCCAATATCAGACAGCAACATTTAGACAGCTATTAAGCCAAATGATGATGTACAGTGTACTGCAAATGCCACATTGTTGTTGTATTTGTTTTTAATTAAAGGCAAGATTTTTAAAAAGAAGCTGAAATACAATGGATTGCAAAATATTTTTGCTTCTTATTGTATTAGAAGTCAAATGAAAATGTACTAACTAAATGGAGATTCAGATGTACAGTAGTGGCAGCAGTTCTTTAGTTTCAGTATTTCTGCTGGGGGTTTGTATCAGCATTTGGTATCTCATCGAAAGAAACAAGTCTGCGACCTCTTGAACAAAAACACCACAATTTACGGTGAACAGTGAGGTTCTGGATGCGTTTCTGGATCAGCTGTAAGTTTTTTGAGTAAAGGTTTAGATAACGTATCACACCTACGGAGGGTGTTTGTATGTTTGCAGAGATAGCGAGAAGCACTAAAGGTCACTGTAAAGAGTTGCCTGCCTCTCATTTGCTGTAGTTTGTTTTGCTGCTAACGGACAAATCACTGTGTGCTCTTTACTATTTCAAGGTCCAACTGCTCTCTAGCAAGCAGCGCTGAAATTGTGGATTCTTTTTTTTCTATTTCTCGTTATTTTCACCAGGTGATATATTATAACTATTTCAACTGTTCACCTTCGCGAAATGGATAATATGTTTTGACCACTTTGTTTGTGTCGTTGGCCCCTCCCAACATGTGCTAAAGGGGCCCTAGTTCAGGTAATCATTGGCTAGGTATACAAGAATGTTCAGATCTTTACAAACAGCTGTCCATTGGTGGACAGTCAGTGCCCCAGATAGACGTTTTTGAAAGATAAATGTATTTTATAACAATCCATCTTAACTGCGGACTGCAACAAATGCAGGCATCAAGTTGGTTGTGTCATGATATAATACAGAAGTCACGTAGCCCCTCCAGGTTCTCTGTTTGCCTCATCGTGCTGCTCAAATACCTTGTGTCCTTTACAGGACAAATCAGCTGCTGGATTTTTGGTCTGAACTGGTGATAGTGTAATTAGAAATGGTGGGATAAGATCCAGCAATGAAAGGGATTTTATGACAGGGCTTCTTTTTGTCCCAACACTGACACTCTGTTTCAGCCTTAATGTGGCATACAGTCAGATGCTGAATGGAAAAGTTCACATCAAAATTTTCTCCATGAGGGTTTTCCTGTTTTTACATTTGTGTATATTGGATCAAATACCTTTAAGGTTTTATCATTGATGTCTGTTTCACTTAATGTCACCACGGGGACTATGTTTTTGGTATATTTCAGTCTTTTAAGTGCTGACTGGTGATTGCATAATTGTACATTGTACAACTGATATGAAATACTGAAATAGTGATATTCTTATAGCTCATGATATTCCACACTGAATGCCATATTATGAAGATATATTAAATGAAAATAATATGGGTATAAAGCTTCATAAATGAAGTACATGCACTGAGGGGAAAATAGGACCCTACTATCACTAACTGGTAGTGTAAGCAGATCTTGGGTATATCTGTCCATGATTCATAAGGTATAAACTAGTTAAAATCAAACAAATAGCATTAACGCCGATGCGTCTTCATTGTTAAGGTAGGTCCAAAATTACAGTCTGACTTGGAGCCAACATGTGAATTCATGGTGCAGTTTCTCATCAATGCAATCATTTTCTGTTTTTCTCTTTTCTTCTATTCAATTCCTGCACAAGCATACATCATAGCAACAAGCATTATTTTTGTAGTACAAAATCTAATGAATTCATTTTGCGTCACTTCTGCTTGACCACAAGAGGGAGGCTATGAGCTGTAACGAATTATGTTTTATCTCACGGTCAAGAATTTATCTCCTCTCGCAAACTACAATTAAAATGACGTGTAAGTAGCTTGTTTGGGGGACCTTAGAGAATCCTGAGTCATTGGGTCATGTGGTCTTTGACAGTAACCAGGCTAGACCAAGCGTCACATGGACTTAAAATTTTCATCCTGGGCAGTGAATGCTGGATGTGTTTCTTCATGGTGGTGAGCTCTCGGTTCATGGATATGACTGGTAACAAAGTGGTGACTTATTTATTTATTTATTTATTTATTTATTTATCGTAATGCTTTTGGACTGTAAAACCATGTGGCAAGGAGGGTAATCTTAAACCACAGAAGTTACTTTATTTTGGGGGGAAACACGTTTCTGTTTTCTTGCTAAGCATTTCATACAACATGGATAAATGTTACATTTTCACAATGGTATGTGGAAGCCTTTTTGTGCTGTGATTTTAATATCCCTTCTTTATGTATACAGATTTGTTGTTTTTTTTCAGTTTTTCAAAAAATCACATATTTTTTGGGGGGTTTTTTTGCACATTAAACCTCACAATTTCCTGTGTGTATTCTCCAGGGTGTAAATTAAGCGTACTTAGTTAGTTAGCTAGCTAGCTAGTTACACTAAAATCTAAAAACAGGGACAGGGATTTTTTTATTTATTTATTATTATTTTTTTAATACAGCCACACAGGAATAAGTGGCGTATTTGATCAGACAACAGTAGGGGGCATGTGTTCCCTGAAGTCATGTACATACATGACACCAGAGAACACGCAGATAAATGAACTGCAGATTATTTGTATTTTTTTAGTTAGGATGAGTAACACAGCTAGGCTGACTTTCAGTCGACTGTCTTGCAGATGTCAATCTAACCATAACGCACATATACTTCAAGGTTCCATGTTGGTAATGATCTGAGAGTGCAGTACACAGTACATACGGTAAACAGTACATACAGTACATTGTTAGAGTGAAATGTTATCGAATGACAACAAGTGACATAAAGTTTTCTCACCTTGACGGGAAAGTAATCCCGCATGTACTCCCATACTTTGAGTCTGCACAAGTAGGACACCCTCCGGCCACCCCGGGAGGGAGTGTCATAGTCAAAAAACCACCAGATAGAGTAGAGCACGCTTATCACCCAGAAGCGTGTAAACAGCAAATAAAAGTACAGGAAGATGCATGTCGGTGCTGAGGAAAAGAGATTTGAATTTAGGTTTCTGTCTCCCTCTATTAGCTTGCCACACATCATAAAAGAGCATTTTCCTTTTTATTTCAATAGTGCCATTCACTGCGAATAGATGGCTGCTGTCCTGACATGCAAAAGAAAGAATTCACCCAATAATACAGCACCATACTGCAAGCATTACCCTATAAAAGTACCATGATACTGCAGATATATATATTCACGCAAGTTTTAAGTCAAGAGTTCTCTTACCTAGGCCAAGAAAAGAGAAGACCCACTGCAGCACAGCAGCTGTCTGCAGTCTCCGATGTATAGGCACGTCCAGTGGGGCAAAATCAATCATAGCTCGCATCATGGAAGACAGACAAATCAAAGTGTTTGAAGCCACAAGTAAAGAAGAACTAGTGAAGTGGGTTCAAAGTTTGCAGTTCTTTCCTCTCCTATCAAAAGCCTTATCTGTCAAAGCCGGGACTAAACCGGGCTGTGTTAGGCAATCCCTATCTGACACAATCTATCTAACTTTAACCCAGCAAGAAGGAAACTGCTGACACGCAGACAACGATGTGAATGATGTGAGTAACATACCTTGATGTGTACAAACCATAATCAGTGCTGAAGGGGGGGCATGGTGTTTTGTTGTTGTTTCTTTAAAGGGGCTTTAAGCAATTCTTCACCACTAGAGAGCGCAGCTGAGCATAGCAGCTAAATGAAAACAAGGAGGTTTTGGTTGAGGCGCTCATGCTCTTTTCAACACCCACTGAGCAGTCAAGGAAAATGTGGAGTCATACTGTATTTCAGTATTGAATGCCGCAAGCACATGAATGTCTGTATAAATAAACATTGTTGTGTAATTATACCCCAAATCATTTTAATATTTAAATAGACTTAAATGTATAATAGTGGACTGTTTTTGCCACTGTCCATACAGAAAGTATTTGTCCGTGATGGGAAGGCAAAGAATTCAGTCAGAGGGAAGCAGAACCAGGGAGGGACGTCTGAGTGCACTGAACCCTCCCCCACCGGATTGGGATGTACGTTCTCCCATTGAGTGTCCGTGTTATCTGTAGTTGTTGTTTGTTTTTGTTTTTTGGATTTTTTTTTTTTGTTTTTTTTTTAATTGTAAGTGGAGCCAAAGAGAACTCATCAGCAATGTAGACTGTAGATTGCATGATTTATACAAAGATAACATGAACATATGTCAAGCCTTTTACAAATTATCACAGCATTACTGTGTACATAAAGAGAATTTACTGCTGAATTTGTACCATATCTTTACTTTAGTTTGATGTAGATTTAATTATACGTACAGCAGATCTACATTAGGCGACACGGTGGCGCAGAGGTAAGCGCTGTCGCCTCACAGCAAGAAGGTTTCTGGCCCTGGTGCTTTACCGGTGTCTGAGTGGGTTCTCCGGCTTCCTCCCACAGTCCAAAAACATGCATGTGAGGTGAACTGGAAACTCTAAATTGACCATAGATGAGTGAGTGCAAAGTTGTTTGTCTTTCTGTGTGGCCCTGCGATGAACTGGGCCGACTTGTCCAGGATGTCACCCTGCCTTCAAACTATGACAGCTGGGATAAGCTCCAGCAGACCCCTTGCAACTCTGAGTGCAAGAGGAAGCATAGATTGAAGCCAGAAGATGGATCACACACTTTTTTCAAAAAAGTGGTCTGGAAAGTGGGATCCCAGATTATGAGATTACATCGGATTATGTAGGATAAATATAAGTAATTAGATTTTAGAAATGTTTATCAAATTCCCTGTCAATGATAACTGATCATTAGTTTGGCTTGTATTTTAACATAATAAATAACAGTGTAATTTGTTTAAAAGAAATGGGTTATGTTGTAGCAACTGTGAAAGGGATGAGGGGTTTATTCAATGTGAGGAAATTGACAGCAAGACACTTTTATCTGCATACGTTCAGTTTATTTTAGCTGCAGAAACAACATGCATACAAGTATTATGTGATGCATTCTAATAGCTGTTTCGCAGACTGCCATTCATTAAGTTGTGTTATTCCATGGCCCCTCCACTACCTCTGTTGCCTCACCACTGCCTTGAATTTAGCTGAAATCCCAGAGAACGTCCATCTACAATTTGAGTGTCTGTTAATAAGGATAAGAGCATTTTGATATTATTGTAAGGTTTTGAATGTGCCTTACGAACGTTGACCCTGGAACACAGAATGTCAATAAAATGGTCGTAAAATAACAGATGCACAGCATTTGCGAATATCAAGACTAAGCAGGGACGAACAAGAATGTTCACATTTCAAAATCAAAGCTTATTATCGAGCTTTGTTGCTACATAAGACGACTATTGGAGAGTTTTTTTTATTTATTTTTTAGATTTGTTTCCCTTCATGTAATTAATCAGTACTTGGCTTGCTTTTAGCATTTCGTTGGCTTGTTCGCTTGTTTTTGGGATGTCAACGTTTGACAGGAGGACACTCCAGGCTGGAGGGTGCACCGGAAATGGCCAGTGCCCCCCTCATTGCTGGGTGCTTGACGTTGTTTTTGTACGCCCCTGCTGGCTTGGTATCTCCGGGATGCTGAGCAGAGGGCGGGGCCGTTTTCCTGCCTTACAGTGATGTAGCAAGAAGACCGAGCAAACGTTGACACGGAATTTTTCCGGGAGGAGAAAAATAGCACAACATTCGGACGTTTTGCCAACGCAATGGATCCATTTGCAGGGTGATTTCAAGATAGCAGAACCACTCGCACAACCTGGAACTCAGACATTTTGTTTCCCATTTGCAGGAGCGTAGCTACAGATCCCTCCATCACCACCAGCACCTCCCCTTCGTCTTGGAGGTTGTAGCAGAGGGCTCCAGGAAGCGCTGCGCTGCAATTGACCTTTAATTACCTTCACCATGGCGTGGCCCTGCATCACCAGGGCGTGCTGCATGGCCCGCTTCTGGAACCAGCTGGACAAGGCCGACATCGCGGTGCCTTTGGTCTTCACCAAGTACACCGACGTCTCCGAGATGCAGCACGTCCAGCTGCAGCCGCCTCACCACCCATCATCCCAGGCCCGGGTCGCCATAGAAACGCAGCCGTCCGCTGCGGGAAGCTGCGCAGCGGCGGCGAGGCGAACCCCGCGCCGGTGCGTGTCCGAGGAGCGAGTGTGCAGCTCGGTGATGCGCGAGGACTTCAAGCACTGGAAAGTGCGACCCGAACCGAGCTGTAAGCCCAAACACGAATACCACGGACCGGAAGTGCCGTTCAACACCGAGACTCAGTACCAGAAGGACTTCAAGCCGTGGCCCATTCCGAAAAGGTACGACCATCCCTGGATACAGAAGCCGCTTCAGGCCGACGACCGGACGAGGTCGAAGCACGCCAAACATCAGGCCAAGGCGGTGGCGGGGGACAGCGGCGTGGAGAAGTGCGCTATTGCCGACAAAGTGCAGGAGAAAGACCTCGGCAGGGGCCAGGAGAAGAGCAGGTCCGCCAAGCAGGAAGGCGTGAAGAAAGTGGTGTTGAAGGTGGACGGGGAGGGGAAAGGCAGAGCAGCAGCCGATGTCGTCAACAGGCAGATTAAAGAGGAAATTACCGACAGCTCCTACAAGTGAGTTCTCTGTCCCGTAATGCTGTTCCTTGAATTAATGGGGGGTGTAAGAATATCTCTGAAGGGTTAACAAGCACCCAAACATTCAGTAGCTATTACTATTACTATTATTATTCATTACCAGTAACTACCACAACTGCAACATGGATCTAACAAACCTGCATGTGTGCACAGGTTACCCCACATTTCCAACACTTGGATCTTCATAACAGGTTCTTTGACTAAAATGATGCTTGAATTGGTCTCACAGTGTAATTTAGGACCCCAGTTTTAGAGGCCAGTCCAAAGAAACTGCCAGATTTGCAAATTGCCAAATGAAATGGCACTGTGGGTAGCTGGCCTAGCTTGGCTCAATGTTGAAATTTGGTCAAACACAGTATGTAGGTTTTGGGAACCGGTGGGGTTCTTGAAAGGGAGCCCCAAGAAGATCATTCTCACAAACGTCGTACAAAACATAGCAAAAATCCCAAAACATTGTACGCACAATTTCCACCTCCAAACACAATTGCGATGATGGTTCCCAGCAAAGGCTTGAATCGAAATAGGTAGTTATCTACCTATTTCCATCTGTCTGTTGGTAAAACTTTCAAAACTTGAAAAATGACTTGCTGTCTGCGTTTTCTCACAATGTCTTGAAGACAGCAATATGTGAGGTACTTGTCAGTTAGGACTTTCCATTTGAAATTTGCATGACAAAACAACTACCAACAATTTTGTTCATCACATTTAAAGCTTTCCTGCCCTACAGTGCTAAACTTCTGAATAGTTCAGTGTTTTAAGCAGTAGCTCATACAATATCTTGCCAGATTCTGCACAGTGCATCTTTAGGTCAAGGCTCTGCCAGCTAAAGCAAACCATCTTATGTAACTCACGTTATCAAGTTTGACTGCAATTAACTCAGAAGGAATATCTTCAGAACATGAATGTGTTGCATAAGATAATCTAGTTCCGTATCTCAGTGTCTCATACAGTTCACTTGTAACTGAAATCTGACCGCTGCAAATCAGTGTAAATCAGCGTAATCACAAAACAAACTTTGTGGGAAAGTAGCTCTCTAGTGCTTAAATCAACATTCAGCAATTTTCTCCTGAAAGGTCTTGATTAGCACACCTGTAGAAAATTATTGTTGCAATTGTAATGCACGTGTGTGTGTGTGTTTTTTTTTCACTGTGTACATCTACTGATTCAACAAAGAATTCCCATATTTTTATTGTTTTTTGTGAAGTGTTCCGTCGTGGTTCTTAGAATCAGCAGATCTATTGTGATAGAGAAGTTACCCCTTTGAAAGTCGCAGGTATTGACCAGAAGCCAAACTCTGTTTCGCCAAGGAACCGTGTGGTGTAGCTGCCTTATAGCGTTTGAACAGACTGCGTCCTTGGAAGAGGGCCAACATCTGTGTAGCATTAGAGCCCGAATCTCGTTTGTCTCAGCAGTGAACAGACCTATTTATGGCTCACTCGATTTCAAAGAGCTTTCTCACTGTCCATTTTGACCTGCATCCATATTTAGACTTATAAGATGTAGTTCTTTTCACTCTCAGAGGGCAGTAGCAATGGAGCAATCAGCTATACTTTGAAATAAATCTGTCCGAATATCCGGGGTTCAGTCTCGATATTTGTCTTTGCACGATAATTGTTTTTGTTTGCACATGAAAGAAAAAGATATTCTCCATAACACACACAGGTGAGTGCACTCCCAACAGCTGACTTGGTCAGAAAGTATCTTGCATCAACAAACACTTTGAATTCTGACAAAAATTCTGTGTGGTCTCTTCAAAAAGCATGGGTTCCAAACTGATAAATTAATGAAGTTGGGTGGAAAAAATGAAGAAAAGGCAGCATATGAAGACTTTAAGGTGATATTCAGTATGTTAGGTGCTTGTATTCTTTATTTTCTGTATTTGCGGCTGATAAGACAAGATGCAGGACAGGTATCCCACTGGAGGGGAAGTCTGTTAGAGCAGTAGTATGTTTCTGCAGACCCAGACACTGGAGATTCAGAACCACCGTTCGGCCAATGCATTTCTAACCCCTTGTTTTTCCTGTTCTTCACGACAGTGCCATCTACTTGTCAAACATAAAACTGCAACTACATCACTGCATACTTTTTTGAAATTCATTTTCCGTTTTCAATTACATTAGTTTTGTCGTTATTTTCTATCAAACAGTGTTTTTTAATCTATCTGTGAAATTAACTGCATTTAACCTGCCCCTGAAATAGTACTGGTGTAAGTTTTCTCTGTGCCACTGTAAGATGGACCTGAAACAGGCACACACTCAGCACCTGCTACAATTTATTTTCCAGATAAATACCTGTTGTTCCTCTGTTTTTAGTGATAAGCTTACGGTTTACGATTATGTTTTAAGGTTTGTTTTCATTATTTATTGAAGGCAATAGATATTATTTATTGTGCTAGGCTCTACAGTGCTGCATATCCTAACATATTTCTTCTTTCAACACAGAGCTGAGTACAAGGCTTATAGAGATGTTAAACCTACCAAAATGATACGGGCTAAATCCCAGTACCTTCCGCCGGTTGGAAAGACCAGCCGAGAAACCAGCTACAGCGCCACCTACAATAGTCATGCACCACTGCAGCCTGCTGACAACAAGGCCCCTGAGAGGAGAAGGATGCGTAGTTGGTACTGTGAGCCTTACGTCGAGCCTATCAAACAGGTGAGACCGACTGCTCTGACCTCTAATCATCAGAGCCAAACCAATTTTTGATGTTGTTCTCATGTTTTTATGCTCATCTTAAGCCTGGTTTTTGCTTCTGCGTCATGCACAAGTTGTTCTTTGGCACAGGTTTCTTCACTCCACAGACCCTGCCAACACCCTATAGTCCTGACCAAAGTGTTTCAGCAAGGCTCACTGCAACATATGAGTTGCAATCTGAGTACATCTGGATTCCTTAAATAACAGCATGAAGCAGGTTGATGGCTGATCACCTCTGAAACTAAAACTGAGAATGATTTGATTAATGTTTGACACCTACTGTGCACAGACTGATAAAATAAGAAAGGAAGATTGATAACTAGCCTCACCATCAGTCTCGACACATACCATCACACAATATGAATTCTCAGTTAACTTTAACTTTGCAACACTTTTTGAAAAGCACACAAGTAGCGCATTTAAAAGCATTGCTAATAGCATGTCCAGCTAGCCAGCTGCGTCTAGCGAGAGAAGCTCCTTGTTTGAGTTCTTCCTCAGTCACGGGTCTGTCGTTTGGTTTGCAACTATGGTCTTACAGGTCCATATTCCTCAACCTTTTTATATCTTTTCCTGAACATCATCCCAAAAAGTGTTTTTGGAGAGAAATAAAGTTAAAGTCCCAGTGATTGTCACATCCCGAAGGATGCAACATTAGTCCTCCGCATTTGACCCATCGCTCCCTCATGAGGGAGCGGTGGGCAGCAGCCCACCTGCGCCCAGGAATCATTGGGTGATCTAACCCCCCAATCCCAACCCTGAATACTGAGTGCCAAGCAGGGAGGCAATGGGTACCGTTTATACAGTCTTTGGTATGACTCAGCCGGGGATCGAACCCACAACCTACCAGTCTTAGGGCAGACACTCTACCACTAGAGCACTGAGCATGGCTATCTCACTCTGAGCTTCCATGCAATGATGGCACACCACGAGCTAGCTACACAAACCTCCAGCTTGATTTGTGCTTTGTCATCGCAGGGATCCCAATATGTACACGATAACGTGAGTGGGCCTGTGTTGGGCACAAAGAGTTAACCGATGAGAGTGCAGGCTCAGGTCACCTGTTAGTCTAGACCAGGGGTCACCAAGCTATTTGAACCTGAGAGCTCATTCACGAGTGCTGAGTCATACGAAGGGCAAGCAGTTTGCTACACTCTCCTGAAATAGCACTTTTTCTCAGTTAGCCTTTAGTTATATATGATTATTTAAGAAACTCATGCATGTAATGACAATGATTACATGAATGATCATCAACAATGACATCACAAGGTTGGATAAAATTACACTTTAGACGCAGCTCACCGAGTTGTGCTATTTTTAGAACAGGCTTGTTGCCAACTCATGTGGGGGAAACCTGGTGGTGCCCTTGTCGCAAATAAATCCAATGACATTTATTTGAACCTGAGCATTAAATACGAACAAACTGAGTAGAATGGTTGGAGATGTTTTTATTTTATAATTATGTTTGCATCATTTATTTAGTTATTTTTAAATGTCGGAGCAGAACTTACCTTTTTTCAGAGGTTGGGAGGAGCCGTGCTGTGTGCTAGCACCCTGGTCGGCTTTTACTAAGACCTACCATCTCCCGTGGTGGCGTCTCTCTCTCACAACGCGTCATCCAGACTTCACATCTCTAGTCCAGTGAGCCGAGCCGACTCACCCATTCAGACGGACATTGATGGGCCTCGGACGCCACCTCTGAAACTAACTGGCTGATCAGCTGCCACTCCACAAGCTGCCTTGCTGTGATTTAGAACATTTAACAGAACAGCCTAGCTGGAAAATAGGCTTCCGTGTGTCCAGCTTCAGCTTAGGACTTTGTTTTTACAGAACTGACGCAGAAGTATAAATCTGGTTTTATTGCACAACCCAGAGCGAGCCGTCATTCACCTCCAGAATCTAATTTTTGCTGTTCGACATTCCTAGGTTGACAGGTATAGTGCCCCTCACACTAAAGCCAAAAAATCTGGAGCGACAGCATCAGGCCAGGGCAAGCCCGTGAAGAGAGCCAAAGATAAGCAGGGCGGCGTGCCAAAGGGCTCCAGGAAGTCGACCGCAGAGAACCAGCTGGAGATCAAGCCAGCGGTGGGGGACAAGGAGAAAAGTAAAGAGATGAACAACAAACTGGCTGAGGCAAAAGAGTAAAAAACATTTAGCACTACTTTTTTTTCACTTCTTCATTTTTTGGGGGGGGTGGTATACGAAGCGCGGAGGCTGCAAAATTGATATTTTTCTTTATGTTTCTTTTGTTGACTTTTCTCCTTTTGCCTCTCTCTGCTGATTATTCTTCTTATTGATTATTTTCCTGGTATCCACACATCCTTTCTGTTTGCTCATTGTTTTATTAGAAGTTGCTGGGGTTTTGACATGGTATGTCAGCAATTCTTCCATCTCATGCTATGTAACGCTATGACATTTCTGTCTGCTTTCAATGCTAAATACCACCTGCTCACTTATGTTTGCCTGAGTGTCCAGGATGCCATGGCTACTGGAAACTAGGAAGGCTTTCACTAACTGAGCAGATTGCTTTGTTAACTGAATGATTGAACGGTTTTTCTTTTGTCTTCATTTATTTATTCATTCATTTATTTATTTATGAAAAGATAAGGCAGATTTGTTTCTTGGATGTTGCCTAAATTAAGAACAAATCTGAAATCTGTGCTTCTTGTCCTGCCTGATCACTAGTCACTAGTGTCTGAACCATAGTTTGCTTTGTCCCTGCTCTGTCTCACCCTCGAAAGCTTGTCTTGGCTGACATCGCTGTGCATTGCTTGATCATCGAAAGTGAACTCTGTTGAAGGTGAAAGGCCAAATATTCTCTCAGTTAATTCTTTTTTCCTCCCGTTTACTAATGTTAATGATTAATACGAAGATACTTTTTAACATCCAAATTCCTGCCTACTAATTACCACTAAACCCAGAACAGCAAACATGCCTGCGACGTGGTGTTCAAGAGTTAGCTTCCAACATCTCACCACTGATTTCTGTTTTTGTTTTTGTTTTTTATTTGGAGTTGGACTGTGTTATTTGCAGAGGTACAATTTCTAAACGGATTAAGATGTCACAGTCTCATGATTGGAATAAGTCAGTACAGTTCACAGCCACTTTGAAATTCTGACCCACGCTAGAATTGTTTTTATTTTTTAGAGAAATAACCTAATTTTGTCAGTGCTGTTACTTTTATGATAGAGTGATGTAATTCACCCAACCCCCCCACCCCCCCCCCACACACACACACACACACACACGCACACAGTCTTGCATTGCTTGCTATTGCTGGATTTTTGTCATTTTGTTTTGTTTGATCTGTGAAAGTGAGACCAGGTTGATGATGGTTTTTAATGAAACAATCATAATAATTTATTGAATAAACTGATTAATCTTTGTTACGTTCATGACAGTGCTACCTTTATAATGGTACTACTTTATATTTGTAAAAGTATGTAGTAAAGATAGCCAAAACAAAGCAAATACAAAAGAATTCAACACTAAAAAACTATATAGACAAAAGTGGACAAAAATTACGTGGCATTATTGCTGTTATTTCCGTAATTAGGATCAGAATTTTTGTGTATATATATTAATATAGTACCAATATGTGTTTGTTGGCTGGGTCATCCTTCTTTAGACGTACATGTACAGAGAGAGGCCCATTTGAAGTGTTGGTTTGTACTTGAAGTTGCGTCACCCTCACACGCGCTCCACTATGTTCATGAAGCCCACCATGTACGGCATTCTTCACTGCCTTTTGGTGCTGTCGCCTGGTTTTCGGGTGGCGTCTGATGGCGGCCAATCACCACCGCTATGTCAGTCTACACTGTGCATGCACCATCAGGCATGAGGGTCCTGCTCATTCACATTTTGCAGCCTTTGTTTGAGGGTTCTTGAGGGTAACTGGAAAATGATACTTGGCACGCCACGCGCAGTTTGTGCTAGTTTGGTGCTTGTTCGGTAACTGTTTGAAAGTATGGTGGAGAAAGTTATGTCTCGGGTAGAAATAACTGTTACGTGCTTGTGATTTTAATTGCTTGCTCATCTTGAATTATTCAAATAAACACTTAAAAAAAGAGGGGGAAAGCAGTGTCTTTTTGCTTTTTGTGAAAATAGATATAATTAGAAGATGCAGGTATCTGTCAGTGTTCCTCCTGTCTTAGTTGTCTGTTCATATGAGGTAGATAACAAATAAATCCATATGGAAGACAAGTTTTTTTTTTGTTTGTTTTGTTGTTGTTGTTGTTGTTGTTGTTGTTGTTGTTTTTGGGGGGGGCGTCGCCAGGGAAAATAAATTCTGTGTTCTGGCATGAGCTGTGACGTCTTCAACAGGCTATGCATGTCTTGAGAATGACAGAATATAGAATATTTGCATCATGTCCCAATATATTTTACACAAAATTCCATCATTTGCAGAGCAACATGCATGTAAATGGGACGACTAAAGACATATTCCAAAATAAGATGTCATTCTCAGACTCATAGCTATAGTATGATGTTAAGTATGCTTTAGGATGACGTGCTGTCTAGTTTGCTGTGTGCTAATGAGTGACCCTCTGATTCATTTGAAGGGTTGTGCTAAAACAGCACCACTACATACAACTCTGCCAGCCAATCCGAGATATTGGCTGGATGCAGACTCTAAAGCAACACCTGTGGGGCTGTGCTCTACCAGATCCCAGGTAGGCAAGTCATCAAGAATAACTTGGAAAATGAATGATTTGATTAATTAAGCAAGCAATTGATTAATTAAATCAGAGATCAGAAGTGCTACTTCAGATCAGCATTTTATGTACTCGTGATTTGCTTTTGCTTTCCGCTACTATGACGCCATTAGTTTTTTGGGTTTCGTTTTTTTTTTTTTCAGTTAATCATCACAGGTTTTCTGGGGTCCAGTCCTTCACAGCACTGAATTTCTCTACCATGGATTGGTGCTGAATTGGGTTGTGACCGCCAGCTGAAGCGTCCTACATGTACACTACATTAAGGGTCACCTTTAGCCTTTTATAATGGATGTTGTAATCCTAATTTTCATGGTCATTGTACATTTCACGTTCACTTAGAGCCAACATCCTAGCAGTTCACTTTTTAGATACCTAGAAGTTCCTACACCTTCTCTTGTTGCTAATGCTAATGTATCATTTAGCTTTATTGTTTCCTAAGTCATGAAAGCATGCTGCATTTTTTTTCCTGTTTGATCTGCATATGATTTTACATTTTGTAGTTAAGTCTAGATTCTGCACATATGGCTAATGTTGTTATTACTACATTGTAAGTGCATATTACTGATGTCCACTCAAACGTGTCAAGTATCCTCTTAAAATCTTACTTGTTGCCGCATTCTTTACAGAACATCCAAAGACTCCCACAGCGTACTGGATTTTTGCATTGTCTACAAATACAGTATTTAAATAATAATAATAATAATAGTAATAATAATAATAATAATAATAATAATAATAATAATAATAATAATAATAATAACAATAACAATAATAATAATAATAATAACAATAACAATAATAATAATAATAATAAATAAATAAATACATAAGCAGTACTGGTGTAGTATCAGTATGTCATTGGCTGTAGCCCATTTTCATTAACAGAAAATTGACGTGTGACAAGAAAAAAATACGAAAGCCCTGCTAATGCTAATGCTACAGTTTTGTTACTTTTTCAGTTTCTTCATCTCGCCAGCAAAGA
Organism: Nelusetta ayraudi; assembly: GCF_046127955.1. Taxonomy (NCBI): domain Eukaryota; kingdom Metazoa; phylum Chordata; class Actinopteri; order Tetraodontiformes; family Monacanthidae; genus Nelusetta; species Nelusetta ayraudi. Next base: position 946,034 of record NW_027466061.1, on the reverse strand, counting down.
CCTTTAGAATATTCGGATGTTCAGCTTAACTGCAGGCAGTGACTACTGGCCGTTTGCACAAGACAAGTGCCTTATTGTGCTTTTCTCTGTGTCTTTTCCTTCTGGTTTCTTACCCGTGCTGCATCTTAGAGATGCTAAAGACGAGCGTCTGCGACCCGATAATCATCATTCCAAGGGTGCTGCTGGCGGAGAAGCAGCGCAGCTGCTGGACAGAAGCAAACCACGGAAGAGTGGTGGAGTCGTCCGCTTTTCCCTAGAAACAAATGAGACTGAGTAGCTCTTCACGTGGAAGCACTGTTTGGAACAGGGAACACTGCTTTATAATACAGACTCTGTATTTTTCTAGCAATGTAAATACTTAGTATTTGCAAACCCACCGTCCATAAAATAAAATAAAAACATGACATATTTATATCATGCATGCTCGGAACAGCTTTTGGCTCTAAGTTCACAGCTGTGTAAATCATGCCATTAATCAAAGGTGCTATATAATTTCTTCCCCCCCCCCCACACATGCACTCAAGCACGCGCGCGCTCAAGCACGCACACACACACAAGGACAGAATAGTATGTATATATATCAATATATCAGGCCGAAAACTGCTTACACAACATTTACTATAAGTACTGTACGCTTAACAGTTTAACTGTAAATAAACGAATGCAACCTGAAGATGTGTTTTCTGGACTTTTATTTATTTTTTTTTAATAATACTTCCTTAAGAAGTTACAGTGGAGGTTTGATTCTTTGAAGGGGTGGGGAATTTGATATGCACAAGATAGCTCTGATTCTGTGGCTCTATTAATTTCAGAGTACATACATGTAAAGAAAATTGGATACATAGTATATATATGGGTGCTTATAGATAACAGACACACACGCACGCACACACACACACACACACACACACACACACACACACACACACACACACACACACACACACACACACATATGGGTGAGTAGTGATATAGAAATGCTCACAACAGTGACAAATAAATCTTTATTTTCATTATTGTACTGGCAGATTCAGACTTTCACTATGAATACCGTGACAGTTTCAGTCTTTCCTTTTTTTCAAGTTATTGATCCTGGAAGTTCAAATGTGTCTTTGTCGAAGTCATAAACACACAGTTAAGAGTGACAATATGATCGGAGTGGTATGTATAATGCATCATTCATGGCAGAGTAGAAAAGACTTCCAAATCATTGCAGATTTGGGAGGATATTAGATGACACGGTTAGAGAGAGAATAGTGTCTGTGGTATACATGATGAGCATATTCTGAGAGTTACCTGTGAGGGCCGGGAGAGTAAACTAACACTGGGAGGAGCAGTAGGAACAACTATGGAAGCAGCTTCCGAAGATACAGAGCAGCACGTTCTGAATCTATAGTTGTAGTTTGCCACAAGTGCCAGAAGAGGGGGTACTTAGCAGGCACCAAGGAACGCCTACGTGCTGGGCAAGGCAGCCCAGAGAGTACTACAGACGATGAGGAAGAGGAGTACACTCTCATGCTTTACAATCTGGATGATGAAGAGATAGTGGATGTCACGATTGGCAAGGCTAATGTGAATAAGGACAAATGAATGGAAGGGTCCACCCCATCGCACACAGACAGAGTTGGAGAGCATTGGCCCCTGAGGTACAACACAAACAATGCTCAAGCGTGATGGAAAAATTATTTGCCAGTTTTAGAAACTGGTGTTGTTCACTAGAATAACTTCCAATTTTGTGGAGTTTCCATATGTGGACTTGACATATGGTTCCATTTTGTTTAAATAGATATCGTGCTTAATAAAGTCACATGCCTTTTTTGGATTTATAAAGAAGGTTCAAAAGGTTTTGAGTCTTTGCCTTATAAGCCGAAAGCATTCAGGCAAATGTACCTGCTATGCAAAAACCATGATTGTTATGACCTAAATCTGACTTGTTGGTGCTCAGCAGCTTTATGCATTAAAGACAAGGAAGGTACGGTTGTCCTGTTTAGGTGTGATAGTAAAGTTGTAGTGTCCGATGCGGTTTCTCTGACAGTATAAAAGACATATAAAACTAACCAAGAAGCACAGCGTCACACTGATTCCAAGACAGGATAGTCCAGCAATTTGAAGATCAGTGTATTTCTCATCGAAAGACTCTGCAGGAAAATAAAAAAGAAAACAACATGCTTAATGGAAACTGATATTACTCAGCATTGAAAACCCTTGAATCAACCTATGCATGGGTCTCTGCAAGAAAATCTTTCACTGCATGATCCCAGAGTTTGAAGCTGCTTTAAAATGTTTTTCACATTGCTTTTTAACAGGTATTGAAGACGTAATAGGCTGTCCAGGTCAGTGATCGTGAAATATCTATTTTGACTGCTCAGAGGGGTAGCAAAAGCAAATAAAACAAAACAAAACAAACACACTATATTAAAATAAAATAAAATCTTGCCTTCATCTGATTTTAGGAGTGGCCCAGAAGAAAGAAAAGCACTTCTAACTATGTTGCGAGAAGCCCTCCTTGTCCTTTGTAGACAGTCCTGAAGAAACAAACAAGGATGAGCAACTATCCATCATCAATATATTTAGTGTATGCATAGTTTTGTTTTTTTTTAGCCTTCTATACTCACTGGCACACAACTGTCCTCTCCTATCTGTACGCATATGTGGACCTGACAGTGCAGATAGATCACATTCATGTTGACGATGGAGAAAATCTGTACTGACACGCGAGATGTGCTAGAGTTCCCGTTCATCAATGCTTTGGCATATACGTTTGTAGGACAGCTGAAAGATAAATGGCAATTTGGTGACTGATTTATTACAAAACAGCGTGTTCACAACAACTCGTGAATGGCATCAGTTTACAGTACTTATAGTAAATCACCACTTTGAGACAAATTGACCTGCCATGTCTCGAGACACACCGTACGAGCAGTGCGGAGAAATGTTTTTCTACTTTTTCATTTTAAACATTGTGTGATGAAAAACAATTTCATTTTGGTAAAAAATATCAGTCATGTTTCAAAAACAGAGTCAATTAATTAGGTGCGGGATAGTTAAAGTTAGCAATAGAAAAGGTGGTGCAGACCTGCTTTCCAAGAAAGTGTGGCTGTAAGTGTCTTCGGGGTTGTGGGTGGGGGTGGCCCAGCATTTGCCGACAACTACTTTAATCTGTTCTGAGGACGTGTTGAGGCTGACATCCATCACTACAGCCTCTTTGGGAGACAAGGTGGAGTTGTGAGGAAGCGGTGCTGTGCCATTCATCAGCTGCAGTGTCATTGGGAATGAGCCTGAGCCAGTGATGACCTCTTTGATTATGTCATACCTGAATGACAAAAACATATACTTTCATCTAGGGAATACAAGCAATTCAAAAATATATATATAAACATGTACACATTCTTAGTAGTATTGAGTAGGATATACATTTCTTAGGATTTATGTACGATTGCGGTGCCAATACTAGAAAAATCTACTATCTCTCCATTTCCTATCACTGCTCACTCGACAGACAGGGTGGCAGGGTGCTGAAGCTTATCCCCATCAGTATTTCCAGTAAATTTGTGTAGCTGTAGCTGTGTTTTTTATCCTTAACTATTTTCACGAGTTTAGTCGTAACCCTGGTTATCCCTGGCACACCTGTGGCATGTTCGCAGCCTTTGTCTGGTGACCTGGCTGCAATTCTGTCAGGTGCAATATAAGTATCTGCTTGCATTATTTTGTGGATCTTGCCCAAATTTGACTTGATCCTGGACGCTTTCCAGTAATTGACCTCCTGCCTGAAAGACTCAATTTGCACCGAATTGACGCAGTTTTCAAGTGTCAACCCCCGGGTGCGTCATTGATGATGTGTCCAGGTGGCACCATAAGGTGGTGAAGGACATTTTTGTGTATTTTGCTTGTCGACGTCAAATAATGTGGGACTGTCAGAAAAGAAGACAAGGTATGCTAAATATGAATACAAATGAGGAGTACCCCATGGAACTGAAGTCAGCAGAGATAACCATGTTCTTCATGTAACCACACGATATTGGAAGCTCTAAACGTATTCTGGGCGTCTCTGCTGTTCCACCAGGTGAAATGTACTGATCCATTGTGCTGAACAGAGTTACAGATGCTGTGTAGTGAGTTTCATTCTGAAATACATATCACAAACAAAGGACAATGAGTCAGCTCATCAAATGTAACAACAAATGTATACAGTGTATAAGAAACGCTTACATGCACAAGCCTTGTGGAACATTCATTCCAGGCCACTGTCAGCTGGACATGAGTTGCGTTCCCTCCATCAACGCCACACTCTCGGAAGCCTAGATAAAGGGCGCTTTCTTGGATTTTGGTTTCCACAAGAAAATTCTGGGAAATTGTGACAGTGATGGCAGCAACCCTGCATTGAACAGAGATTCCGCCCAGCACAGAGGCTTTGGTTGCAGCTCTCAGGGCAGTAGTATTGGTGGTAAAAACTGAAATAGTATTTATTGGGACAGCACCAGCGGTTACAAGGTCAGTGTTGCTGCTTCCGACAGCAGTCGTGGTGGTTGTTGAGTCAGCGGTGGTGGTTACATGGGAACTTTTGGTATCCGTTGCAATGGCAGTGGCAGGTGGTGAGTCAATAGTTCTAACTGTAACTGCCGGGATGCTGCTGGGAGAAACATCAGTGTCTGAAGTTGTGGTATTTGTGGTAGTTTTCAGAACAGTGCTGGTAATTTGTGAAGCGGAAATGGCTGGTGTCGGAGTATTTGGAGTGATTGCTGGGGTTGCTGTGCTACTTGCAGAAAGAATGGCGACCGTTTTCAGGGCCTTTGTGGTGGTTTCCAAGGCAGTGGGTGTAATGCTTGTTAAAAGGGTAATGTGTGAAGATGAGAGGGTTTGGGGTGTTGACTGTGTGATTGTTACAGAACTTGAAGGGGTGGTAGCTTGAGCATTAAATTGATCTGCTGGTGTGACAAAGGGTACGAATGTAACGAGTGGGGTAGATGAGGCTTCAGCTTCAGTAACCATTTTCCTTGGCAGTGTAATGCCTTGGCTTGGCGATGCTGGTCGAGAAGAGGTAGTGCCAAATGTGTCTCTCGTTGACTCCAAGGTATGGATTGCTACAAATACAAAATAGTTTAGCTACAAACGGAATATTGTCTCTGTATTGTGCATCACAAAGTAAAAGCTAGCTACACATTGTGCAGTTATATATTTTTACTCTCAAATGTCAGGTCCCTCCTTCGGCAGACTCGTCCAGGCCTCTCTGGGTTGTTGTCCACAAATCCTTCCAGACAGGCACAAGTGTAGGAGGCAAAGGTGTTTGAACATGTTGCCCATGGAGAGCAATCATTTTCACCAGTGGCACATCCATTAAAATCTGCAGAAAGCAAAAATCTGTTTTAACAAGTGAAGCTGAAGAACAAATGACGACGACGAGTGAGACGGTGAGTGATCGCCATGGCAAGTGGCTTTGACTCAGATTGCTTGTGTCTGCAACCCAGTCAGCATCGGGTGTTTAGCTGAAGTTGATATCTGCCTCTCAAAGGTGCTAAATAACACACTAAAATTGCACTGGCAATCAGTTTCTCCTTTGATAAATCGCATTGTGTGCACACTAAAGTTTCAGTATTTTGTCCGTTCTGTCAGAAATGCCTGCATCTACATGAAGCCAAACACGCTGACTGAACGGCGCTCACTATTTTGCCTGTTTGGCAGACGCAACCGTCATTGCACCCGATTAGCACATCAGCTTTGTCATTAGTTGTGCAATATTGTACTTTTTGTGTGTCTTATAACATCTGTAAATCAGGCCTTAAATGCACATTCACAATGATTCGTAGGTGACTCAACAGTAGAGCTCAATCTGAAACATGGTGAGGAACTTGTACTTGTTGTGCATGTAATGAACTCTATGTAATAGAGGCTGTGTTCATTGGAGCTGTAGCGATGCTTATTGATTGGGGTTAAAGGGAGTCCTGATGCTGTTGCACTGATGCTCTGTTGTGTTTGCAGCAGGGCTTTGCTTTGGCTTCAAAGGTGTTCCAGAGATGAGCTGGAACATAGTTTCTTTTTCAATTTGCTCTGATTCATTATTTTTTGACAACACAAATAAAAAAAGATTGAAAAGGACAAAGTATTTACATAACCCACCCACGCACACACACTAACCTGCACAATTTGTTCCAGGGTTGCTGGGGTCAACATCAGTATATCCTTGATGGCAGGTGCAGTGGTATGAGCCCACTGTGTTGTTACAACGAGCCTGAGAAGAACACTGGTGGAGTACAGACTCTTGACACTCATCGACATCTGACATAAGCGAGACGTGTGAGAAGAATTGAAGGATAGGATAGAAAAGGTGAAGAATTTTTAAGTTTGAGAATATTTTTTTTTTAACATGAAAGAGCATTTGTACAATTTATTCAAGTTTATTCTAAAATACAAATAGACTTCATTCAGACATTGTTACACATTTATTTATTTATTATTTAGTGTAAGCAAGTTGCATGTGGCCAAAAACAATCTAATTCTTAAGTGAAAAATAATCCTCATCACATCATCATGTGTGTGTGTTGTGTGTGTGTGTGTGTGTGCGCGCGTGAGTGTGTGTGTCTGTTATTTTCCATGTTTGCAGGAAACATCCCTCAGATGACTGTCACTCAAACAAAAGTCGTGGGAGAAGGAAAACGGTGCGTCTGAGTCATTTTTTCCTGTACACTGTGTTCTGTGCAAGATGAATCATTGTCAAAAAATCACACAAAAGCACATTTTCCTCACCTTCCACTCGTAGGAACGAGACCTGTACGCATTTGAGGAGAAGATGCAGCTTTGCTGTGACGTTGTACATTGACAGAGGAGAATTACTGTCAATCAGCACAGAGGTGGCAGTTCCATATGGATACACAGGCCAAGAGTTGAGGTAATACACTGAGACGTCAAAATGCAAAGCTCCAGTCACCTATTGGAAAAATCCCAAGACAAAAACTTTGATGAGCATGAATCTTTCTATGTGGCAAAGAGAACAGATAGAATAAATGTAAGAAGAGACCATTGGTCTTGTCCTAATGGAATCACTGATATTACCATTGTTTGAAGTAATTTTGTATGATTCACAAGACTTTTGTCATTTGACATCAGTTGCGTAAAATCCATCCTCATTGTCATTGTTACATTAAATCTGTATCCTCTATTCTGAGTGAATCTGGCTGAGCCTGAAATGCAAGTGGACAGTTTAAAAATCAGTTAGAACATTATGTCATAGTTATGGAATGTGGAAAGGGATCTTATGACTACTTTTAGGAGGCATATGTTCTCACATTTATAGTATTTGCTACTATTATAGTAGGCAATCAGAAAAGAGTGAAAAGACCTTGGCCTTCACAGAGTTGGGACAAAAAAAGAACGAGCCAGAATCTGCTTCAAAACAATAAACAAATCAGTATATTCACTCTCTGATGTGCAAAAAAAAAAAAAAATGTAAAAAGAATAAGTGCTTAGTAGTTTGTTTGGTTTGGTTTGGTTTGGTTTTGTTAGTTTTAAAAAAAAAGGTTTAAAATGGGTTTGCTATGACTAGGCCGGATGGATTGACAAAAGAGCATGAATTATTGGAGTCTTATATTTGTGCTCAAGTATTTGTTCGTGGCTGACTGGCACTGTGTTAAACTTCACCCACGTGGTAAGATATTCTTATGGAGTTCACAGTTGGCCAGAAAAAAAACTGACATTACCTGAAGAAACCAATGTTTCTAAACAAACAAACAAATGTTTTCAACTCTACTTAACTGGCTACAGCCCAAATGTGTTTCAAGAAAATACAATTTTTAAATTAAACCCAACTAAGTCTCCAATTTATTACAAATGTCAGAGAAGATGTCCACTAACTTGCGTGACTGCAGACAGACTGATGTGATCTTTGGCAGCATTTTTGCCAGCCTGGACAGTCTAGGTCCCATTCACAGTTCTCTAAACCAGGATACAGTTTACCAATTGTCGGGCACGTCCCCGGCTTGGCAATGAACTGCTCACTACTGTCCACAGCTTCAGTCAAAGAAAAAAAGCACATTAAAAGCAACATATTAGTATTAGCAGATGGTATATGTAGATAAGCAGTTTCATCTCTTTGAAAATCTATTAAAGTTTGTTAGCGGTCTGTCTAAAGACACATCATCTGATTTTATATTTACTAACAGAAACAACAACTAAACAAGCAATAACTAACAGAACACTCTCATTTTTAATCTTTCTGACAGATGAATGCTGTGCAGTAGACGCACCCAGGGCACTGTAACGACCAACTTGTACGTATTATAGCAGCACCTGGTCACCTGTTGCATACAGTGTGACTCTATAGGACTTGCAGAACAGCCGCCCCAACACAAGGCTGTGTCACAGTATATGGAACCTGATGCAGTGTCAGGAAATTCACAGTCCTCCCTTCATTAATATAAGAGAGACAGTAGTCGTATGCTGACAGGCTACTTACTAGTATAAAATAATATTTTGATATTGATTTATCTGACTGTATGACAGCATCATCCCCAGACTGTACAACTGAATGCATAGCAAATCTTAAAAATTGAAATAGTAGAAGCTGACGTATCGACTTAACACTGTCGATACGTTAAGGTATAAACTGCATACAGGCTTACCTTCATGCAGAATGTCTTGCCTTTCACTGAGGACCAGCACGGCCGCAGCAACCTGGATAAGGAGCATCCGGCTCATTTTCCAGGGATCAAGATTCCGACCAAACATTTACCAACCATATTACAGTTGATGTTTTATCCTTGAGATGATGTTCAATTATTGTTGGGGGTGTTCTAAAAGAGTAAATCCGCCGTGACTCTGACTTAGTCCTCCCCTCGCTGCAGCAACAGTCCCAGAGGGAACTCATAATCAGAGCAGTCGGCAGGCTGGGAGTGTTTCACGAATCTGGGTCTGTGTGTTAGAAATGTGATTCCAGAAAAACTATTGTTATACTTACATAGATTAGTACAATGTGGTGAATGAAACGTGGTGAATGGTTGAATAACAGGCACATCACATCATTAGTTGCGCTACTGTATATACTGTAATTTTACTGGACTTATTACCCACTACTTCCTTGCATCACTGACAATAACCTCCCTGCACTCATGTACATACTGCAAACATCAAAATCACTGTATATTACTAAATTCAGACAAATCCGATCTGTATATTTTCAACCTGTTATATTCTGTGCATACTTATTCCGATATATACTACTAATTTTTCATGACTTCATACCTGCACTTTATAGGAACAGTTCCATTGTACATTTGTACTATATATATATATATATATATATATATATATATAATATATATATATATATATATATATATATATATATATATATATATATATATATATATATATATATATATATATATACATATATATATATATATATACATATATATATATATATATATATATATATATATATATATATATGTATATACATATATATGTATATATAAATATATATATATATATACATATATATATATATATATATATATATATATATATATATATATGTATATGTATATGTATATATATATACACACACACACACACACACACACACACACACACACACACACACACACACATATAGTATTGTATTTAGTTGGATGCTAACTGCATTTCGTTGCAGTGTGTTTGTGACATGTGCAATGACAATAAAGTTGAATCTAATCGAATCTTATCTAATCAATCGTTCAGTACAACCTCAGAAAAATATCTCACCCTGATTGGATATTGCATAAGGTGCTCAAATAATCGAATCAGGTCATCTTTATTTGATGACGTTTTCCTCTTCATCTCAGGTGGAGACAGTAAACATGTTTACCGAGTCAGTGACAGAGCTGAGGTATGGGAGGAGGTGAAGTCCCTGATGACTTGATGTCTACACTGGTAACCATGGCGCTGGCTGCTGTGTTGCCATTTTTAACAGCCCGTGTCGGGTGGTTTCTTTGGGGCGTGGGTTGTGAGAATTTCCCAGCCATTTCACGCGTCTGCGTTCCTCCTGAACGAGGAAAAACACTGTTGTTGTTTTCAAAAGACACGTTCCACGGAAAAACTAAACAAAGCAAAAATAATAATAAATAATAATAATAATAATAATAAAAACATGACGTATCTCTTTAAATTAGCCACCGTGTCGGATGCGCCGTATGCCACGCCTCCTCCGCTCCTCCACCAGCCTATGAGAGCGCGGCGCACGTGACGAGCGTTCTTTGCGATGACCTCATCCCTACTGTGGGATGACGTCAAATTCAAGATGGATGGAATCACGACCAGCGCGAGAAACCCTTTACAACACGCGCGAAAAGTCGCGGCCGTGTGGTGAGAAAGAGCTGCGAAGACCAAAAAAAACGAGATGGTAAGTGTCGCACGCGCTGCGAAAAACATTTCCTCGCTAGCCTTAAATCGTCTCGACGCCGGGAGCAGAAGACACTTGGCCAAGTGCGAGGAAAGAGCAGCTTTTTCCACCCTTTCCTGCCTGACGTAACTCTTAAGGGGTGATACTGTGCTGCCATCAAGCACGAGCAGCCCAAGGCTGTGTTTTATTTAAAGCTAACAACCGCGCCGGCACAGGCCACATTGGAACGTTTACACACCTAAAAAAAAAAAACAAAAAAAAAAACAGCACATTCTATCAATTATAACGGCTCCAGTTCACTAGGCTACATATCCGCTTTCCCGTCCGCATACTGTTTTCATTCCGGATTAGCATAGCTAAGTCCAATTACAACAACGCGCAACTTTTTACTTTTCAGTTAATTATAAACCGCTGTATTCTGACGCATAGGTGGCCGTTGCAACGGTTTGCTTATGTCACATAGAAAAAATACGCACAGCTATTTATAAAAGCACATTATGTGAACTGTCATGACGGACTCAGCCACGTCTCACGCATGACCCGATGCTGTAAAAACCTCAGGGGAAATTCCTCCAACCCGACGAGGAGGTCTTCCAGCCCTTGCTCGGGTGTTTTTTATTGAATGAATGAAGCGACTTCCAAGGAGCATATTATATCAAGCGGCCGTTTTGTTAACCATTTGTTTTCCGGTCATTTTCGTTTTCAAATTAAACGCCCTGAAGAGCGACGTCTGTTGTGACTGTGAATTACTAATAGTAAATATTGCATTAAAACAATCTGGAAAAACCATAACACAATTTTAAGAGGAAATCCGCAGGAACTTTAAAAAAAAAAAATGTTTTGTTTGATTTTGGAAAAGTAACTCAAGGCAAGACTTTCTAATGAGATTTTTTTTTTTGTTTAAAATAATTTTGTGATTGTGGTAGAGGCAACCAAACAATTCAACAGATTCTCTAAAACCAGCCATATATGCCATATTATATTAGCCCAGTAGCTGATGACTGTCATCTAACTCCTCTTGGGAGGCAATGTCTTCCAAGTCTGTTTTTTTTTCCTCTTCAAAATGGACACAGTTATTTGCATAATCACTTCAGAGTCCTGATACTGGTGATAATTTGATGCTCATGGCTCAGTAGCTTTGTGAAACCGATACTAAAGTGTAGCTTCAAAAGTTGCTCAATACTGCTCATTTAAACACAGGCAGCAGACTGTTCAAGCAGCACAGTATTTTACCCCAAAACAATGGAAGATGTACAGAAATAGCTTAACGGGATATACAGTGTGTTGGATGGCAGGGTGAGTCATGTACTTCCTTAAACATACAAACATAAACTGCATTGACTTTGACTTTGATAATGTTCCTGAGGAGCATGCACCAGGCATTTCACAGATGAAGTGTTTGAATGTGGCAAAGAAATGCGTTTGTCAAATACATACAGAATCCATAAAGTTGCAGAATAACTTCATTGTTATAGAGTTATTTTATTACAAAATAGTATACTGGTAGTAGTATAATAGTATAATAACAAGATTATATTTAAAGTAAATAGTTAATACACAAACCTAGCAGATATGTACAGATGTAACCTCCCACTCCCTTCCATCCATCCATCCATTTTCAATACTCCCATATTCCTGAGCTCAGGGTCATGGGGTCTGCTGGAGCCTATCCCAGCTGTCATAGGGTGAAGGCAGGGTGACACCCTGGACAAGTCGCCAGTTCATCGCAGGGCCACATAGAGACAAACAACCATTCACACTCACATGCACACCTACGGACAATTTAGAGTTTCCAATTCACCTCACATGCATGTTTTTTGGACTGCGAGAGGAAGCCGGAGAACCCGGAGAGAACCCATGCAGGCAGACACAGGGAGAACATGCAAACTCCCACTCCCTCTTTCTCACCATCACCTCACACATGATATGGTGCATCATTTACTCTTCCAAATAATTGAACTTGTATAAATACAAATCAAATTGTGAATCCCTTTGCAGACTTGAGGTAATCATCACCACATCGGCGTCAGGGCTATTTATGAGCACAATTTGATGGTCTTGTGCATGCAAAAACACCCTGTTGGTACATTCCTCGTGATCACGTGCCATATCAGTAACAGGTTGGTTGACAATTAGCCTTACTTGATTGTTTCACAGAAGAACCAATGTGGAAGGTTGCTTCATTTCCATAAGAACAGTTAGATGTGCAGACAAACACGTGATTTTGGCCCATATGCCTAAAAGGTTTGTCCACCCCTGAACTAATGGCATACAATATACAATTCTGTATTGTTGTATAGTGCTGTACTTTCTAAATGGGCAATGTCAGTAAATTGACAATGCTATGCGGGTCCCAATACTACAGTCGCCTTGGTCAAGAACCTGGTATACTGTTTGTAGCAGGACTTGTGGTACTACATTGCCAGATTTCTGCAACTGACCTTTATACAAAAAGTGTAAGTAAATGTGTTTTGTCTGCCTATTGATAACGTTTCTGCTTGACAGTGGCATTACCTCCACCTTTTATGCAAATAATGCACAAGGCAGGAAATACTGTGCTAGGAGGTAGTGGCAGAACCGTTCCAGACCAAAGTGTTGTTCTGGAACTTTACCGCTAGAGCCTTACCTTGTACAGAGCACACTTTTACTCCCCTGAGCTTCTTCAGCTGCTGTCCTTGTGACATGTGATTTGGGCACAGTCAAACGCTTTATGTCTGCGGAATGGCTGTAGCATGTTCAGTGATATCCAGCGTCCCCAGGAAGTTATCAAAGTCCAAATCAAGACTATGTTTGGCAAGTACATGGCTCACATAATCTCACCCTGCAATCCAAGCAATGGCCACCCTGTTGCATGTCATTCCTAAGCATATTCATTTATACATGTATATATGTGTATGTGTTGAAAAGCACTTTGTGGTACCATGGAGGTTCTAGAAAGCACTATGCAAGTGTAGTCCATTTACCATCACTAGACTGTTGAGGTGTTTTAGAACCATTGAAAATGTTGCTTGTGGTTCGTATGAGCTATACCATACCAACCCCTACACTGCAACCCCTGTGCAGGTAATTAGAGCAAGGAGGGTGGTTTGTATCAGGAAGCAATGATTGAAAATAAATGGTGCTCATGTCGTTACAAAGGGGTTCAAGACTTTTGTCTTAGTGGTGATTCTACATGCCAACAATACCAATTCACTTTTTAAGAGAGCCGGTAGCATACTTGTGGTGACACATGGCAATAACACATTAGAAACCATTGACCGTTTCTTTCCTGCTGCACCCCTCATTGATTCAGCCATTTGTATTGATGTTTAGTTGCTGTTTAGAGTCTTTAAGTGTTTTGTGTAACTTAAGCTGTGATTTAAAAACTAATAATTGACTCCAATTTACCATGTCAGTGAATTTAACTCCTTTGGTGTTAGCACCAACATTTTAAAAATCTTTTTATGTGCTTTTGTTGCTCACCTGTATGATTGGCATTATTGTAGTTAATTGTAATGTTTTTGTTTTTCAGCTATGGAGAATCTAGTGCATTACAGCAACCCTTTGCATGCCCTGTCAATGCTTGGCACTCTGAATGAGCAACGTCTGCGAGGACAGATGTGTGATGTTGTCCTGGTTGTGGCGGACCAGAGGTACCAAGCCCATAAGAGTGTCTTGGCTGCAAGCAGTGAGTATTTCCAGAGCTTGTTCACAAGGATGGATGCAGAGACACTGAAAGTTGTAAACCTGGACTTCTGTGAGCCTGATGCCTTTGAAATAGTCCTAAATTACATATACTCCTCTTCACTGTTTGTGGACAAAGGCAGCCTGGCTGCCATTCAAGAACTGGGCTACAGCCTTGGGATTCCTTTCCTCACTAACATTGCATCAACACGGGCACATGCATCCTACTGTGTGTCGAGGAAAAGGCTTTTATTCTCGGACGGAGATGAGAATGATGTCCAGACGAGGAGCGTCATTATGTATCGTGTAAATAATGATACAACCCACCCTTCTTGCTCCAATTACCAGAGAAAACCGGAAATACCATTGGCTCATCCCCCTTCAGCAAACAACTTGTATGAATCATCCAAAAATTCTGAGTCTATCAGCAGGAAACCTTCTGTACCGAGTGCAACTGCAGAAAAGAAGTCCACCTTCCCTTATGCCACTGTTTTGAAGGGAAATCTATCAAGCATCACATCTGTCAGACCCCAGCTGACATCCTCGGTATCTTTCAGTGATGCTGAAGTGCAGCACAACAGGTTGCAGTCTGGAACCGGTCTAGACACTAAAGATGAAAATGAAGAGCAGGTGCCCTACTATCACACTGAAATGGGTCAAGTCAGTGTGCCAAGCAAGACTATTGACAGGAGTGGGCCACTCATAAAAAGCCTTCTCCGGAGATCGTTATCTATGGATAGCCCAGTTCCAGTCTTCTCTCCAACGCTTGAGCTCAAGGAGCTACAGAATCACGAACAGTCTGTTGTCAAAACAGCATCCAAAGCATCTGGCCCGGAGGCTTCGGCTCAGAATTGCAATTCAAAGAGAACATCTCCCCTTGTTATTCGCTCAGAGTACTTGGCAAAGTATGATGAAGAAACCAGGGTAGAAAGAGATGTAAGCGTGAAGGGTGAACCCAGTAGTCCTCTCGCTGACCCCATGGACATTATTCGAATCACGGTTGGCGATTCTTTGCCGGTCAGTCTTAAAGACTTGCAGACAAATTGTGACCAAGGCTCTAGGCCAGACTTGAATTATTTTGGGAAAAGAAGGGAAAGGCCAGACAACAGAAGATACCCGTTTAAGAAGAGTAAAATATTTAAAGAACAACATTCCCTCCCATTTGATGGGGGAAAAAACGCAGTATCGCGAAGCACTAGTGGGGATCTGAATCGGGACATTGTGGAATCCCCTCAAAGCAAGATGTTTAAATGTTGGAATTGTTTGAAAATGTTTAGGTCCAGTGCTGGGCTGCACCGTCATGTGAACATGTATCACAATCCTGAAAAACCGTATGCTTGCGACATTTGCCACAAACGTTTCCATACAAACTTCAAAGTGTGGACTCACTGCCAAACTCAGCATGGCGTTGTTCAAAACCCAGCATCCTCTTCCAGCTCTTCAGTGCTAGATGACAAATTTCAAAAGAAGTTAATTGACATAGTGCGCGAGCGGGAGATAAAGAAAGCCTTGCTTTGGAAGTTGAAGAGGAATAAGCACAGTTTGCAATCTCCTGTGCTCAACAAAAAAAGATTGAAGCCCAGTTTTATATGCCCTTATTGTGGAAAGGTTTTTGTGTTCCAGTCTCAATACAGGCAGCATCTACGGACACATCCTGCTGAAAAAGCTGATCAGGATATTGAAAGTGACAGGAAGGAACAAGATGGGGTGATTCAAAAAGAGGAGACGCCTGTCAGTACATTTTCCTGTCGACTTTGTAACATGAAGCTGTCGTCTCTCTTCGAACTGGGTGACCATGAGAGGGGCTGTCGACATGCCACGGTCTGTCCCTACTGTGGCCTTTGCTTTTCAAATCCAGCCATAAAGAAGGACCATGAAGCACATTGTAAGTACAAGAAACTAACGTGCCTGGAGTGCATGCGATCCTTCAAGTCCTCCTTCAGCATATGGCGACATCAGGTGGAGGTTCACAATCAAAACATCATGACTGTTAAAGACCAGCTTCAGTTGAAGCAGCAGGAGGACGACGACGACGAGAAAGTTGAAGAGCTCAGAGAGGACCGTTACAGTGACACACACCTCGAAACTGAGCGCTCAAGAGAGACCATCAGCTACAGTGACTCTTCAGTACCTCCCATGTACGACTCAGAGGACTCATCATCCTATGTGCCTGAGGACTTGAGTGTGGGCCACTACAGCAAACTGGTCGTGAAGGAGGAGCCATTCGAGGAGGCTGTGAGCCAGGGGGAACATTCTGACACAGCAAAGCCTGGGCCCGAGGAGCCAGGTGTGTGGCCATGCGAGAAGTGCGGCAATCTTTTCGGTTGCCGCAAAGACTTGGAGCGACACCAGGAGCTCCTTTGCCACATCAAACCATTCATCTGCCACATCTGCAACAAAGCCTTTAGGACCAACTTTCGCCTCTGGAGCCACTTCCAGTCACACATGTCATCAGCGATGGAACCCGGAGTCAAAGACATTGACCGGCAGTTCCCACCCCAGTCCCCCTCCCCTCCTTTGACCCTGCCAACACTGCAGCAATCCACCTCACAGTCGTCCACGCTCAAATCCACCCAAGCACCGCCGGCTGCTGCCGCAGTACCTGAAGATCGAAGCAGCCCAGAGCCTTGCAGTTCATCAGTTAGCATGACAAAGCAGCCTGAACTGGAACGACAGCCTGGCAGCCACAGCCCACTGCTGCGATCAAATAGCGTAGAGAATCAAGGTGGCCCTCAGGAATCAGATACGCTCTTTTACCACGCGCCATCTCTCTCTGTGCTAACATTCAAGAGGCAGTACATGTGTAAACTCTGCCACAGGACCTTCAAAACAGCCTTCAGTCTGTGGAGCCATGAGCAGAGTCATAGTCACACATAAACAATTGGCATGTAGTACTGGTCAATTTCTCTTTAGGAAAGAGACTTTAAAACATGCCTACCTACAAATAGAAGACTTTGAATGTGTAGCTTATTCATTTGCCTGTGTCCTGTATTAAAGATGGTGGTTTCAAAAGCGTTGAACATGAATGTGCAATCAAGTGCTAGAATTCTCTGTTAGACATGACACAGATTATTATAAATTGTATATTTTTTTCCTGTAAAAATAAGATATGAGATTTATTTTTTCGCCCTTATCCCTTTCCAGTTATCTTTGTTGGGAAGACAAGTACTGAGTTGCACCCCATTGCAAGTTTTGGCTCTGAAGACACAACAAAATCAGAATACGTTTGAAATTTCATTTGTTAAATATAAAAAAAAAAACCTTAAGCCTTTTCTGTACTTTAAACAGTTTTTTTTCTGAATTAAGCAAATTCACGAACCACAGTATCCAAATACTAAAAATTTCAAAGTAGTGTCACATGAAAAATACTTGCAGAATCAAATCAATGTTCTTCAAGGTTTAATCCCTCAAGTTGTTTTCCTGTTTCATTTCAAACGTTACACATTACATTCATTTGCAGTCCTATATGCTGGCTGGATGTGTTTAAAAATGTAATTGTTACAACTCTTGAATGAGGTTTGACATTTTCAGTTGTACGTCAGGTTCAGGTTGTTAGTTGTTCTAGTTCTTGATGAGAAGTGCGCTATGACATGCGGGGGACTTCGGGCTCCTGAAGCCCAAAGGCACATGAGGTTTGTGTCACATGAAAAATAATGACATGTTAACATTTCACCTTTTATTGTCATGTGGCACTTGCAGCAGTTTGTGGTAAACGGGTGAGGCCGTAGATTTGATGGCTCACTGTGAGAAAAAGTGCTTTATACCTTCAGAAGCTCAGTCGGATTAAAATGCAAGAGGCCTATTTCTTGATGAAAGTGATATATCTTAGTTTGGTGACCCAGTGAATATATTTTATGTGCAATTTGTTAAACAGATTGATTCTGTGATTGGAGGTCAGAATATTTTAATTAAACCTTTAACGGCTGTGGTTTTATGCACGTTTAAAATAGGCCCAATGTTTTGTTTTTTGTCTTGTTCTCGCCATTTTCCATTTTTCTTTTTGCATAATTGAGTTGCTATACGCTGTGGATCAAACACATCCGCAACACTGGACACAGTTGAACTCTCCAGCATTTCTACATGGCTTTTTTTTTTTTCTTGAAGACATTGAATTTGTAGTCCTCATTGCTTGGTGGGTTTATCTTACACGTTTACATATTACTGAGATAGTGAGCTCATCAAATTTAAAAGTGTTGCTTGTTGATTATGTGGAGAAATGTGTTGCTAAAGGAAAAACAAAATGGCACACAAGAATCTCAGACCAGCTTATTGGTTAAAAGTGGAACAGAAGGGTTCATTTGATAGTGAACTTGATAAAGTATTTAGCTAATTTCACCAGTGACCTGAAATCTGTTTCAAATATTTATGAGTAAAGAATATTGCAGTATAGAAAGGCAATGTAAAATTGACCTAAATATTACATTTACATGTTGTGTAAACGAGTCTTGGTTTCTTAAGAACTTGAATTCACAATACCTGTGTAACAGCAGTGTTATGTAAATACTTTTGCTGACTATTATTATTTTGGTTCCTTGCCTAGCTTTACAATGTTTTAATGGCCTTATGCAACTTGTTATTCTTTCACAAAAAAAAGCACAATGGTGTTGCAGATTACTCAGGCTTGCAAAACTTGCAAAATCAAAAAGTATAAGTTATGTAAACTCGCATCAATTAATTGAATGATATAAATTTCCTTGATTCCTAGAGATTTAATATTTATTATTTGGATTGTACGTCTGTTATTTCACATGGATATTATTTTGCAAGTTTAAAAAGGTTTACTTCTGCTTTGGCAAAATAGATTAGACATTCTGCCACAAGTTATGACTGCAACGCAGCTTTCAAAGGGGTGCTCTATGCACATTGGGGTTACTTGTTTTTCATCAGATAACAATGCCTGTGGTGTGACGGTTGTGGAAAGCCTGTTTTGAAAATAGTGCTCTTAATTTCTTGTCATAAAAGCTTTAGAAGTTTTCAGAATTGTGTATATGGAAGTGTTTGTACCTTTTGACTTTTGTACAAATTTTGTTAGTAAAAGTTATATCTTTCTAGTAATACTGTGCTCTCACTGCAATAATTGATGAAAATTTGTATTAACACTTATTACGTTATCGTTGCTTTTGGAGACTTGAGCTGTATTGTGATAAAAGTTTTTATACAGTTTTTGTGCTTCATTTCAATAATAAAGAGTAACAGTGGAATACATATAAAAACCAGTTGTATGTAACTTGGCCCTCCATGAGGGCGTAACAGTAAGGTAAACACAATACGCTTCCCCCGACAAATGTTTAATTTTCAGTTAAACTGGTGTACACTTCACTGTTTTCATTACATTTTCCCTAACAAACTGATTAAAGGCTAAATGTCAACAAACATTTGCCTCTTATTAGCAGTATGGGTTTGCTTAATCTACCCTGTAAGTCCTTAAAGCATGTGAAAATGGACAAAGTCACTGAAAGGGGTACTTTTCATGCTGTAGGTAGAAAAAAAGAAAGGGAAAAACAACTGGAGCCCTGTTCTGCCCATTTTAGTAGTCACGTTTCCACCAAAAATGTGTGAAGAGTTTGCATTGTCACTCAGGTTGAGCCTTTACTATTTCCACTGTTATGTCACATTGTTATTGTACATAGTAGCTCTCATTCTATGACAGTGGCATTTGTTTTAGTTACAATGAACAATATATTGCAATTACTAAAACCCACAGACTCTAACAAGGTCGACCCTTTATACAAACATGCAATATTGCGTACAGGAATTTCAAAACAAATCAAGACAGTGACCAAGAAACAACTTGGAAAAAAGAATCAAAATTCAAGACATGATCACAAGTGATATTTAGGGAATATTGTACCAAAATTAGAGATAAATAAATACCTCATAGAAGCTTGCAAATCATACCAAAAAGGAACAAATATCTTTTCCAGGCACATGGGTAGACGAAATATGGATATTAAGACTGATATTTCAGTTTCCGTCTTGACATGCCCTCACAGAGCCAAGGTGTCCTTGATCAATCTTCTCATTGTTGTACTGACGGAGGTGCCCAGAGTGTCAGTGATCTGGAATGTGATTTTGTAAAGGTACGGCTGGACATCTTTGAGACTGGTGTCGAAAACGTTGTCCACCTCGGACTGTGTGGGCATCTTTGGGAGGTATTCGTGGCGGTTTATCACCTCCACAACGTTTATCACCTTATCGCCCAGCTTCTCCCCGACTTTCTCCCTACAGATCTGTCTCTCCTGCTCATTGGCCAGGTTGACCACATTAACTTTGATGCTCCAAACTTCCCAGGGAATGCACTCGTCTGAGAAAGGCCAACGGGACTTCTTCTTCTGGTAAAATTCCAAGGAGATCTGGCCCATGCCGTCGCTGCCAGAGTTGCCCAAAGCATTCTGAAATAAAAAAATTTAAAAAAAACGAGACGATCAACAATTGTTATCTATGTCTATTTGGGTTCAGTCGACAATATTAAACCGTTTCTACCTTAAATTCTGCGACGGCTCTCCTGATAACTCGGTCCAGCTCCTCGGACGACACTCTAACAAAGGTGAAATCGATGAAGTCACAGTCGATGTCCAGCGTTCCAACGGTGCCAATGGAGTACGTGCCCTCCTTTTTGTAGTGAAATTTCCCGGTGCTGCGGTGAAGCAGGATGGTGTGTAGTAGAGCCAGCATGGCTTCCTCCACTTGCCTCGCCTCCACAGTTACTTCAAGAACTTCCGAGCGGCAATTCATGTCGTGACGGTGTTGCTTTGTTTTTGTTTTTGTTTTGTTTTTTTAGCAAGCGACGAAGCCTGTACCTTATCACGGCTAGGACGGCTGGGTCACGTCATGTGACGAACGAGCACTTTGATTACGTTGACGAATGAAAAGTATGTCCCACTCCAACGCGTTGCGTTAACACGCTATAATACTTTTTGGGGAAACCAAGACTACGTTCCACTAGAACAGCTCGAGTGCACGGTCATTTTCAAAATGGCTAGCTCTGTTGCTATGGGTCTTGAAATGGGACAGGAAAACATGGAGTGACGATCTACGGAAAGCCATTGGGGCCAGTAAACAACTTTTCCATTTTTCTAGGATTTTAACATATACAATCTATGTATATTACTTTATCTTTTTTATTTGAATAAATTTCGCAGTTTAGCGCCCCTCATCCTATCATAAGTTAATCATTGGACAACTTATATTCGCGTAATCAACTGAACAACGCGCTCGAGTATTTATCGCAATGGATGATGGGACATACATTCTGTGCCACATATCCGCTTCAAAACGGTAACTTAGTTTGTACAGTCAGACTGCGCTACAAATCAAGTTTCTGGAGCAAGCAAGTACTACACACCGGGGTTTCAAGATAATTGCGCGAGGCTTTTTGTTCTTAAGTCTAAGATGGTTATCTGTAAGAACCCAGTCGTAATCGCGTGATGTCGTTTCTCTCGGAAATCTTTTACGACTGCGTTGCTGCTGAGTGAATGGCTATTTCAGCAAGCCGCCGCAGATTTAGCTAAGCAGCTAACGACCGTGCTCATTTACAACAGCCAGGGGCGCTTTCCTACTAATCCGTTTACGCAGAGACACCACTTTTTCTGCTTTGCAGTCTTTTTCTAGCACACTCGGGGACCTGTGTGGCGCATTTCAGCCTCCTGTGTGGAGTATCGCAAGATGTAGTTACAGTCCGCACAGTTTTGGTTTTTGTTTTCGCCCCCGGAGTGGAGAGCTGTGTGCGGCTAACAGCTATGGAAGGCTGCCCTCGTCGTTTCGTCCCGTCTCTTTGCCGAAAACACAACACGAACTTGTGGCGTAACTTTGTGGCAGAGGTGTGCTGAGCCGCGTTCCGCCGTCTTCAAGTGCAAACAATGTCGGAGGCTGAACCTTCCAGCTCGTACCCCTGGGCGGAGGACCCGCTGTGGCTGTGCATGGTCACACTGTTCGTCGCCTCCCTGGCTACTCTGATACTGTATTTCGTACAGTATTTCCAACTAAGGAGCGACGGTGCCGAACAGAGACTGTTGACAGGCAATGCGGCAAAGGAGGAGGAGGAGGCCGCCTCGCTGCTGGGCTGGGCGCTGTCGCTGCAAAGCTGGAAAAGTAAATGGAAAGGATCCTGGTGCAGAGCTTTGAACGCCGAATCAAAGAGACGTGGAGTAAGTCTCATGACAAACACACGAAGCTCTCAGGTTTTCTTCCGCAGGTGGCTGTGGACTCCAGGAACGTTGTGGTTGTTGAGGGACGTCAACTGAACGAAACCTCCACATTAGTCATGTTTTAAGTTAAAACGTGACTAAAGTGCCATCTGGTCGACCACACCAACAATATGCTTTAATCTAACGCCACTTGAGCACAGTCACAAAAAAAGGTGCATTTGCGTTCCGCCCCTGTTGGTTTGTTTTTTCTGCTTTCAGTTTAAGGCATCGCCTCCAGACTGACAGCAAACTCTGATCCTGTCATCAGCCAGTTCCAGCGTTTGCGTTGGCCGTTCCGAGCCGCCCCTGCGTCCACGCTTTGCGGCGGCGGTGCTGGGGGTTGATCCGGCTGTCACTGGCGTTCTCTGGCGCCTTTGAGGCGATACAAGTTCAAAGACTAAAGGATCAAAAGGAAGTCACGTGGCTTGAGACCAGAAATTGAGATTTTAACATTAAGCCGGTTTCATCGCTCATTCATAGTATTCTGTTATTCTGCATGGTAACCACTGGTGTTTGGGTGATGATTTGACAAAAGGCACTTCCACACTAACGAGCTGTTCAGACTGTCGTCCAAATGCTATTTGAACGACCTCCCGAAGGTGGTTTCAATGCGTTTTGCAAAAATCGGATTTCTTGTGATTTGTGACTGTTCAGACTGCAAAAGAGCCATCTGGTTTCATTCTGGATGGGCTAAAAATCAGATTTTGGCAGGTAGTTTGAACGCAGCTGAAAGCATCTCAAGTCATATTTCCTTTGTTGATTAATGTACAGTATTTTTTTTTTTTAGAAAAAATGTTTTAATATGTGTATTTATTTAAAAATGTAATGTAAGCTGATATTAGGTTTATTATTATTAACATTAACATTGGTGAAGATTTGCTCTCCTCTAATTAATAGGAATGGTGACGGTCCTGCGGTTCTCAGGTCACCCTGAAATTATTCAATAAATACAGAAAACTACAGTAAGGATTAGAGTAGTACAAACAGCCATGCAGTCATTTCAGGTATCTACTTATCGCCACCCCGGTGGGAGTCATGATCTCACCCTGCGGCCACCCCATGGAAGTGTTTGTCTGGCTCTGCCACTGTCTTGTTTCACTATTGGGGCACTCTCATTAGTGCTGCCAAAGGAATTCACTCATGTTTGAACCTATCCATTTGAATGAATGGCAGCAAATACCCGGGTGCAACTCATGCCAATTTCTTATTATGCTAGCGTGAAGCATCACTGCCAACATCATCGCTATCACTTGGCTACATCATCTTTTGCTGCAATGCAGAATGCATAACCCGCATTAAATGACTGTGTGCACCTTCCTTCACAGGATCCTGTTCTCCTGACATTTGAAGAGGATGAGTCAGAGACCTCGGAGCTCACCGTCACCCAAGTGTCCAGTTTTCAAAAGTCCGCCAATGGCAAGGTATCAGAGGAAATGACTTTCTTTTTCATACTGCTGGTGTGCGTTTCATTAACATCGGTATGGCTGTCAGGTTTTTTATTTTCATTTTGCCGAGTGCCAGCCACTGCTGCACCTTCCAAACGCAATACTGATCATTATCTTCCTGTCTCTACCAGCGGGAAGTATTTGTGTATTGATCTCGGATCAGTCTCCCTTCCAACATTTCTTCCAAGAGGAGGTTTTTCTATTGCTAGTGCTACATTTCAGACCTAATTTTGCTGCAAATAATTCCCCTTATGATCCAGATCTGCATCTGCAATAAGTCACAGTATGGTTATGGGTTAAAAACCACCACCTTCTAAATCAAACACATTATGTGGCAACCTGCAACGCACTTTCCAAACTGTGAACGGAGGTTTTATCTGTTGGTGAGGTCAGTAAGGGACAAAAGGGGCTCGCTGCGTTGTCTGCCTGGTCAGCTTGCAATGTGCTCAATGCAAACTCAGCCCTTCCTTTGTGCTCATTATGATATGGCGCAGAATACCACCAGGTAATCTGTGAACACAGGCTTATTTTTACCCACATGCCCTATATAGAGTATGCAAAGACGCTTAAGCTGTTGTCAGCTCAGCCTTGAGGAGTAGCAGGCTGGCCGCCTTTCTTTGATTAGGGCGTCCCTGCCCTCTTGTGATCCCGTGCTCAGCGAGGCACAGAGGCGTTTGCTTCATGCTAAACACTGTGCAATATAAAATGTGTTTTTCATTTTAAAGGTGTAGTCAAAGCGTTGACAATGAATGAAGATTTGAGTGGATTTTGAAGCACACAATTTCAAAGGTTTTTCTTTTTAATAGTGTTGTTGCATGCTTCTGAAATTTCGATCTGATTAATTACGTGGATCAATATAGGATCGGATCACCTTGGTCCCCTCATCCATCCACAACTAACTAATGGCCATTTCCAAGCACTCGTTATGGAAACATCAATGAATCAATTTCAATTTTTCAGTAACAAAATATTAACTCTGATTAAGAAAAGACAGGAACCACCACAATTGAGGCTCCAACTGGCTCCAAGTTGTTTTGCGTTATGCAGTTTCTGAAATGAAATTTCTAATGTGGATGTCTTCTTAATGCACATTAGATGGTTTTATGACAAGTGAAGCGATCCGTGAAATGTTGTTTGTCTAGTTTTGGAGCAACATCAATCCCCCAGTAACAGAGCACTTGATTCCCTTCACATTCTATTTGGCACTAATGACCCACTGTCTTGACAGATCACTTCCTGCACTGTGACTGGGGAGAGGCTCAAGTTCACCGTTTGTGCACTTTCAGCCATGGCACCATCCGGTTGCTGTAAATACACCGTGTGCATAGCTCCACTAGAACTGCAGGTTAGTATTTTATACTTTACAATGCAGTGTTTTCTTGTTGTTTTGTGAATGTTTTACTATTATGTTGCAACCATTGCAACAGTCAAGAAGCTCATTTTGGCTGCTTGCCATACAAACGCAGAAAACACATCTGTTTAGTCTCTTCTTCCCTCTTTTCTCCCTTTGGTTGCCAGCAATGTTGATCCGTCACACTTTTCTTCATTGTCAGACACCCGATATGTCGCCTGTGGCGTTCAGCGTGCTGTGCTTTATTTCCGTTTGTCAAATTGCAACTGGATAGTGGCTGTTTCATGCGGTTCTGTTGTGCAGCGCTGGCGTGATGGTGCAGTGATTCAGCGCTGCAGCCTCACAGCAGGAAGGTCCTGGTTCTATCCCAGCTGTCAGCGGACAAAGGCGGGGTTACGCCCTGGACGCGTTGCCAGTTTATCACAGGGCCACATAGACACACAAACAAGCAGTTTGCATTCTGCTCGCGCGTGCCGACAATTTAGAGTTCGGTGGGAGGAGGCTGGAGCGACTGGAAAGAACCCACGCAGACACGGGGAGAACATGCAATTGTGTGTGTGTGTGGGACTTATTACCTGTGAGTCATGATCTCTGAGTTCAATTTGTATTTCTTAGATTGATCTTCACGTGAAAGAAGCTGACGATGAGGTAAAAGTTGACTGGGGAATGTCAAATCTGAACACAACTCAGCTGCAGGTGATGCCAGTCTCTGCCGAGGTAATTTAAAAAATACATTGTTTTTACTTTCTGTGTTCGACAGCAACTAAGCTGCTAATTTTCCTAAACATTTTATTAATCTGTATCCATGGATGCCATTGTTACGGAAGAGGATTAGGGCCACAAGAGAGAACAATTAACATAGTTTTTTTTTGTTTGTTTTTTTCAAGTTTCCAATTCGAGATTAAAGTTGAAAATTCGAGAATGATGTTGACGTTAAAAAGACAAAATTTTGTGAATAAAATTGGAATTTTGCAATTAATGTCAACATGCCGGGAATAAAGTGGAAAGGCTCTGCGCGCAAGTCTAGTGGAGTCCTTGTGTTTTGGCCGGTTTCCTGTTTACTGCAGTTTACTTTTTACAATGGGTAACTGGGTTAATCCACCATCCAGCCAGTCTACTCACCAATTTCCACTTTATTTGCGTCGACTTCCTCGATAGAATTTCCACTTTATTCACGAAATTTTGTCTTTTTTTTAACAATTTTTTTTGTCCTTTCTCTTGGCCAGGACAACGCCATTGCGTGCAGCATGGCAGCCATTAAGGAGCAGTTCAGGCAGCTTCTCTGTGAGACGCACCCCTCTGTGCTGCTGAGGTGCAGGCCCCTGCAGGCCTCAGACGTAAGTAGAGACCACTCGGCACGTTTCAACATTTCCTCTTCATTTTCAGTTGGCACCCAAGTTTCTGCTGCTGTGCCGCTTTTGTGTAGCGTTACATCGAAGTGGTCGCTTCAAGTTTAGCAATCGAAAGCAAAACATACGTTCAACATGCATTCGAGTCAAATTGGCCATTAGACATGCTTCCTCTCTCAGCCACATTTTGTATCAGTTTACTCACCTTGTACATGGCAGTTGTGCCTTTTATACACATAGCAATACTTCAAAAAATATTTCCTTCTTTAAGTCTGTGCTGCCCGGTGTTTTGTTTTCTGCTGTAGGAAGTCTGCAGCAGCCTGCTGTCACCACCAAAACCCCCACGTGCCCACGACTGGAAGCTGCTCGTTAAGAATATTCGGGTGACGTTTAATCAGCAGGAGGATGCTGCTTGTGAGAGTCAAGTTGTCCATACTCTGATGAAGATTTCACGGTTGATTAAATGCCAGGCCTTTTGTGCATTTCAGAACAAACTGCCTGGGTGGTTGCCAACAGGCTTCGCTTTAGAAGGGAAATAAAACTGCTGCATAGCCTTCCATGAAGACACAATTTAGAGTTTTGCAGATTTAGCCTCTTCCATAAATAAGCTGATTATTTTACTGGATGCTGACTAATACCAAGAGTTTGGACAAAAAAGCAAATGAAAAACATTATTTAGAATGAATTACAAGTCTGCACAGCATTGTTATGTTAAATTTCTAGCTGCTGCCATAGGAAATAATGTAATGATAGACAGTAAATGTAAACATCATACTGAAAAATAATCTTACTCTGATTATCTTGGTCAACCAAGTTGTGTGTAGCAACAAATTGAACGCTTATCACAATATTATGTGATATTTGTTTGATCTCAGGTTATTATCATTCTTTAATCAAATCAGAGTTGTGTTACTACGCACTTGCTTATTTGACTAATGTCCTGCAGTCAGTGCATCCTGGCCACTCCTTAAGATAAATGAGGTAGCAGTATTTGCATTTTTCAGTACTGTCTACCTTCAGTGTGCACATCATCATCATCACAACTGTATTGGTCAGACAGACTGGTGTTGTGAGACTGAAGACAGCAGGGCATTGCAACTGAACTCTCTGTTCAGTTTCTGATGAATGAGGAACTCTCATATTTACATCATACACTTTGTCTCTCTTGTGTAATAGAAACCAGACTTGAAGCTGTTATAGATTATTGCTCTTTAAGACTATGTGTGATGCTTTGATATAACGTAATGCCCGACTTGCAGATATATGGCCAATAAAGCCAAAGCTATTGCATAATTCATCCCACACAATGTGCTTGTGCTGTTGGGTCGTGGTGCAGAGATGCCACAGATTGACGTAGTTGAATAGAAGCTGCTGTAAAATTTCAACGTCGGATTTTTGCTGCTTTGACTTCACACTGGGACACAGTTTGCTTTTATCTTTTAACGTGATGCTGAATCTCTTCATGTGTCTCTGTAGGCAGCACAGGTCTTCTGTGCGTACTACAGTTAGATGATCCTCCACAGAGGTTTAACACTTCTGTTCTGAAGAACGCGGCAAATCCTGCTTGGGATCATCCATTTATTTTGTGAGTTTTACTTTGGGGCTCTGCCAACGCACTGTGCGCATGTTTTCCTTTTATTACGGCCGTGAACTCTTGATGTGTTTTGCAGTGAACTGAACGGACTTTCAAAAGAGCTGAACATCAAACTCGTGAATCAAGAACAACTGGATGAAAGTAAGGAAACGGCCGAGCGCTTGTCATGCTGGGATTTCTGCCTTATCGTGTGCTTCTCTGAGAGTAACTGAAGCGTGTGGCGGTTCCCCTGCAGATTTCTTACTTGGACAGGTGTCTGTGCCTTTTGACCTTGTGAAAAAGCATCCCAAAGGACAGCAAACATTTGCACTTCAAACCAAAGATGGAGCGGTTGGATCTCTTACTACTGAAGTAAGAACTGTAATGTTATCACACACTAACACTGACATGCACATTAGCTGCGTTTCCATGACCTTAGAATTGCGCAAAACCTAAATATCGCAATGAAAAGCTGGTCATGGAAACGGCTAAACTTGGAAAAACCTCTCAGATGTGGCTAAAAGGTTTTGACGCTCTCATGAGGTGTTTTTCAGATGTATCCATATAGAAGTACATTGCAAAAGTGTCATGGAAACACTTACATGCATTTACACGTCAGCAGACGTGACGTACGGGGTCATGTGACCAGTTCACTTCAAGTGAAAAGGGCGCGTTATGTTTGGAAGGAGGAGCAGACGGAATATTTTTTTACAAGGAATCAAAGAGAAAAATGTAACAATCATTCTTAACAGCAAACAAACAAAACGTAATTCACGTCAAAGCTCGCAGGACGAGGTTTTAGGAGAGTTACGGCTTAATGCGCTTCACACCATTCAGTGGAAACACCAGCAAATCACAATTGTACTTTTATGTTGCAAAAAAAACTGCAATGGAAAGGCAACTATTGATGCTTTTGTCAGTGTTGGTGCATGATCACAATTTTTCTCATGCTTGAAGTTTTAAAGGTAATAATTTTCAGAGGTTAATCGTTAGAACTCCTTTGCTCTAGTTTACCTACTTGGATCCCAGTGAGGTGAGGTCCTGGCACCCTCCCACCCCAGCCTCCAGCAAGCGGGTGGAGATGGACCGCACCGTCATGCCTTGTGGGACGGTGGTCACTACTGTCACTGCGGTGAAAAGCAAACCGAGCCGACTGGTCGCTGCCGGACTCTGCACAGGTACGGCACTGAGAGATGCAGAGAGTTTCTGCCTGTCTTGATGCAGCTAATCAAACTCTGGCCCGCTGCTATTATACGGCACATGTACTGCTAATACTCTGCTGGTATTTTGGCGCTTCAATCAGCAGAGGACCCTCATTAAAGAATATTATTATTTAATTGCTTTGTTGTTGTCATTTTATTTTTACATTTATTATTAGCCCATGGAAAAAGGCATACGACACAATTTTTATTTAGATTTTATTTATTTTATTTTATTTTTTAATTTGAAATTCGATTTTGCATGTGTGCAATATGAAGTCATTTATTGTATTGTATTAAGCTTTACTTGTTCCATGTTCAGGTTGAAGCAAAACTTGTTTGGGTCCATGTAAAAAGGTTCACTGTTAATATCTGCAGGAAGATTTTTTTTTTCCATAAATATCAATGTTGACCCGTGACTTGTTTTACAAGAATGTTTTACATTTTGGCCCCACTGTGTATAAGAGGTTGGCACCCCTGCTTTGCAAAGTAACAGTTTTCGACTGGGCAGCTGGTGATGTGATCGTTTTGAAGAGCGTACCGACAGTTTTCTCTCCCCTCAGCTCCCAGCCAGAAACCAGCGGACGCTCAGCCTAGGCCGCCAGGGCCTGCAGGGCCTGCAGGGCCTGCAGGGGCTCCAGGGCCTCCAGTGGCTCCAGGGCCTGCAGGGCCCGCAGGGCCTCCAGGGGCTACAGGGCCTCCAGGGCGTCGGGTTTCAGAGCACACCTCGACCCTGGGGACGGCCGTCAGCAAGGCCCTGTCGTCCTCTGATACCGAGCTGCTGATGCTCAATGGCACCGATCCAGTGGCCGAGGCTGCAATCAGACAACTGCATCAGTCTGCCAAGCAGAAACTCAAGTCTCCTGTGAAGAAGAGCACCATCATCATTTCTGGCATTTCCAAAGTAAGGATGTCTTCTAGTACAAGCTGGATTTTTATGTGGCGTATGTTACTGTTCTGTGCTGTAAGGAAATAGTTGTGTTTAACAAAACTTAAAGCGTCCAATGTATAACATTTTTATTGCACTGCCAGTATACTTTTTTATTCATGTATTTATGGGCAGTATGTTAAGCTTTTGCCAATATAAAAATCATAAATATATAACATAATCCGATTCCATGGATGGTGTTTGTGTGCTTTCCTAATCTGTCAACCGTGAAAACAGAACTGGAATATAAAGGTGAAGATGATACGGACTGCAATAATTTATCAGTCATCGACATGTGTTGAAAGTCTGAGCCATTTGAACTTGTTTCTCACCACTGGACAAGCACCAAACATCTGAACTTCTGGCAACAACGTGCCTCGAACTGAACTGTGAATCATCACCATTTATTTTCATTTTCCCAGACACCTCTGTCTCAGGATGATGAGTTGGCTCTGATGGCGGGCTACGCTGCGGCGATGGATGCATCGATGTCGGAGAGCACCTCCATCCAGGACGACACCACGGCCGTGGCTTCAGGGCCCAGCAGCCTCCCGGAGGAGTCGGAGCCGCAGGGAGGCCCCAGCGGAGTGGGCCGTCCCCCGGAGGACTGGGACTGTCAAGCAGCCGAGCCTCTGGACCACTCCTCGCTGTCCATGTGTGTGTCTGAAGCCACCTGCAAGAAGAATAGAGGTAATGTAGCCCTGATCACATGACCCAAAGCCCTGAAGTTACTCTGGACATGGCAGTGCTGGCCTGAAGGAAAAAATACAATATATGGTTTTCAAGTTAGCAGGTGATTAGTGCCCATGTGTCATTGGCTGTGCTGCTTATGATGCACCTGCTCCTGTGTTCTGCTCTCACCTCTCCCTCCTGTTTCAACCTCCCGTTTTAGTGGAGCACATATTATGTACACACGAGTAAGTCACTTCATCAAGTTCTTTTCAGTCTCTCAGTACTCTAGTGTGTAGTGCAGTGTAGTGTTGAGTAGCTAGTAAATGATTGACATTAGCATTCGTAGTCACAACTTGGATACATTAAAAAGGATTTAATGCTAGAACAGATTGCTGCTCTAGTTTAGAGCAGCAATAGTGTAGAGGATGACAATAATGATGATGATGATGATAATAACAATAATAATAATAATAATAATAACCATTATTAGTAGTATTTTAATTAATTTATATATTTGTTGATAAAGTTATTATCATTATTTTATATTTATACAATTTTTAATCACCACAACGCACAAAAAAAGCCTGTTTCTCTAAACACCCTAATTTGAATATATTTCTAGAAAAGTTTTAGCAGGAGGGTTGAGCACCCCCTGCTGGGGGCTTTTGCGTGCTGCATTTGTCGCTATCTTGCGCCGACAGTGTTGGCCAGATTCACACCAAAATATGCCCAAGAGGGCGCAGACGTGCTCATCCAGTGTGCTCGCAGCTGCAGTTGCTTTATAGTCAGTTGGTTTTTCATGGAACTTGTGTTGCAGAAGGCTGGTCGTTGTTAAGAAATGTTTACATGTGGAAAAATAAAAAAAAGTCCCCGTGATAAGTTTATTGTTCCTTACCGTTACCTTTCAAAATGATGTCACCTGGCTTAACAGCCTCTCCTAAATCCTCGTTTCAAGATGTATTTGCATCATGTTTCCATTTCACGTTTGCTTCTCACCCACAGGCAGTTTTCTCCGCAAGAGTGCCAAGCTCTTCTTCCGGCGGCGGCGCCAGCACAAGGACCCGGGAATGAGCCAGTCGCACAACGACCTGGTCTACCTGGAGTCTCCGGCTGCGGTGGAGCGGGCCAATCGCACGGCCACGCTGGGCCGCGTGCTCACGCGCAAGAGCAAGAATAAGAGCAAAGCCAATGGCGCTACCTCGGTGGGCTTGCCATGACACCCCCGCCTCCACCTTCCACAAAAAGAAAAACTAGCATCAAACCCTCCACCTCAAGCTTGCACTAGAAAACTAACCGGGCAGGATGTTCTCCCTTAGCTGCCGTACAGAAAAGGGGCGTCGGTTCCGCCGGCGGTGAGTGTGGGCACGCGCGTGTGGGTGAAGACTGCTGTTGATCAGAGTCATTTCACGGGATATTATTCAGCATGTGTCTTTTTATTTGATTGGATGCAATATTTTTAAAATCTCAAAAGTGCTTTTCTGAAAATGCTGGTGTGGGCTGCTGCTCTTCCTGAGATTGTAGCTGAAACTCTCGCCACTCCTAACTTTGAACTCGTTTTGGATGGTTAGACGGTCAGGACCAAAGACAAAGAGTGTTTTTGGATGATTTGCACAGATACCAATCATTCATTTTCAAAGTGCAATGACAGAAACCACCGGTGGAATTACAGCAGCTTGCAAAAGTATTCATACCCCTTGAGCTTTTCCACATTTTCACGTTACAGCCACAAACAGAAAACTGTTTAATTGGAAATTTGATGTGAAAGACGCAAATTGGCACACAGCTGTGAATTCGAAAGAAAACCAAACATGATTTTATTTATTTATTTATTTGTTTTTACAAATGTTACTAAAGTCTTCAGACCCCTTTTCTCTGAGTGCAACCAATTGCCTTCAGGAGTTGCGTGGTGATTGCTGAATGATTGAGCGTTGACCTCTTGACTAAATAGAAGCCACCTGTCCTCTAATCTCGGCACAAATACAGCTGTTGCGGTCACGGCCTCAGAGGCTTGTTAAGAGAACATTGGGAAGCAAAGAGCATCATGGAGTCTCAGGAAACCACCAGAATGTCAGTAGCCTGCAGGCCTGCAAAATAACACAGCTCGATTGGCTGCGTCTAAAATTTACTTTTATCCAACCTTGTTAAGTCATCGTTGATAATTATTGAGAACTTGTTAACGTGATGAGTGTCTTCACATAGATCATTATCGTTAGTAATAGTGTATAACTAAGAAAGTTTGTTATTTCATGAGAGCATAGCAAACTGGTTGCCCTTCATACCACTCTCAGGTTGGAAATGGTTGGGGACCCCTGCTGGACGAACTGCAGAGATACACAGCTCAGGGGGAGGGATGGGTCCATTGTACGGCTATTGGCTGCGCACTGCACCAATCTGACCTTAATGGAAGACTGGCGAGAAGAGTACTGTTGTAAAAGGGAAACCAGTTCCTCAGAAGCCATGAGGGGGACACGGTAAACATGTGAAGGATTATGCTCTGGTCAGATGAGACCAAGATTGAACATGAAATCCAACAAGCAAAAGACTTGCGATGGACTGCAGGTTCACCGTCCAGCAGGAGGTTCACCTTCAGGACCCTAAACATGAAGTCAGGGCTTCCACAAAGTATTGATTCAGGAGGGCTGAAAACTTCCCAACGCACTTTTAGTTTTTTTTTTTAACTTCAAATTCAAATCATGTAGCAGTTGTGTGCGTCTTTGCGTTGGCCTTTCACATAAAAGAAATTCAGACAAAATATGTTTAGGTTTGTTGTCCTAACGTGACAAAATGTTCAAAGTTTCAGGAGGTATATATACTTTTGCATGTCACTGTATATATATATATTTTATTTTTTTTGGAGGGGGGTTGTTGGGGTGTTGACACTAATACGATAAGGTTGTGGTATTTACAAAACAAAATTATGTCATACTATTTTATTCAATATGAATCAGGAGCAGAAGGGCAACTATATGTAATGTGCATATAAAAGCTTGTACGCAAACAACAACAAAGACAACATAATACTGGCAGGCATTTCTGAATGGCCATTTAAGATTGTGAAGAAAACCACACACTGAGGTTTTAATAAACGAGGGGCGACACTTCAAGAAAAACTTTAGCTTTAAACCAGCAACTGTTTGCTTCTTTCAAATGACATGTATCCCTTCTTCTTTGTCTTCCTCTGAGATTGTTTTCCCTCTTCACTACCTTTATCACCAGGATTGTTCTAGTCTCAAAAGGGAGTCTTCCTGCAGGGACGGCGGCGGTGCAATTGGTTGCGCTGTTGCATTCGCACACGTGAAAATGGTTTTGCGCCTATTTTAATTTTTTTGCATTTTAGCGTGTAGAGATCTGCTCTTTTAATTCATGTTTACAATATTTTTTTAATTTGCTTTTGAAAATATTAACAAAAGAGAGTGGCTGCCCTTTCTTACAGTGTATATTCTTTATTTAAACAGCTTGTTGAAGATCATTTTTTACACCACGTCCGCTTATGTTGCTTTGATAATTGAATAAACTACTCTGAGAGTAAGTGAAGTACACTTAAAGACTTAACATGAGATTGCCTTACTGTTGTCATGCGGATAATGCCACTGTGAGACAAGACGTGACTTTGGTTCCCGAGGCTTTATCCACCATCACTGGACCGAAGGAATGTAGCAAACTGTGGGAAAGTGGAGGAGATAAGGAGCCTCCCGCCATTTTCCTGCGCCATTAGTAATGTCTGTCATCAGGAAACCCAGCTGCGAATAACATATCTGCTCACCTGTTTGTTTTTTGTATCATTTGAATATAAGAATAAAAAGCGCTGACCTCTTGTCTGTACAACCATGTACAACTAGCGTGGCTGTCTTTTGTATTCCAGGTCCAGTTTTTGCCACTGGTAACATCTGTCTTTCACATTGCAGTTGGTAGAGACTACAAAACAGTGAATTTATTCTAAAGTTGGCTATTTTGCTAAATGTATTAATAACGTGTGAGGCTAGTGACACCACCGCTAGCAAGCTGTTGCATCTATCCTCAGCGACCATAGACAACCTTTTTTATTATTATTATTTATTTATTTTTATTTCCATTACAAATGTGGAATGTTCTGTCCTGAAACTGGTACAGTACATTCAGTACAGCACATAGTTTTTGCGGGGGACTGCAAAGGAGCCTAAACATGTTATTGCACTGCTATGGACTTAGTGAGACGACTTGTTCACAGTGGGAAAATTCAGTTATTGTTATGGGATAGTGACATTTTTGTTTATATTGTATGCGTATGTGTCGGACACTTGGCGTGTCTGCTACTCAGACCCTACTTTTATTTTCTATCGCTTCATTTTGGCATTTCTTTTTCATCCCCACTAGTCAAAGCAGACGATGGCCCTCCTGACTTGGGGTCTGCTCGAGGTTTCTTCCCACTAGGTAATTTTTTTCCCTGGCTACTGTTCCTTCATGGTACTATGGAGGGACAAGTTTCTTTTTGATTGGTCAAAGCAATTTGAGACGCCTGAGCACTCGGTAAACAAACCTGACGTGATAAATAGATTGAAAAAATGATGTATTTTCATAGTTGGGAAGGTGACTTTTCTGTCATTAGGGACAGATGTATTAGGATTAGTTAAGGTCTGTGGTTGCTGCATTATTAGTGATGTGTCTTCAATATCTTTACCGACAAATTTGGAAAATTTACAATCCA
This sequence comes from Nelusetta ayraudi, assembly GCF_046127955.1. NCBI lineage: Eukaryota > Metazoa > Chordata > Actinopteri > Tetraodontiformes > Monacanthidae > Nelusetta > Nelusetta ayraudi. The sequence goes on along the minus strand of NW_027466061.1, from coordinate 910,609 downwards.
TTCAACCTTTTGGTATATCGTCCCACAGAAGTAACGTGAACATTCAACATGTACTCGTAAGTCTTCAAACACAAAACAACTCGGTTAAAACAAAAATGGCATCACTGACAGTGTGTTACAAACTGACTTGTTCATATTTCATACAATACGGATAGCCATACCAAAAAATATATGTGAAAACGTAAAAGGAAACTAAACCATAACCCTTCTTTGTGTGCCGCAATCACTGATTGACCCGCTCGTTTTCGGGCCGCAATCGTTTCTGTCGAACCTACACTTCCCAGAATGCATTCGGCTCACTTCGCTTCCGGTCTTGCGCTGTTTCTGGAGCGGATTGGAACCCGGAGTCAGGATTGGATAAATGAAGGCTCTTTTGCACAAAAGGTAACGTGTTTTTCTGTCAATGTGCGCCATTTAACGAGAAATTGACGACGCAGCGTTGTAGTCGGGATGCAGCCGGACCGTCCGGCGAGCACTCGCTCGTCCTCCGCCTCGTCAGCTCCGAGCAGCTTGGCGCCGAAGACCGTCGACTCCGGTCGTGTGGTTTGCGTCTCCGGTCCATCCGCCATGCCGACTGTTCTTTGTTACAATTTTCTGAAGAGAGGCGTCGCTCAGATCGGAGTTAAAACCCGGCTACACTTTGGGAGCCACTCAACTCCTGGATCGTATCTCCCGACTGGACTTACATGCATTAATATACATGATCCGCTGATTTGCTTCAAACTCAGATGAGCGGCAGTCGGCCTGTCATTGAGCTAGGAAGTCCTGTACATTCAACATATCTGACCACGTCTGTCGAGGGAAATGTGTCACATTTTTATTTTTGCAACTCAAATCAAACTCTTTGAAAAGTATCACATCACATAATACAAATGCACTCTGTGGGGTGCTGTTTAGAACAGTGATCAGTAGTGCTGTTGCTATTACAGTACATTGCCATCACCAAACAATAATTAACCATGTGTCCCCGCAGCTTGACATGATGACTGAACAGACGCCGGATGAGTACATCTGTGAGTATGAATCCAGCTCTTGTTGTGTTGTGAGAGTGTGGGAGCTCACTGTGGTGACCGTGGAAGTGTGGCTGTGTCGCAGGGTGTGAGGACTGTGGGCAGTACCATGACTCGGAGTGTCCAGAACTGGGACCACTGGTGACCGTCCAGGACTCTTTCGTCCTCAGCCGGGCCCGGTGAGTCGCTGGTTCATTAGTTGATCATGATTCTGATTAGGGTGCGCGCCACTTTGATTGCACGACTCTCATGGCTAACTTTATGACCATCACGTCAGAGTTGCCAGTGTCCATTTAATTTGAATAGAATTTCAAAAAAACAGAAATGTTGAGTCGTTTGTATGAAGCATCCTTTCAACACGTTGTCCTCGTGCATCAGGTCATCTTTGCCAGACAGTCTGGAGATCAGACGGGCCGCTGACGGCCAGGAAGGGGTGTTTGTGCTGCGTCGACTTGTCAAGAGGACGCGATTCGGCCCCTTTGAGGCCAAGAGGGTCCCCCACCTTGAGAATGAGGGAGCGTTTCCCCTTAAGGTGCGGCCTAATCAATGCTAATCAAGTCTGCGTGTCGAGATGACACAATCCATGCTCCCGACTGCTGCAGTTTTCTTTCTGATATCACGTCATTTTGGCATCATTTCATGTGAATGAATGTGGATTGTCAATGGGCAGATCTTCCAGAGGGACGGCGAGGTAGTGTGTTTTGACTCCAGCAGTGAAAATGATTGCAACTGGATGATGCTAGTGCGACCTGCCACTGATCACAAGGACCAGAATCTTACTGCCTACCAGCAGGATGATGACTTATACTTCAACACCTCCCAGGTATTAGCCACTAAATGCACCTCGTTTGGGAACTTTCTGTCGGGGCAAGATTTAGGATTTCATGCACCACATGTATCCTTAAAAGAAGCAGCATATTCTTTTTTTTTTTCTCTCATTTACTATTGATATGTTTTAGGACGTGCTACCAGGAGCCGAGCTGAGGGTTTGGTATGGAGCCTTTTATGCCAAAAAGATGGATAAACCCATGCTCAAGTCTGTACATTTGCCACAAATACCCCTCCCTCCACCAGGTAAGTGACTTAATAGCACCAGGGTTCATTTGTATTAGCGTAACGCTAAATTCTCTACTCTCCTTTTCTCTCCTCTAGATGGGGAATCCGCTAAATCGGACGCCTTAGAAAAAACTGACGTCCAACAGTCTTTAATGGGTGCGGAAAATGACGCTGGTAAGACGTAAAGATGTTGGTTTTGCTTCCAGGCAGTGAGTCTCAGAAAAGCTGTCTTCTTTGATTGTGATGGAAGCTAGTTGTAGTTTGAGTGGGGGTCAAAGTTCTTGACCCCCCCTCACAACATCTTCTGGCAGAGGAAGGTAACCAACACTGTGTCCCCTGTTTGCTGTGTTGATCGCAGGTAAAGTGCTGAGCTGTCTTGACAACAGGAATACTGTACCTGTGCTCCAGGTTGACCCTATTCTGCCACTAGAGGTCAACGCCAATGAGGGGGTTGGGGGTGAACCCCCTTCAGTTCAGTCAGAACCCAGGAGGGGGCATGGCCGAGGGAGAAAAGCTAAGGGACGCAGGCCTGGAGCCACAGCCGCCTCAAACAACGGCAAAGGTGAGGAAACTAGCGAAGGATCGGTCAAAGTGAGACAGCTAGCTAGCTAGCTAGACTGACAGATAGGTGCGTGGATGCACTTTACTGTCTTAATCCCATCAATAAAACCGGCAACCTGTGGTTTATACATCGCGTTTTGTAGACATGTTATAAACTGTTTTGAGCAACGTCAGCTTCACAATTCAATGAGGTCCATTTATTTATCTGCGCAGTCAGGAAGTGGTGGCAACAAAATTTTTGCCTAATTTTGCGGGTTCGGCCAAATCCATCCATATGAGCCACAACTCTTTCTCATAGCAATTTCTTTTGCCATTTTGTTTTTTGTTCTGTTCAAATCTGTTTCGTTTTTTGTTTTTTTTTTATTATTACAATGAGTCCTCGAGTTTTTTAAGAATTTGCTCAAAACTTTGTACTTTGAACCGAGTTGGCTCAATCTATTTTTTTCATTATTATTTTGGACAAAAGCAAGTATGAGTGAATTAACCACAAGTTTTGGCTGTTTTGTGTTGTCATTTATTTATTTTTTCATTGAATGGACACAAAAGGTTGTGCAAATATGGAGAAGTCTTTAGTAAATGTAACCAGTAGAGGGAATTGGATTTGACAGGCAGGGGGCGCTATAAAGTGTATAACTCAGAAGCGATCTCATCAATTCCATTAATCCATCAATCCATCCATCTGCGGTACCCGCTTCCTCCTGCACTCAGGGCTGCGCAGGTGAACATAAAACAAAATGTGGTAATGACTGTGAATGAATGTCTAGAGCCAACCCTGACCCACCACATCCTCCAAAGCATCAGTAAAAATCACCATTATGTCCTGGAGAGGTCCAAACTTCTTTCACACATCCTCTGATTTATGACAAATCTTTATACACTACAACAGATGGTCAATTCAGAAGTCCATCACTCTATAATTTCAAAGTATCTATTATTACTATACTATAATATTATTATCACTATAATTAACATCTCAACCTCCATAAATCTTCATTCAAATGCTGGCAAATTTGGCAGAGACACAACTTGGATGCTACATGTCCTCTGTTCCAAAATATCTTCTTCTGTGTCAAAAAATGTGTAACGTCATTATTGTTATTAAACATGGAGCTGTATATACACAAATTTAACATGGAGCTTGTTAAAACAATCTTATCTTACCATGACCACTCTGTATTGTTGCCCGGAACTATTGAAAATAACAATTTCCCAAAACAATCCAGCGGTTATTTGGGGGGGGAATCCGATCATCGCTTGTTCATCACAGACATCTGGCGTTTGTTTCCTGTTGCGTGCAGGTGCGAAGGCTTCCGCAGAGAGCTCCAAGTTAACGGTCTCGGCGGCGGGAGCAGAAGGCCGCAGCCCAGGGAGGTTATTAGACAGCGGGTCTATTGTCAAGAGGCACAAAGCCAGAGAGCACAAGAGGGTTTACCGCTGCTCCCTCTGCAACAAGGTCTTCCAGAACAGCAGCAACCTCAATCGGCACATCCGCTCACACGGTACACAGTATAGCCGACACGATAAGGAGCTGCTTGGCGCCTCCTCATCGTTAGACAATTGAATCCGGTCATTTGTGGCGAGTTATAAATCCCGTTCTTTGTATCCTCCAAGGTGACAAACTATTCAAATGTGACGAGTGCGACAAGTTGTTCAGCCGCAAGGAAAGCCTGAAGCAACACATTTCTTACAAGCACAGCAAGAACATGGTAAGTGCGACTCGTCCCCCCCCCCCCTCCCCCAGCAAGTTTCAATCAGCCAAATAGTTCATGTGCTGATGTTGCGGTGGTTTGTGTTCCGACAGCCTGATTTCGAGTACAAATATAAATGTAACACGTGTGAAAAATCCTTCCGCCTGGAAAATGCCTTAAAGTTCCACAACTGCCGGACAGGTAGCGCCTTTTTTATTGTTCTAGTTTGGTTCTAGGTCACACCGTGGTGATTTTGTATGCAATGTTCCCAACATGGATCTAGTTCAACATTACTCTTCAACGCTGCCTCTTCCCCCTCCAGACGACAAGACGTTCCAGTGTGACATCTGCTCGCGCTTCTTCTCGACCAACAGCAACCTCTCCAAGCACAAGAAGAAGCATGGCGAGAAGCTCTACTCCTGTGAGATCTGCAACAAGATGTTCTACCGCAAAGACGTGATGCAGGAGCACCACAGGAGGCACGGTGTGGGTCAGTTGTGCAAGAAACTGTCTCTGTATGAATGCAACCAGAGTGTGTGTGTGTGTGTGTGTGTGTGTGTGTGTGTGTGTGTGTGTGTGTGTGTGTGTGTGTGTGTGTGTGTGTGTGTGTGTGTGTGTGTGTGTGTGTGTGTGTGTGTGTGTGTGTGTGTGTGTGTGTGTGTGGTCCAGATGACCTGCTGAAGAGGTTGAAAAAATGCAGTGAACAGCAGTTCTCTGGGGCAAAACTGACTGGTGCCAGAGGTCACAGGAGAGAGATGGCCAGACTGGTTTGAGATGACCGAAACACAGCCGTAACTAGAATAGAATAGAATAAAATGCCTTTATTAATCCCGCATTGGGGAAATTGGCATAATTGCAGGCACAAAAAGTAGTGCAAAGAGACGGAAGAATTATCTCAATTAAAAGAAAAGAAAATATTTATAGAGTAAAGAACAAGATATTTACATGTTATGAACAGTTAAATTATTTACAGTTATCAACCTAATGCTCTTATAAATAAGTGTAAGTGTTGGACATTTATGAAATGAGTATGTAAAGTGGTCAAGGAGGAGTGACCTGCAGTGGCACACTTTACAATTGAGTTGTACAGAAGACCGTCTCTGCATTGCACAACTCTTTGGATTGTTAGCATATCGGCCACAGCAGCAGAGAACCACACTGAGTGACCGCAAATCAATGTTGCAGTTTTACGACGCTTCAGTCAAATTGGACCATAGATTGGAAATTTTGAAAAAATTTGGACATTTAGACGGCAGGCCTTCTGGGTGAGCAGCTCAGTGGTCTAGTGGTAGAGTGTCCATCCTGAGAGTGGGAGGTTGTGGGTTCAATCCCTGGCCAGGGTCAGACCAAAGACGATAGAAATAGTCCCCATTGACTCCCTGCCTGCCTGGCACTCAGTATTCAGGGTTGGAGTATTAAGGGTATTGATATGGTATTTTATATAGTATTGGGGGGTTAGACCACCCATTAATTCCCGAGAGCAGCACCGCTGTTTCTCACGGCGCCCTCAGGTGGGTGAAATGCGGAGGACAGATTTGAATCCCTCACTTTGCGCTACTTCAAGCAGAACCACGTCCCATCATTACAGGGCCGAGGTACATGAAAAGGGAGGAGCTGGAGGCCAATGGAGAAGAGGGAACCAAGTACAAGAAGGAGCCGTCGCCCTGTCCCATCTGTGGCAAGGTCAGTCCCAAGCGAAGCTCTGCACCAACCAGTTGGGATTTGCCAAGCAGAATTTATTTTTTTCAGCAGCAACGTTTCTGTGCGCAGGTGTTCTCCTGCAGGAGCAACATGAACAAACACCTGTTGACACACGGCGATAAGAAGTACACCTGTGAGATCTGCGCCCGCAAATTCTTTCGCGTGGACGTCCTGCGAGATCACATCCACGTTCACTTCAAGGTGAGGTTCACATGGGAGGTTTCATTACCTTTATTAATGCCCGGTCATTTTATTTATGATTAAGGCTTTAATATTTGTCTCCATTTTGTCAAAAGATTTTTTACAATAAGTTAAAAAAATAAATGCTTTGAGCTCTTTCAAAACAAACGCCAGTTCTCTGCTCCGAACTCCAAGCAGGAAGCTGAGCACTGCGAAAACAGTGTTTTTCAACCTTTCTTTCACTGTGCTCATGGGAAGCACCTGTCCATGGGCACGGCCAGACTGGGATGAGCGCCATCACGTGGCCGCCTTGCAGGTTGGCGAGGTTGTCCTCCTTCGACCCGTGAGGACGGAGTCTTGCACTCCACACGATGGGTCTGCAGACGCCTTTGGCTGCGTCTCTTCTTTGTACCCTCGGCCAATGGGCTTGAGGGGGAGCTGAAGCGTGTTTTAGCCAAACAGGCTCGCGTCCAACAAAGCCGCAGGACAGGACCGACCACACGCTGGTGGACAAACCTGCTGGCTAAGCTGTCCGTCTTACTGATCGTTGCTGTGGGGAAGGCGCAGACCTAACGTGTGTGCTGGACCCATGGATGTTTTTTAAGAAGTGGATACCGGACTGGCAATATGGTGGCGCGCCAATTTTTCCCAGTGGCCACTCGAGGTATTGCAGCAAAGAAAATCCCATGGGCCCCAAAAAGCATTTTCCCCATAGAGCGTACTACAAAAATAAAGGCCTTTAAAACGGCTGACAGGATGACTGTGACCTGAAACGCAATTCATAGCAATTCTTTCTATTCCAGTCTTTTCAGTTATGGTCCTATTGTCATTTTTAAAAAAATGATAAAGGCCAGAAAATCACCAGAAAATAATTTATCCCCAGCGTGACGTCACGGCGTCGTACGTGCTGCTGTGTCTCATTTTGCATTTTGTGTGTTTTCATCAAGGACATAGCTTTAATGAATGAGCGGGAGCGGGAGGGCTTCATCAGGAAGATCGGCATTTCAGCAGACGACACGGACGAATCGGATGACGATGAGGAAAACGGCAACGAGCGTCACAAGTACAACTGCAAAAAATGCCAAGTAAGCTTGGTGTCTAGGACAGCAACTCACACTTTTAAGAATACATTTTTAGAAAATGTTTTGCTGTCCCGTGGTCCTCTGAAAGCAGTTCATTAAAAATGCATATTTCTTGGTGTCTAGCTCTCATTTGCCAAAGGAAAAGAATATCTGAAGCACATCATGGAGCAGCACAAGGAAAGAGGCTACGGCTGCAGCATCTGCAACCGACGTTTTGCACTCAAGGCCACGTACAACGCCCACCTGGTCATCCACAGAGAGCAGCTCCCCGACCCTGCCGTGCAGAAGTGAGCGCAAAGAACTAGTACTTCCAAATATCTGCAGTACCTGCAAGTAGAATTTTAAAGAGGAAACCTGTAGCCTACTATAAATGTAAAATAATGTAGACAATAAATGTTGCCGCTACATACATTTTTTTTAAAGTGTAAAAAAAAACTATCAGTGATCAAATCAAAAGTACGTGCTAGGAAGGACATTTAAAAATAAAATAAAATAGTAGTAATTTGTAGTAATTACCTGTAGTAATTTCAAGTCTCCTCACTCTTCCCACAGGTACATTCATCCATGTGAAATATGCGGTCGGATCTTCAACAGCATCGGCAACCTGGAGAGGCACAAGATCATCCACACTGGTAAAGTTGCTCTTTAATATTAACCACTTGCCCCTTTGACTGGTTTATCATCCTCAAGTCGTCAGGCGACCTCATACAGTCTGCGTGACATTGACTAAAAACGGCATTACTGCAACACAAAAGCATCAGCATGCTAACCATTCCAGTGCTGGCTGCCGCTGTCTGAACTGACTGAATGGAAACCCTGTAGATTTGTAAATTTTTTTTGTCACATGAATGTGCGTATCTTATCGTTCAGGCGTGAAAAGCCACTGCTGTGACAAGTGCAACAAATCTTTTGCGAGGAAGGACATGCTGAAGGAGCACCTCAGGGTCCACGACGACATCCGAGACTTTCTGTGTGCAGAGTGTGGAAAGGGTAGGATGCTCCGTGCTCGTTTTGGGACTTTGCTGCATGCGCGAGGCGAGACCCCTCGGAGGATCGTGACCGCGCCGTTCCAGCCGTCACTAGTGAGTTCTCTCTCACAGGCATGAAGACAAAGCACGCTCTGAGGCACCACATGAAGCTCCACAAAGGGATTAAAGAGTACGAGTGCAAGGAGTGTAACCGCAAGTTTGCCCAGAAGGTCAACATGCTGAAACACTACAAGAGACATACAGGTGAGCGTGTGAGTGATTGATGAAATGTTTCAGAAAGTCTTCGTTAAACATGCAACTATAATCCAGAGTTGGCAGACATTAAATTAGTGACATCTGCTGGTATAAACTGTGCACTCAATGCTAATTCCAAAACTTCACCTCCAGGTATAAAGGATTTCATGTGTGAGCTGTGTGGCAAGACGTTCAGTGAGAGGACCACGCTTGAAACGCACAAGCTCATCCACACAGGCAAGACTGTCACACCGGGCCACCAGACAGACAGACAGACAGAAGCACATAAAGTCAAACTTCCTGTCAAACAAAAGAAACTTGGCATTCAAATCAGAGTATTGGGGGGGGCTACTGAAATGATTGTGCTTCCCTCTTTCTTCATGGCCGCAGTTGGAAAAACGTGGACGTGTGTGACCTGCGATAAGAAGTACCTCACAGAGTACATGCTGCAGAAGCACATCCACCTCACTCATGAAAAGGTGGAGGCCCAGTCGTGCCACCTGTGTGGGACCAAGGTGTCAACCAGAGCCTCCATGAACCGCCACCTGCGGCGCAAACACCCCGAAGTGAGATTGCGGACAGTTTAGCAACAGTTTCTTTTCTTCTGTCTTGGGAATGTAATGAAATGACTTTCCTTTATTCCTTCTAGGTAATGTCTGCAAGAATGGATGAGTTTGATGATCTGCAGGACACTTCGACTATAATTAACTCATCCATAAGCATGGATCAGGTGGGACTCTCGTTCTTTGGCATATATTTTGGATCCACTTGTTGACGTTTGCTGACGTGGTAATTAACAAAACAAGTTCCCGCCTCTTACAGCCCACCCTTACACTAGAGAAAGACCGACTGGCTCTGGAGAGGCCGAGCCGAGCCGCTCGACAGCCCAAGAAGAAGCAGAGGATTCAGGCCGAACCAGAACTCTCCGAGTCTGACGAGTACGCTGATTTCCCAGAGCCGAGGCAGAGCAACGTAGCAGAGTTCAACACTGTCATCGTTGGGGAGGAGACTGAGACGAGCTCTGCTGTGCAGAGCATCCAGCAGGTGAGTGTGCTAAATTGTTCAAATACACACGATCTATTGGTTTATGAAGCCATTGATTGGATCTAAGAGCAGCAGCTTAACTGATGAGAACTGGGGTGAGATTCATCTAGGAAAGAACAGCAATCGATAAATTCAATCCGTAAAGTGAAAAACACGCAGACTTACCGAGTCGTAACTCCGAGGATGCCTACATGTGTCTCGCATGCACATATTTTCAGTTTGGTCATTGCTTCACACATTTAGACTCATGCACAGTTAAATTCTGTTTATTTTTTACAGCACCATATCATCAGGACAGAATGACCTTTTGTAATCTGTGTAACTGTTTTTTGAACATGACTAGTTATTTCTAAAAGCTGTCACACTTCAGCAGCAGCATTCAGAATCTAATTCATAAACGTTTGCATTTTATCTTGATTATTCTTGTAGATTGTTCAGAAAATGTACAGTTGCTATTAGGGAAGTCCGATATTATCGACCGATAAAGGCATTAAAAAATGAATATTGGAAAATATCGGTATCGGAAAAAAATATTATAAAAATATGACTTTTTTTAAAATGTCTCCCAAACTTAGTAGTCACGCCAAAGAATGAATTCCTCAAATTTCCTGGTATTACTCAATAGTAAATAACAAAACTTTACTTTATTCGTCTCTGCTACGCTAGATGATGTCATAGAAGCATAACAGCCAGCGACATGTGTCTTTCAGCAGAGTGGTTTCAGTGGTGGCTGGCTGCTAACAAAATAGCTTGTTCGTAACCGACAATTATTATTTTGACCAGAATGTTTATTTTTATTTGGAAAACCGTGAATTTGTTACATTTATCATTATCTCTGCATCCGCGGTATCGGTTGATATCAGTATCGGAAATTGGATGGACAGTTGAGTTGGACAATATCGGGATATTGGATATCGGTAAAAAAGTCAATATCAGACGTCACTACTTTCTGTACTTTGACTAGGCATTTTTCCCTATTCGACTCTAATAGGGGGCCCTGAACATGAATTATTGTATGTTTGCGTACAAAAGCCTAAAAATAATAATACCAAAAAAAAATCTTCCACCTCACTCTCTGTGTGTTAATATCAGGTGGTTGTCCTCGCCGACCCCAGCGCTCCTTCAGCCCCCTCGCCAAACAGCTCCATGGGGCTGACCAACATCACCGTCACGCCCATCACCAGCCACACCCCCACCCAGTTCACCAACCTGCAGCCCGTAGCCGTGGGTCACCTGACTGCCAGCGAGCGACCTCTTACCCTGGACAACTCCATCCTCACAGTCACATTCGACGCAGTCAGCGGCTCCACCATGATCCACAACCGCTCGTCTGACATGGTCCCAGAGAGCGTCGGCTCCGTCGGAGGGTCCGACTCGCAGTCAGTCGCACACTTCATCAATGTCACCACCCTGGTCAACCCCATGAGCCATCAGCTGGAGAGCCCAACTCTGACCTGGAGGCCTGTGTCCATGGCGGAGAGCAGCCAAGTGGCCCCAGTGGTTAACCTCCCTCAGGAGGGAACACAACTCCAAAACCAGAGCCAGGAGCCGGGCCAAGCCATCCAGAGTCAGCCGGCCACCCCGCAGCAGCAGAGCAGCTCCAGCAAGCAGATGTTCAGCTACTAGAACAGAGACTGAAGGTGCAGGTCACCTCACACTCATGGACATTGTTGTATAGTAGACTAGTTGTTGTCTGTACAAAGCTATGATCTATGTCACCTAGATGCCTCTCAAGTCCAATGGGAAGAAGAAAGTGATGTTTTTTGTTGTTTTTTTAATGAAAGGTGGTAGCAATGTGTAGATCGCATTTTTTTTAAAAGTCAAAGTATCGGCACATTTCGCCCACATTGTTAGTGACACCTCTGAAAGATTTCCATTTCATACCAAAGCAAATACTTAAAATGCCTTAGCCAACTGTTTGAAACATGCATCCTTTAAAACTGTTTCAGCTTAATAAAAAATGTACACAGCCCTGGATATTTAAAATCTATTTATATTTATCATGCAATTTCGGACTCTACATAAAGTGTTTCCATATTGTGGTATGATATTTTTAAATGCCAGTAACTGCATTCATGGTAGATTACAGTTTTTGTACTTTTCAACATCTGTTTTGGTCCTGTGTTCTGCATATATTTTTTTCATTAAAATGTCATTGACATGGTCAATACTGATGGCCATGATGAGAACAGAACTTAGAGCAGATCTATCTAAATGTTGCAAATAACATTGTCTTCTTAAAGGGATATTTCTCCTTCAAATACTTAAAGTCAACGGTTTCAACAATAATACTACTTAATACAAAGCTGTCTGTGAAGGGTGTCAGTCATTCTAGTCCTTGCGATTTCGAAGACGTTTCACCTCTCAACCAAAAGCCTTCTTGTGTTGATGTTGATTATCAATGAGGTGTTGATTATGCTAATAGAGCGAAACTCATGAGAGTGGTTAATCTGACGACCCACTGGATGTGCCCCCTTCTTCTGCCCTGCCATGATGTGAGTCATAAGGCAAGGTGTGAAGAGTGGTTGAATCTTCTGGCAAGAGTCCTCAAGGCTGCGTTGTATGTGGCCAAGATGAGATGATGAGATGTCAGAGACGATGTCTGAGGCCTCCCCCTCTGTTTAAGTAAACATAAATGGCTTCTTTCACTCCCCCTCTCAAACCATCTGTCCTCTCTGTCTAAAATGTGTACATCTGAGTCCTTAAAGAGTGGCCTTTCTCCTGTAAATGCAGATCTTCTGCTGAACTCTGTCCTGAGGTGCTAGTTCTTCTGTGTTGGGCCATAATTTGTGTCATTTACAAATCTTAAAAGAAAACCAAGACTTTACTTTAAAACTATATTTTTAAAACCCAAATATTATTAGAATAGCAAGTTTGTCAAGTCAGATGTGAAGACAGCCTTAAACAAAACCAAGACACTACACCAAGGCCAGGTACTGAGATGAAGACAAGAACAAGACCAAGTCAAGACTTACAATGAAGCTACTCTCCCCTGCAGTAAATTCAAATGTCAGAACATTTCGTGAAATTGTTTGTTCTGCAAAACACTGAGTCATGCTAAAGAACTAAAGTCAACAGTGTGAAATGAAGATGGACCAATGAGAACTGCTTTAGTCTGTGGCTCCTCTGATCACACGCTCTAGTTTGATCTTCTTGCACTCTGGTTAAATCCACAAAGCAAACAACAAACAAAACTGAATTTGCTCAGACTTGTTTAATTGAATTTAAGATCCAGCCAATTTAAACAACAAGGCATCTGTTTTAATCCGTGCAGTAGTATAGGTATGTGCACGAGTGACTTTATTTAAGTGAGGTAAAAATAAATATTGATGTCCCAAGACACATTCATGCAGGAATATTGAACATAATTTGGCTTCCTGTTCATGTTTCACAATATTGTGCATTCTAACAACAAACCTAGCCGTGTTTAGCTTTGACTGCAGTTGGTTCAATTGTTTACCAGTCAGCACCATATATTCCATGTCATAGTTACCATATACCGACATGGATACATTATATTTGTTTTTCGTTTGTTTTTGTTTTTTCAGTTTTCCAGTTTTTCCA